>NC_044187.1:11626260-11933344 GCF_900880675.1 Sparus aurata
TGTGACTTAGATATAAAGTAATCACCAGGGTATTTAAAGTTAAGACTTTGTAAACTTTGTAAAGTTATTAACTCTTGCATCTTTTTAAATAATTTTTAAATCATGCTCCTAAATAACCCATAGACGGTGATTGTCCAACAAAACCAAACTACAGCAAAATTAAAACCATCGACACCCTTTTGTTTATGGTCCCCCGTCTCATAAGAATTTTGCTTTTAGATGTTTTATTTCAGCTAGTGCATGAAACCCATGATCAGAACAGTCATTCATTACATTCTGCCATAGTGTTACGTTGGAATCATGGAGAAAAAATACGTTAGTCCACTTTTTGCTGGGGATCCTTTGGAAACCCCCTTGAGGACTCCGGCTATCACTCATCTCTTCCCCCCCCCTCTGCTAGAAGAGGTGAATGACACAGCAAAACACATTGGAATGTCACAGGACTGTTGCCAACTTTGAAAGATTTACAGCCCTACAGTGGAGTGCGCTTGGTTTCATTATGCTCTGTAGATAATGCCTAGCGTAGCATATAATGCTAATAGATCGGCAACATAGGTTTGAATTTAGTGTCAACTCTCCTTACAACTACAGATATAAAACTGTATAGTGCTGGTGGTGGTGAATGGTTCTCAGCTGTAACAGTGTCAGTAGGTAATGTTTTCACCTTGTGACTGTGTGTGTCATCATGACAAAATGTGTTCCTGGAGGCACCGGTTGTAGCGGCAACTGTCCGTCTGATTTTATTGGCAGTGTGATAGTGTTGCAACTGTGTGAAATGCAGCCATGAAAGGTGTGTAGTTGAGATCGGAAAGTAGAAAGATTGGAATTGTGGTTATGGGTTGGAACTCAAATCACATCAAAAGATGGAATATTTGTATGTAGAGTGGTATCAATGTGAGGATGTTCATAGAAAATACAGCACAGCCTTTGATTCCAACAATGTCGATTTCACTTACAGTAGAAATGAGAGACACCACAGCGTACAATTCTTTCTTTCTTAGCTTCACTGCCAATTCTTCAATTCTCTCTACCATTAAAACAACAAAGTGCTTCCTTTTCTGCATAATTTAATCTTTAATCAGTTATCAATTATCTAAATTAATCTTCTGTTCTCACATAAATTATGATTATGTCGATTTTTATGGCAAATGTATCATAAGCATGTTGGCTGATTTAATAAATCACACACATCTTTTATGATACAATTATTTGTTTTATTTGTTTTTTATCACACTGGAAAAGTCAGTAAGAGTCTAAGATGGCAAATGTAAATCCATGAGACAGTTAGAGAAATTAAATGAAAATAAGTTAAATTTGTCCGCAAGGACCATAATGATAGAAAATCTAATTTGCATCAAATCAAATATCAAATATAAACAGTTATGAGTACAGAACATTTCAGGTTTGTAACATGAATTAAGCATATTAATAAAAATTGGAAGACGCTAAGTTGATCCTGATTGGCCAGAAACCAAAGTGACATCACAGCTCATCTTTAGATGATGTGTTGGTTGGTACCTCTGCAGGCTCATCAGTCTCCTGAAAGAGCGAACAATTTAAATGGGCGAGTGACGAGCGGAGTAGATTTATATTTATGACAAAATATAGCAGCGAAAAAACCGCACAAACCTTGCTGTCGTCACCAGCCCAGTCACTGTCCTCCTCGTCCTCCTCGTCCTCCTCGTCATCCTCGTCTTCCTCGTCATCCTCATCATCCTCATCATCCTCATCATCCTCGTGATCCTCCTTCATTTCCTCCTTAGGCATCTCTCCTCCAGCATCCAGGAACTTAGAGAAGGTCTCCAGATCCCTCTTCCAAGTGTAGTCGAGCACCTGCAGGACAACAAAGGAAGAGACGGAGAGAAAAAGACAATTTGATGGCGATCTGGAAGTGTTGAATAATGAATATGTAAAGGCAACACGTGTGAGTGTATGTACCTCTTTGCCACCAGCTGGGAAATATTTAAGTGTCGGGAATCCCGAGACAGTAACAGACTCCACCTCATTCGCTGTGGAGTCCATCTTAGCTATGATGATGTCATCATTGTCTGCGTACTTTTCAGCCAGCTGCTCCCAGATGGGGGCCAGTTCCTTACAGTGTCCACACCATGGAGCATCTACACAGACAATCAAACAACACTGTCAGGAGGAGAAAGCGCAATAATAACATGTCTGCTCCTTACTCAATACAGGAGATTGAAACTGTCTCACTGCCGTTTAACTTTGTTGTTCTTCTAATATAGATCGATGGTTGTATGATTGTTAAAGTTGATCATGTTAAATGTAACACAATCTTTGTGGCTGGGCCTCATGGCTAAGGATGATGGTTTGTTCGATTTGCTTAATGGCTCATAAGTTCAATCTTGGCTTTGAAAACTCTTCAGCATTTGGGACACGTACTGTAGGTCCAGATGGAGGATTGGGGTTTGGTTATTTTTGTGATTCTGGCATCTGTTGGCTTCAAAATGTTCCTCTTCAGATTTCTCAGTTGCTGATGTCAGAGTTACCTTTCTTCATTTTGGCTGAGATGTCTTTGAAACTCTTCCATTGTTGCCTCTTTTCCATTTTCCTTCCATCAGCTGGGAATAGAAGATTTGTTTTGACAGACATTCGTCATTCGTCCGTCTTAGTTTGTTTTTTGACGATATGTAAGCTTCAATGCTTGTTGTTATCACATCATTCATTGTGCTGACGTTCGTTCTTCTGTCTTCCCAGCTGGTTTTAAAGATGTTTCAAAGGAAGTGTTGATGGAACTTTTCAATTGTGTTCAGATGTCATCGGTATGTCGTCCAGGTTTCTGATGTATACCGGACCTTTGGGTTCACCACTTCTTTGTACAGTAACATGATGGTGATTGAATGATGGCCTGTGGCTGATGGGGCATTTATGTTTATTTGCTTTTAAATACTTTTATATTTTTAGTGACTAGTCATAATTATGATGTAAATGTTGATATTAACAATATTTGTAAGTTGAAAACTGGCAATATCAGTATTTCCTGTTTGACTACCAACACAATTAATGTAAAATAAAACCTGATTCACAATTCAAACAGGAATCAGTAATTTGTATCATTTTTCTTGAGACGATATTAAATGGAGTTCAATTCATTGATTTACGCTTCCTGCAAAATATTCCATTGTAATATTTTAACAAATGTTGAGAAGAGTTCCCACTCTGCACAATACACCCGTTTGTACATTTTTGGTGGATATTTTAATGTGCAGTTGTCGCTGTCACTGGATGCCATGTGTCTGTTTTGAGTGGCTGCCAAGGTTCATGAAGGCTTACATAATATAAGCCTGTCTGAGAACAGGCCCTGGAGAGATGGTGAGAGCGGGTTGCTGCTGATGAAGGCAGAGAGAAACTTTTTGTTGAGACTGTGATGGACAAAATAAATAATAACCCTCATCCCTGAAGTATTTCGGATTAGTTTTTGTCTGCGTCTGTTTGCCAAGGGGAATGAACTCAAACTAACGCTGTGCTCAGTGCTTGACAAGAGAAGCGGGTCGGACCAACCAGACAATTGACCGAGCGATGCTTTGCAGGGGTCCCACGCACTGGGTTTTTGCCTGTATGTGCACATTCCACATTTACAAAAAATGGAGATGCTGATAGGTCAAGAAAATGAAGATCTTTGAGGAGCTGCTGGGATCTGAACTGAAGAAGTACAGGGAAGAGGCAGAGAGAAACCTGCTGTATTAAAGCCTCAAACATTTCCTCGTAACAATTCTTAATGTGACCATTGGTGCTGGAAGCTAAACTGAAGATTAAAGGGGCTCTGTGGAACTTCTATGTTGTGTTGAATAGCCAGTTGTTGGTTAATGCAGACTCCATTTCTACTGTTGCTTTCTGTTAGCAGAACAGTGAGAGGCACTGAGAAACAGTACATCCTTTAGACTGTCACGGAAAATCCAACCTGAGTCCTTCGCAAAACAACTTAAATAAATCATCCACATGCTTGTTTAGGCAACCAAGAGTGACGGGGAAGATCGTCACGTTACAATCTGCTTACAGAAGACATTGACTCAACACATCATTCAGGACAAAAGCTAATCAGTTTATGTTGTGAAATTGTTTGAAAATTAAGACAGGAAGTTCAAAATTAACCACTTGACTGTGTTTGATGATAAAGGACGAGCTGATGTCACTACAGTTTGAGGATGACGGGCAAACTGACTTACAGAACTCCACAAAGACGTTTTTGGTCGGGTCCAAAGCAACAGACTCGAAATTCTTCCCCACCAGGACTTTGACTGGTCCCTTATTCCAGTCCTCTGGGATCTCCTCAGAGCGATAATAGGGCTGCACCACAAAAAAAGACAAGTTAGTAGGTTTAATGCTGCTGTATGTCTGAATATTTGGTGTGTGTGTGTGTGTGTGTGTGTGTGTGTGTGTGTGTGTGTGTTACCTTGGCAGAGCCATCCAAAACTTCCTGGCACAGCTGTGCCAGGGAATCTGCTGTGAGATCCGCAGCAGTGATGGTGAACTTCTTTCCTGTGTCCATGTCGATGATGCGCACGGTGGGTGCGTCGCTTGCAGACACGCCAAAGTAATTCAGCACATGAGAAATGGATCCTGTCACGTCGATCACGACAAACAGCATCTACATAGAACACACAAACGAGACATAAAACGACAATAATGGTTAGATGAAGTTTTATGTCTCTGTCTCACTGACCTTCTCTTGAAGACACACACACACACACACACACACACACACACACACACACACACACACACACACACACCAGACTGTTACCTTGCCCTTGAACTCCTTGGCAACAGTCCTGCATTCGTCCACCAGGGCTGTCTGACTCTCCACAGAGGAGTTGATGAACAGCAGGCTGTGCATGTGGACGCTGGAGCTGAAGATCATATCTGCGGTCTGAAAACACACACACAATGTCACTTTAATATCACTTTCCATGCTATTTTAATTTTGTGAACACGTGTATGTTTGCTTGTGTGTTTGTTTGTTACCTCCTCGTTGAATGGGATGATCAGCTCGAGGCTGTTCTCCTTGATGAATGTGGTGACCTGTTTTTTGTCCAGCGTCCCATCTTCTAACACAAAGTCTGCTCTGCCGTCATCAAACTAGACAAACACACACAGGTAAGGAATGTATGTATACTCTACTCAGGTATAATTATGAGGCACTTGTGTCCATTTTCTGCTACTTTATACTTACACTTTTTAATCCAATGCATTTGTCCCATAGCGTAAATTACTAGTTACTGTGCAGATTATATGCTGCATCAGAGCCAAAGTAGCACATATTTAATGAATTTATTTTCTAGGCTCAGATATTAAAATAAATGCTGAATATCTGATCCAGTAATGGGCCAGGGTGAAAAACAACCAATAAATAGGGTGTAGAACCACACGAATTATGAGACATGTTTAAGTCCCCCAGCCCTCCTACACAGGATCAAGACACCCAGACTGAAACAGGCATTCAGAAACCCTTTTTTTAAGACATCATCATCAGCAAAATATTCTTGCCTCTCTTTTTTTGTGGGGACATTTGGTCCTTTAGCATAAGCCTTCTGTATGCACTATCTCAAGGCGCTAGATGGCAGCAAAGCTAACATCATCATGGCTTCGTGTGCCTTGGCCTGGCCTTTTTTTTTTTTTTCTATAAAACACTGGACTCTGTACCTTTCTGTTAGCATCATAACACATTCGTACCTTTTTGAAGAGCACCACTGTGTTGGCTTTTGCTTCATACTTTTGGAAAACCTCAGGACTCGCTGTTACAGCAAACTCAGAGATAGTCAGATCGAAAGACACATCCTTGAACGCCTTGGCTGCCTCGCCCTCCAGATCCTAATATAGATATGAATCAAAAATAATCAAAAGTATTGATAGAAATATAGATATGTGATTTTATGATATATGAGTAAGGATGGGTTAAATAGGTAGACATACATCAAAGAATCCAACAACAGCGATCTTATGAGAATCGATGAACTGAGCTGCAGCGTCTGCAGAGTCGAGCACTGGAGCCCCGGGGCCTGTACGACGCTTCATCCACTCGATTATTCCCTCGACCGTCCTCTTACCTGGAAACACACAAACACAAACAAATGAAGTCAGGTCAGAGTCATTTCAGGTGCTTTTCACACGTCGAAATGTAAGATCAAAAGAGAACAAAAGTTGCAGTGTGGCTCAAAACCAGGTCATGATCAAATACGCCAAAAATATGGTGATTCCGACAAATAGACTGAGGAATGAAAGATCAGTCAACACATTCAACTGTGAACATTTAGAGTTAACACACATACACACACTCACTCACACAACACTACGCATTGTACACACTTTGGGTTTACTGATAAGGCACTAGCTTGAAGATACGTGATAAAACTGCATGAAAGGAAAAAGTTGGACATTTTGATATAGGCTGATAGTTTGACATCCTCTGGTTCACAGCAGGTTAGGTTCTAGACTACTTTGTAAATTGTTTATTTTCAGTAGACGTGACAGCAAGTCGTTCCTCCGGTATATCCTGTGATATGATGATGAGTAAAGTTTAGCAGTGCTGATTGGTAGATTAGAGCTGGGGTCACTTTTTCTCTCTGTTTCCAGTCTGTAGTCTAAGATAATTTGCAATTTGCATGTAAAAGACACAAAAAAAGCTCCAAATCAAATAACCTAAGGCATAAAAAAGATGGTAGACGGGTTCAGCAGGGAACAGGTAAGGCAAACATACAGTCCAGTGTAGCCAGTAGTTCCATTACGTGTGTGTGTGTTTTTACCAGTGAAGTCAACGGGCTGCTTGCGATCTCCATTCATGAACAGTTTCAGAGTCGGGAAGCTTTCGATGTTAAACTCGTCAGCCAGCTCCTTCTCCTCTATGACGTCCACTTTGGCCAAACGCATTGCTGATTCCTCCGACTTCAGCTCCCCAGCAGCCTCGGCGTAAATTGGCTCCAGCTGTTTACAGTGGCCACACCAGGGAGCATCTACACACACACACACACACAAACACACACACAGACAGTGAATCTCTTTATACGCAGGTGATTGAGTTGAAGCGTCCACAGGCCTCTGTTCTGGCCAGTTTCGTGTTGCTATCAGCAGCATGTGCAAAGATACACATGGAAATAAGTTGCTGATAGCAGCCGTGGCAGTTGGGCTCAACCTTCATCCCCTTTTGCTCTTTTCCTTTTCGGGACTTCTTCGCTCTCAGTGCTGAGGTCATCTGTGGGAGAGTTGGACCAAGAGAACATCTGGACAGCAAAGGCCACGTGTGCGCACATTTAAATGATAACGCCTCAGTGCTGTTTAGCAGGAAGCAGTGGTAAAATACTGAAACAATTTTACATTCAAACTGTGATAAGAAATTTCTGAAGTCAAGGTCCACTTTGGGAGCTTTTCCTGAAGCTTTTGGTTATATCCAATGGCCTTCTTCAGCTTCGTTTTAGTATTTGTGACCCCAAAGTCAGAAACAAACCCTCGTGTTCATCTTACGCTTCAGATTTTGTGTTATTCCATCATATCTGCATTTTTTCTTTAGGAATAAACACATTCTATATGACAAATACGGGTAAATAACAGTCAATTTTTAGCCCAACATATGTTGTCACTGATGTGATCTGCACGAGCAAACAACACAAACTTAATGTGTGTTGTCTCAGAAATATCTTTGTAAGAGACACAAACGAGCGTATTTATCATTAACAGTGACGTTACCATTCTACAGTTTCTTCATCATGAAATTCACGACTACTTACAGAATTCGACCAGTAAAATCTGATTCTCTCTGAGAGCTCTGTCAAAGTTGTTGATGTGGAGCACCATCACATCTTTCTCCTCTTCTATCTCTGTTGTTTTCTCTTTCTGTGGTGCATCTTTCTCCTCCTCCTCCTCTCCTGTCTTTGCTGAAATGTCTTCTTCTAATGTCTCCTCTGGTGTCTCGGTCTCTTTTTCAGTCTCGGCGTTGGTGTCATCGGCCTGGATGCAGGAGGCCCACAGCAGCAGGCCCAGCAGAGTGATGGACAAAAGTGTGCGCGTCCTCATGTTGGCGTTTGTCTGTCCGAGCTGCTTCAGGTACCTCCGCTCAGGTGTAGAAACACACAATGTGTCATGTGTCACTGAAAGTTTGCACTTTTTATGTATCTAAGATGGGGAGTGTGTGTCGAAATGTTACTGGCCTTCCTGCTCATCCAATCACACTGCACGCCTGCTGGGGACTCTTCGCAGTCTTAACCAATCAGATGTTGCCCTGTAGATACAGAATTGGGGAAACCTGACTGATCCCACTGTTAAAACTTCGGCTTTGTACACGTCTTAATCTCACCTACGCCCGTATTCTTATTTGTCTTTATTCTTGTCCTCATTTTGTCCTCAGTTTCCAGACTGCGTCACCCAACACATGGTAGCATGTATTTGTGTGTGTGTGTGTGTGCTTGAATTTTTTCAATCTTCTCTCTATGGGCCTTATCAGACCCTCATTTACCTAGAAAGAGTGATAGCACAACAGTTAAGAAGATTTCTAGCTCTCTATTCTCCACCCTTCACAGTTGTATAGCTGTTTCTGTTTACTCTACCTATAGCAAACACTCCCTCCTCCCTCCATATCCCATTGTTACATCCCACCCAAACCACAGTTTAACTGAAAAACCTGAGGGCTCTTCAGAGATGAGCTGTCAGTCAGTTCATGGTACGTGTTGGCCAACAGACGGCTGCATGTTTCAAAGGGTCAGTTTACACAAATTAACGGTGTGTTTTTAGATGTCTGCCTCAAATGCCCCGACTCAAAAACACATTTTTGTCATATTGATTTTATTTACGCTCGTGCGGTGGCCGCCACCAACGGGGAAGAGTCCGGGGACCTGGATGTTAGCTCCACTGAACAACAGGTGGCCGCATTTTTGCAGACCAGAGGCATAGAGCTGGACTGTGAGAACATCAAGGCTTGCCATACTCTGCCCAGAAGAAACACCAAAGAAAAACCAGCTGTCATCATGAGGTTTGTAAATAGAAAGCTCAAGACTGCACTGCTGAAACAGGGGAGGAAACTAAAAGGGACAAACGTATACATCAACAAGCACCTGACCAAACACAACGCAGACATCGCCAAACAAGCACTCTACCTGAAGAAACAGAAAAAAATTCAACATACCTGGACTTCAAACTGCAAAGTATTCATTAAACTAAACGGAACGCCGGAAGAGGCAAAAGTACTGATGGTTAAAAGTATCAACGACCTGGACAAATACCAATCATCAACATGGGCTGGACTGGACTGTAAGGTAACAAACACATAAACATGATGCACACTGAAAGAGCTCACTCATTTAGTCCTGGAGACAACAGTAACACAACACAGAGGATCAATGATCATGATAACCCTGAACTACAAACATTTCAATATACGGAACACAATTTATTGGATATGGAACATGACATAGACCCGGACAACTACCTCTTCAACACCATCAATAATAACTGCTGCTATTACACTGATGAACAATATAACCAAATCAATAAGGATGGAAAACTATCAATTTTACACATTAATAGCAGGAGTCTGTATGCAAACTTTGCAAGTATCAAGGACTACGTGAATCAGTTTAAACAATCATGCAACATTGTTGCAATATCTGAAACATGGATTAACGCAGAAAAAGGGATGGACTTTGAATTGGAAGGTTTTGAGTTTGTGCATATGGATCGACAAAATAAAGGTCGAGGAGGAGTCGCAATATATGTGGACAGAAACGTTACCTTCAAGGTGTTGGAAAGTATATCAATGGTTGTGGACAACATGCTTGAATGCATATCAGTTGAACTGTGCAAAGGAAAAAATAGACCAGAAATCATAAGTTGTATATATAGGACACCGGGCTCAAATATTGAGCTGTTCAAGGAATGGATGGAGGAAATGTTCACAAATAAGAGTCATAAAACAATTTTCATCTGTGGAGACTTCAATATTGATCTCCTTAATCCAAATAAACACAAAATGACTGATGATTTTATTAACACAGTATATAGTATGAACCTATACCCAAAATCACCAGACCCAGTAGGATAACTTCCCACTGTGCAACTCTGATGGACAATATATTCACAAATGACATTGTTCACAATACAATAAGTGGGCTACTCATCAGTGACCATCTGCCAGTTTTTACAGTGTATGACAATGACTACAAGACTAATCTACCTGACAATAAAACTGTATATAGGAGAGTGAGAACAGAAGTATCAATAACAGCATTCAGAAATGACCTAATGGCGCAAAACTGGGATGTTGTATACAATAGCAATAACATAAATAGTGCATATGATGATTTCTTAAAAATATTTAAAATACTATATGAGAAAAACTGTCCTGTAGAAAAAATTAATAGGAAACCAAAATATGCTGATCATCCTTGGATCACAAAGGGTTTGCAGAATGCCTGCAAAAAGAAAAATACACTGTACAGAGAATGTATGAGACAGAGAACCAAGGAGGCAGAAAATAAATATAAAAAGTATAAGAACAAGTTAACTAAAATCATAAGAATACCTAGGAAAGAATACTATAACAAACTATTAGATGATAACAAGAATAACATTAAAGGTATATGGAACATACTGAACGATGATATGAATGAAGTAGTTAAAAGCTTTAATACATTCTTTGTTAGTGTTGGACCTGACCTAGCAGAACAAATCCCAGATCCAGTAACATCTGAGGAGCAGAGTGACAGTTTAATAGACCAGAATTTGAGCTCGATGTTCCTCACAGCAGTGGATGAGAAAGAAATTATAAATACTGTTACCAAATGTGCAAATAAGACATCTAAGGACTGTGATGATATTGATATGACTGTTGTGAAAAGAGTGATTGAGGGGATTTCAAAACCATAAACATACATCTGTAACGTATCATTTCAAACAGGTACATTTCCAGACAAAATGAAAATAGCAAAGGTCATACCTCCAATTCACCAACTACAGACCTGTGTCATTACTATCTCAATTCTCTAAAATTCTAGAAAAACTTTCAATAACCGATTGGACAGTTTCATAAATAAACACAGATTACTCACTGAAAGTCAGTATGGATTTAGATCCAACAGAGCAACATCACTGGCATTAATCGATTCAGTTGAGGAAATTACAAATTCAATAGACCAAAAAGAGTATCCAGTTGGGATATTCATAGACCTAAAAAAATCTTTTGACACAATAAACTATGATATATTATTGAAGAAACTAGACCGGTATGGCATCAGGGGAAAAGCATTAGAGTGGATCAAGAGCTACTTAACGAAAAGGAAGCAGTTTGTGAAATTGGGTGATGCTTGTTCAAAGTGTTTGGACATTACCTGTGGCATCCCTCAGGGGTCAGTGTTGGGCCCCAAACTCTTTATACTTTATATCAATGATATATGCAAGGTATCAAAAGTTTTGAAGTTGGTTTTGTTTGCGGATGACACAAATATTTTTTGTTCTGGTAGTGATCTACAAATTTTAACAGAAGTGATTAATACTGAATTGAATACATTAAAAGCATGGTTGGACAAAAATAAACTTCATCATTAAACCTGAGCAAAACAAGAATAATACTTTTTGGCAATCACAGAGCTAATGTACAACTAGAGATACAATTAGATGGGGTTAGTATTGAAAGAGTAAATGAAATCACATTTTTAGGGGTGATCATAGATGAGAAGATTAGTTGGAAATCACAAATTAAACATGTACAAACCAAAATGTCAAGATGCATCGCAGTATTAAATAAAGCAAAACATGCACTGGATCATAAATCACTACGTACTCTATATTGTACATTAGTTCTGCCATACCTCATTTACTGTGTTGACGTTTGGGGCAATAACTACATGACTACAATACATCGACTTCTAATTTTACAAAAGAAAGCAATACGGATCATTCATGGGGCAGGATACAGGGATCACACAAACTCACTATTCTTACAGTCATCTGCTACCAGAAAATATTCAGATGCTATTCACTGGAAGGGAAAGGGGTTATGATTTAAGGGGAAAATTTAAATTCAAAATGATGAAGGCACGCACAACAGGAAAAACTTTTTGTATTTCAATTTGTGGGATTAAATTATGGATCAGTCTGGAGGGGACGCTCAGGGAATGTCCAAACATAAACCAGTTTAAAAAAATATATAAGGAGATGATTTTTACAAGATACAGAAATGAGGAGGGTGTTTGATTATCACTGGGTGTATATTGTTTATTTATTTTGTTATTTATGTATCTTTGTGTTATCTTCAGTATGTGTCTGTATTTCATATGTATGTATGTATGTATGTATCTATGTATATGTATATGTGTGTATATAAACATATATATATATATATATGGGTGTGTGTGTAGGTCTGTGTGTATGTATGTATGTATGTGTATGTTTATATATATATATATATTGTACTCTGTGTCATCTTCAGTATGTGTGTGTATGGTATATATTGTAATAATATAAAGAATAATATATTTTATTAGGATAAATATTTTTGAAATAGATTTATGTTTTGTTAGATATAGAACAAAGGTAATTGACGAATGACAAATGGAAGTTATTATTATTGTTATTATTATTATATTGATAGAAGGCAAAATATTTCAGTGGTATTATTTATTAAAAGGGGGTGGAATAAAATAAGTTTATACTTCTTCCCACTCCTTTTCGGATATGTAAACAGAATTTATAGTTTTCAGTTTATGTTTACTTTGTTATTTTAAATTTTTTTATTTTTATTTTTAATTTCTCTCTTTTTTTCTTTATGACTGTCCATTAGTGTATGAGAATTTTGTTTATTACATATTCAAAATAATCTATCTATCTATCTATCTATCTATCTATCTATCTATCTATCCAAAACACTGAAAAATAGTTGACAAAATAGTCTCATCACAAAGGATCAAGTTGCTGCTTTCAGTCGCTTCACCTGTTTTCCCTCAGCAGATGGAGTTTGTCCTTTTGATGTGGAAATATAGAAATTCAAATGTAAGTTTGAGATACTTTTTTTCCTCTGCTGTCTTTGTACAGTTGGGAGTGAAAGAATTCCATTTAGCATCTGTTGCGGAGCCTTTTTTAATTTCTTGAAAGTTATTTTCAAACAAAAAAACGACAGAACCCAAATCAGCTTGTCTGAAGAGACGACTTAACAGGTGCACGATCCATAACATTACAAATATTCTAGAAGCCAATTCTCTTCACAGTGACGAGGCGACATCTTGTGTCTGGCAGTTGAAATTATCAAATGAAACACATTTGCATATTCGTATATTCTGGGATTTTTGATGATTGAGAAAGAAAAGATGGAAAATCAGACTTTTATTTTTCTTCAAATACCATGTCAGACCAACATAAGAGAGTTTTATATCTGCATTAATACAAATGAGACAAAGATCTCAAACTGGTGAATAAAGTTCACTGAAAGGTCTGTGGGTTATTGTTTCTGTAAAGGCAAGCTGCTGTTCAATTATTTAAATGCTATTTGTATTCAATTATGTTAACACAGCTAAATAAACAGGGTGAAAGTGCTTGACATTATAACTCTGTGTCTTTCAAAAAATTGGGATCCGACTGGATAATTAATTTCTGAAGTTTTTGCTATTATAAAATATAATTTTAGATGTTTACAAAATGAAACAATGTACATAACTGTGATAAAAAGTGAAGAAAAAAAATCACAAGTATATATATTCTCTTAGATACGTATTTCACCCCAGCATTAAGGTGCTGGAAAATCTTAAAAATGACCCTCAAAAGTGCTTGAAAAGTGCTTGAATTTGACCTTGAAAAAAGTGTACGAACCCTGAATAAACAACAATATCAAAACCTGAATAAAATAAAATAATCCTGTCTGTGTGAACAGCAGGGATAAGAAACAAAGTTTATGTAATTTTGGTGAACTGACCCTTTAAAACAAAACCTCACATAAATGACAGACAGAAGTTAAAGTGCGTCTCCCCGCCGTTGTGAGCTACGTCGGGTGTGTTACTGAAACCGACCAGAGAGCAGCAGGGGATCGGCTCGGTCAAGAAACTGAGCGGGAGATGGTGCTTGTTCATCGGCCGGCTGCGGCCCTGACTCGGGCCCCTGTGGTCGAACAGTTCGGCCAGGGGCCCCAAACCGCTGACTCCTTGACCATCAGCACAAGTCACAGAGCTGTTTGACGCTTCATCCACTCGATAATTCCCTCGACTGTCCTGTCACCTGGAAACACACAAACACAAACAAATGAAGTCAGGTCAGAGTCATTTCAGGTGCTTTCACACGTCGACATGTCAGATCAACAGAAAACAAAAGTTGCAGTGTGGCTCAAAACCAGTTCATGATCAAATACGCCTATGCAGAAATATGGTGATTCAGACAAATAGACTGAGGAAAGAAAGATCAGTCAACACATTCAACTGTGAACATTTAGGGTTAACACACACACACACACACACACACCCACAACACTGTACGCATTGTACACACTTTGGGTTTACTGATAAGGCACTAGCTTGAAGGTACATGCGTGAAACTCCATGAAAAGAAAAGCTGGACATTTTGATATAGGCTGATAGTTTGACATCCTCTGGTTCACAGCAGGTTAGGCTCTGGACTACTTTGTAAATTGTTTATTTTCAGTAGATGTGACAGCATGATGATGAGTAAAGTTTAGCAGTGCTGATTGGTAGATTAGAGCTGGGGTCACTGTTTCTCTCTGTTTCCAGTCTGTAGTCTAAGATAAACTACAAAAAAAGAATTAAAAAAAGAAGTGTATTCTGGTTGACGCTACAGGCATGACAGTGGTTTACTTAAAAGCTGTTAAAAGGATTTGCCTGTAAAAGACACAAAAAAGCTCCAAATCAAATAACCTAAGGCATAAAAAAGATGGTAGACGGGTTCAGCAGGGAACACGTAAGGCAAACACACAAACACACACACACAGTTCAGACGTGGCTGTGCAGGTTACTTTCAGATGACGTGGGCACATGTGGTTGTGAACCTGAGAGCTGGACTGCAGCTTTGACCAGTGTAGCCAGTAGTTCCATTATGTGTGTGTGTTTTTACCAGTGAAGTCAACGGGCTGCTTGCAATCTCTATTCATGAACAGTTTCAGAGTCGGGAAGATTTGGATGTTAAACAACTTAGCCAGCTCCTTCTCCTCTATGGCGTCCACTTTGGCCAAACGCATCTCTGATTTCTCCGACTTCAGCTTCCCAGCAGCCTCGGCGTAAATTGGCTCCAGCTGTTGGCTGTAGATACACCAGGGAGCATCTACACACACACACAAACACACACACAGACAGTGAATCTCTTTATACAGCCTTCATCCCCCTTTTGCTCTTTTCCTTTTCGGGACCTGAATGAATGAACACATTTTATATTACAAAACCGGTAAATAACAGTCAATTTTTAGCCCAACATATGTTGTCACTGATGTGATCTGCACGAGCAAACAACACTAACTTAATGTGTATTGTCTCAGAAATATCTTTGTAAGAGACACAAAAGAGCGTATTCATCATTAACAGTGACGTTATCATTCTACAGTTTCTTCATCATGAAATTCACGACTACTTACAGAATTCGACCAGTAAAAACTGATTCTCTCTGAGAGCTCTCTCAAAGTTGTTGATGTGGAGCACCATCACGTCTTTCTCCTCTTCTATCGCTGTTGTTTTCTCTTTCTGTGGTGCATCTTTCTCCTCCTCCTCGTCTCCTGTCTTTGCTGAAATGTCTTCCTTTAACGTCTTCTCTGGTGTCTCGGTCTCTTTTTCAGTCTCGGCGTCGGTGTCATCGGCCTGGATGCAGGAGGCCCACAGCAGCAGGCCCAGCAGAGTGATGGACAAAAGCGTGCGCGTCCTCATGTTGGCGTTTTTCTGTCCGAGCTGCTTCAGGTACCTCCGCTCAGGTGTAGAAACACACAATACACGTGTCACTGAAAGTTTGCACTTTTTATGTATCTAAGATGGGGAGTGTGTGTCGAAATGTTAGTGGCCTTCCTGCTCATCCAATCACACTGCACGCCTGCTGGGGACTCTTCGCAGTCTTAACCAATCAGATGTTGCCCTGTAGATACAGAATTGGGGAAACCTGGCTGATCCCACTGTTAAAACTTCAGCATTGTACATGTCTTAATCTCACCTACGCCCGTATTCTTATTTGTCTTTATTCTTGTCCTCATTTTGTCCTCAGTTTCCAGACTGCGTCACCCAACACATGGTAGCATGTATGTGTGTGTGTGCTTTCAATTTTTCAATCAAGAGTGATAGCACAACAGTTAAGAAGATTTCTAGCTCTCTATTCTCCACTCTAGCAAACACTCCCTCCTCCCTCCATATCCCATTGTTACATCCCGCCCAAACCACACTTTAACTGAAAAGCCTGAGGGCTCTTCAGAGATGAGCTGTCAGTCAGTTCATGGTACGTGTTGGCCGACAGATGGCTGCATGTTTCAAAGGGTCAGTTTACACAAATAAACGGTGTGTTTTTAGAGAAATGTTTTTTTAATTTAGGTGAACTGACCCTTTAAAATAAAACCTCACATAAATGACAGACAGAAGTTAAAAAACTGACAACACATGTTGAATTGCTTATGTGTCTTCTTTTTTATTTTATTTAACCTTTTTTAAGCATCTATCAAAGTTTAAAATAACATGAACAAAGTATTTGTCCTCTTCAGCAGGCTGCCGTGTTTCATGCTGCATGTGTGTGTGCTCTGTCAGTGTGTGTGTGAGCTCCGGGTTCGGATCCCAGTTCGCCAACAAGTCACTGAAGTCCGGCTGAGTGCTGTCGAGGCCGTGTGTGTCGTGTGGGAGTGGGTTGTAGTGCAGGTGTGTGTGAGCGTCCGTGTGCGTGCCGTCATGTGAGTGCGTCTCGCCGCCCGTGTGAGCAACGTCGGGTGTGTTACTGAAACCGACCCGAGAGCAGCAGGGGATCGGCTCGGTCCAGAAACTGAGCGGGAGATGGCGCTTGATCATCGGCCGGCTGCGGCCCTGACTCGGGCCCCTGTGGTCGAACAGTTCAGCCAGGGGCCCCAAACCGCTGACTCCTTGACCATCAGCACATGTCACAGAGCTGTTTGACGCTTCATCCACTCGATAATTCCCTCGACTGTCCTGTCACCTGGAAACACACAAACACAAACAAATGAAGTCAGGTCAGAGTCATTTCAGGTGCTTTCACACGTCGACATGTCAGATCAACAGAGAACAAAAGTTGCAGTGTGGCTCAAAACCAGTTCATGATAAAATACGCCAATGCAAAAATATGGTGATTCAGACAAATAGACTGAGGAAAGAAAGATCAGTCAACACATTCAACTGTGAACATTTAGGGTTAACACACACACACACACACAACACTGTACGCATTGTACACACTTTGGGTTTACTGATAAGGCACTAGCTTAAAGGTACATGAGTAAAACTGCATGAAAGGAAAAGTTGGACATTTTGATATAGGCTGATAGTTTGACATCCTCTGGTTCACAGCAGGTTAGGCTCTGGACGACATTGTAAATTGTTTACTTTCAGTAGATGTGACAGCATGATGATGAGTAAAGTTTAGCAGTGCTGATTGGTAGATTAGAGCTGGGGTCACTGTTTCTCTCTGTTTCCAGTCTGTAGTCTAAGATAAACTACAATAAAAAAAGAAGTGTATTCTGGTTGACGCTACAGGCATGACAGTGGTTTACTTAAAAGCTGTTAAAAGGATTTGCATGTAAAAGACACAAAAAAGCTCCAAATCAAATAACCTAAGGCATAAAAAAGATGGTAGACGGGTTCAGCAGGGAACAGGTAAGGCAAACACACACACACACGGTTCAGACGTGGCTGTGCAGGTTACTTTCAGGTGACGTGGGCACATGTGGTTGTGAACCTGAGAGCTGGACTGCAGCTTTGACCAGTGTAGCCAGTAGTTCCATTACGTGTGTGTGTGTTTTTACCAGTGAATTCAACGGGCTGCTTGCGATCTCCATTCATGAACAGTTTCAGAGTCGGGAAGCTATCGATGTTAAACTCCTTAGCCAGCTCCTTCTCCTCTATGGCGTCCACTTTGGCCAAACGCATCTCTGATTTCTCCGACTTCAGCTTCCCAGCAGCCTCGGCGTAAATTGGCTCCAGCTGTTGACAGTGGCCACACCAGGGAGCATCTACACACACACACACACACACACAAACACACACACAGACAGTGAATCTCTTTATACAGCCTTCATCCCCCTTTTGCTCTTTTCCTTTTCGGGACCTGAATGAATGAACACATTTTATATTACAAAACCGGTAAATAACAGTCAATTTTTAGCCCAACATATGTTGTCACTGATGTGATCTGCATGAGCAAACAACACAAACTTAATGTGTGTTGTCTCAGAAATATCTTTGCAAGAGACACAAAAGAGCGTATTCATCATTAACAGTGACGTTACCATTCTACAGTTTCTTCATCATGAAATTCACGACTACTTACAGAATTCGACCAGTAAAAACTGATTCTCTCTGAGAGCTCTGTCAAAGTTGTTGATGTGGAGCACCATCACGTCTTTCTCCTCTTCTATCGCTGTTGTTTTCTCTTTCTGTGGTGCATCTTTCTCCTCCTCCTCCTCTCCTGTCTTTGCTGAAATGTCTTCTTCTAACGTCTCCTCTGGTGTCTCAGTCTCTTTTTCAGTCTCGGCGTTGGTGTCGTCGGCCTGGATGCAGGAGGCCCACAGCAGCAGGCCCAGCAGAGTGATGGACAAAAGCGTGCGCGTCCTCATGTTGGCGTTTTTCTGTCCGAGCTGCTTCAGGTACCTCCGCTCAGGTGTAGAAACACACAATACACGTGTCACTGAAAGTTTGCACTTTTTATGTATCTAAGATGGGGAGTGTGTGTCGAAATGTTAGTGGCCTTCCCGCTCATCCAATCACACTGCACGCCTGCTGGGGACTCTTCGCAGTCTTAACCAATCAGATGTTGCCCTGTAGATACAGAATTGGGGAAACCTGGCTGATCCCACTGTTAAAACTTCAGCATTGTACACGTCTTATTCTCACCTACGCCCGTATTCTTATTTGTCTTTATTCTTGTCCTCATTTTGTCCCGTCTCCAGACTGCGTCACCCAACACATGGTAGCATGTATGTGTGTGTGTGTGCTTTAAATTTTTCAATCAAGAGTGATAGCAGAACAGTTAAGAAGATTTCTAGCTCTCTATTCTCCACTCTTCACAGTTGTATAGCTGTTTCTGTTTACTCAACCTATAGCAAACACTCCCTCCTCCCTCCATATCCCATTGTTACATCCCACCCAAACCACAGTTTGACTGAAAAACCTGAGTTCTCTTCAGAGATGAGCTGTCAGTCAGTTCATGGTACGTGTTGGCCGACAGATGGCTGCATGTTTCAAAGGGTCAGTTTACACAAATTAACAGTGTGTTTTTAGATGTCTGCCTCAAATGCCCCGACTCAAAAACACATTTTTGTAATATTGACTTTATTTGTGCTGCTCAAAACGCTGAAAAATAGTTGACAAAATAGTCTCATCACAAAGGATCAAGTTGCTGCTTTCAGTCGCTTCACCTGTTTTCTCTCAGCAGATGGAGTTTGTCCTTTTGATGTGGAAATATAGAAATTCAAATGTAAGTTTGAGATACTTTTTTTTCCTCTGCTGTCTTTGTACAGTTGGGAGTGAAAGAAGTCCATTTAGCATCTGTTGTGGAGCCTTTTTTAATTTCTCGAAAGTTATTTTCAAACAAACAAACAACAGAACCCAAATCAGCTTGTCTGAAGAGACGACTTAACAGGTGCACGATCTGTAACATTACAAATATTCTGGAAGCCAATTCTCTTCACAGTGACGAGGCGACATCTTGTGTCTGGCAGTTAAACTTATCAAATGAAACACATTTGCATATTCGTATATTCTGGGATTTTTGATGATTGAGAAAGAAAAGATGGAAAATCAGACTTTTATTTTTCTTCAAATACCATGTCAGACCAACATAAGAGAGTTTTATATCTGCATTAATACAAATGAGACAAAGATCTCAAACTGGTGAATAAACTTCACTGAAAGGTCTGTGGGTTATTGTGTCTGTAAAGGCAAGCTGCTGTTCAATTATTTAAATGCTATATTTATTCAATTATGTTAACACGGCTAAATAAATAACTATATCAAAACCTGAATAAACTAAAACAATCCTGTCTGTGTGACCACCAGGGATTAGAAAGAAAGTAAGTTTTTTTTTTTAATTTAGGTGAACTGACCCTTTAAAACAAAACCTCACATAAATGACAGACAGAAGTTAAAAACTGACAACACATGTTGATTTGCTTATGTTTCTTCTTTTCTTTTATTTAACCATTTTTAAGCATCTATCAAAGTTTAAAATAACATGAACAAAGTATTTTTCCTCTTCAGCAGGCTGCCGTGTTTAATGCTGCATGTGTGTGTGCTCTGTCAGTGTGTGTGTGAGCTCCGGGTTCGGATCCCAGTTCGCCAACAAGTCACTGAAGTCCGGCTGAGTGCTGTCGAGGCCGTGTGTGTTGTGTGGGAGTGGGTTGTAGTGCAGGTGTGTGTGAGCGTCCGTGTGCGTGCCGTCATGTGAGGGCGTCTCGCTGCCCGTGTGAGCGGCGTCGGGTGTGTTACTGAAACCGACCAGAGAGCAGCAGGGGATCGGCTCGGTCCAGAAACTGAGCGGGAGATGGCGCTTGATCATCGGCCGGCTGCGGCCCTGACTCGGGCCCCTGTGGTCGAACAGTTCAGCCAGGGGCCCCAAACCGCTGACTCCTTGACCATCAGCACAAGTCACAGAGCTGCTCTCCTCCTCCGGACTTCCTGCTCTTGCGATTTTCAGCAGGTCGTCGTAGTAACGCAGACGCCCGCTGGTCGTGACGGAGACCGAGTCGCTGTAGATGTCGCAAGCCTCTTGGTCGCCAGAGCAGCGACCAAAATACCGCTGGACGTCTCGGCTGATGAGATCCGCGAACCTCAGCAGCTGCTTCGTCACATCCAAAGCGTAGTGGGCGGGGTTTAAAAAAACCTCCTCTAGACATTCCTCCTCTTCCTCCTGAGCTTCAGATTCTTCATCCTCTTCCTCCTCCTCCTCGACTTCTCTCTCCTCCTCGTCTTCTCTCTTCTCTGGCCTCTCCTCCAGCATCTCCTCTTCATCTCCATTGCACGGAGAGTGCTGGAAAATCAGGGGGAAGTAGGCTGGAGTCGGGGTCTGGACCAGGAAGTTTCTGATGATGCCTGCTGCCATGTTGGCTCACTGGAGAGACAGAGTCAAAAAGTCAGAGTGGAATAAGAAAGCAAATTGTTGACAGGATTTAAAATAGGATGAAAAGTTTTTATTACCAAGTGAAGGGAAATTAGCCGCCAGGTTCAGGAGAATCACAGTTGAGGTCCAAGCAGAGGTCTGTCCTGGGTCGCGGACGGATCTGTGTGTGTGCATACGTAATCCCGCAGCGTCAGGATTGTCACCGTATATATACCTCAGCACGCGGCTGCGGACGTGAGCGTCTCCCGGCGGATGAGGCAGCTTCCAGAACAAATATTTGCGTGCCGGATTGGCCAAACACACCTTGTTTACTTTATCACTGGGCAACCGAGGGGGGGGTCTGAGGCTAATGGATCCTCTGCTAGGGGATGATGGAGAGCTGTTACACACACGCAGACACACATATCATAGCTTTTTTCCGTCCCTGTTATCAGGCTAGTTAAAGGATAAAAGAGCATGAAATCGAATCACATGCTGTTTTGACTTCTAAAGGGGAACACTCTGAACCGACATCAGCAGACTGAGATACAAACGTGTCCTCAAAACATGACGCACTGTGCTGTTCTTTAAAGCAACAGGTGACCCAAAAATGAGAAATTAAGTCAGGGCAATTATCCACATACATTTTCTGGAGCTTAACAGAAAAGCAACGCCGGAGTATTCTTCTAAACAACTGCAGTAGCTGGGGACTTTAGAATAATAACATGAAATAATTCCATACATCTCATCCGGCATCTCAAATTGATTTTGAAAAGACATTATTTACATCCTGTCTGAAGTGGGTACACACGCTCAACCGATGGTTCAAGTGACGTCTTTTTAGATCAATGTGGGGTCTCGGGGCTTCAGGAGACTTGGATTACGCCAGGTGAGCTGTGTGGAATACTAAACGTGACCTTGATGGTTCTTTCTGTCCAAATATCCTGATGAGTCATCTACATTTACCTTTACATTTACATTTAGGGCATTTAGCAGACACTTTTGTCCAAAGCGACTTACAATAAGTACATTTGTCACAACATGTCACCGGCGAAAAAGCAAAAAAGATCAAACAGGAACAATTTTCAAACCCTCATAAGAGCATCGTAACTACTTTCTTCCTTCCTGCTTCCTTGTTCTGACAATTCTGGACAGTTTTCTAATACTTTGCAAAAAAAAAACAACAAAAAAAACTTGTTACTAATTTCGTAGGAACTTTTCTGTCGAAGGTTTTCAGTTTTTTATCTAATGTGGTTTTTTAATTGCTGCACACGAGGTCAGCTGCACATACAAATATCCAAGTGTATTTATAAGCAAATGTGATTTATTTATTTTTTTAAAATATAGAGATAAACAATATTTATCCAACAATAAACAAATATCTTCTTTTACTTGAATTAAGAAAAAATCCCTTTTTCTCGTACAAACCCAAATAATTTAGTGCAGAGTTAACAAAACGTGCTGTCTTACAAAAAGATAATAGCAATTCAAATTAGTGTCAAATTTCCTTTATAGTATATTTGTATTATTTAAATAATAAAAAAAACCTCATGTGTCTATTTCTGGTTGTTATATGCAACTTTAATTTCATTAATTTTACTTTTGACAATGTGAAATGTTTAAAGTAAGACCTTGTTTGTCATTATTTCATCAGATGATAATATTTGAGACATTTTGTACGTTTTTTGTATTCTTTAGTCTTTCCTCAGCATTTCAGAGAGCAGTGGATCTGAGCTAATATAAAATAAAACCAGCTCATAGTATGTTTCTGTGCATATAACATGAATGTGTCAGGCGTCCCAATGATGAAAGCAATAATTTAATGATTTTAAGTCTCACAGATTAAACCGTGCACTTCACCGGATTTTACTGACCTTTACAGACATCTGTAACTCTGTAAATATGTGCATGTGCTTCTGTTTATATGTGCATGTTGAGCATTAATGTGTGTGTGTGTGTGTGTGTGTGCGTGTGTGTGTGTTATCAGGACAGCCTGACTCCCCTGGCCTGCCTGTCATCAGTATCCAGGCTTCTGTGTTGATTTTAGGACTAAAGATCAATAGCCGCAATATGTCAGCTCTCAAGAGCCTGACAATGAATTACACACGCTTTTAGGCACACAAGCACATGGACACACACAAAAACACACACACACTCACATGGATTTGCCTTTCATGTGAAACTCATCCATGATTTCAGAGTCTACAGCAAAATCGTCGCAGCTTCGGTGGTAAAATCAACGTTTCCGAGGCAGATCTTTGAATCAGATTTAACAGTTTTTAAATTAAATTAGGAGGCTGTGTGACATAATGAACACGTACATGCAAACATATCTGATAAAAGATACGTAAGAACAGAGATTCAGCAGTTTTTCAGCACTTATATTTCATATAATTATTATTTCTTCAGTCAGTGATGATGATTAGCTCCTCTGACATGATGGTTAACGCATACAAACAAGAAAAATGTGTTTAATGTCATTAATAAACTTCTTCTTTCAATCTTGACGCCTGAAGCGGCCTCAGTTACAGCAGACAGGCTCGTGCAGCTGTAAGTCGTCCCAAGTTGTTTGTATAAGTGACAGTTTTAGAAACACTGCTCAGCAAAACACTAAATTATAAGTTCAGAGTTTCTTCAATGTCGTTTCTTTCACCATTCTCAGGTCTTTTGATCGCTGATCTCAAACTTTGCCAGAACCTGGCGATCTGATTGTCGTCATCAGGCCACTCCAGGTACGTCCTGGAGTTCATGACTCTCCGCAGCTTGCAGAACTTTTTTGGGATTGTGTCTTTGTCGATGGGCTCCAGCAGAATCAGCACGACCGCGTCGTCGTTGTGGTCAAACAGTCTGAAATGGGTGTAGTCCAGCTCGTACTTGCACCATTCACTATTGACGAAGTGCTGAGAGAGGACAAACAGAGTTCTGTGACTCTTCTCGATGGCCTCCATGATGTTGTCCAAGATCCAGCCTCCTGGAAGGAAGTCTCTCTTGTGGAGGCAGAGCCGGAGAGGAGGCTCGTTCTGCTCGAGCTCCGGGATCAGATGTGCTTCCACCCAACCGGAGTCCATCTCGCTGTAAGACACAAAGGCGTCGTACTCCAGCTCTCCCTTTTTCAACTTTGGCTTCCTCTTAGCTCTCAGCCAGGCCCACATCATCCTCACGTACCACGGAACGCTGAACTTGTGACACAAACCTACGACGAGCAGAATCACTGCCAGGATGCCTGCACAGAGGACGGACAAGGCTAAAGCCATCTGACACTCAAACACTGACAACCTCGCGTCGGTCACACGCTTTCCTCTCATGGCGTCGGGGGAGTCGCAGACATACGACTCGATCTCATCTGCAATCGTGACTCTTTGCCGCGTCAGGTCGCTTGTCATGAACGCTACAAAGTCACACGAGCACTCGTACGATTGAGCACCAGCCTCTATAGTCGTGAGATTATTATAGACATTCAGAACAGTGCTGCCCAGCGTCTGTAAGTCGTTGTTTTCAACAAAGAGAAACGAGAGGCGAGGAAGTAAACTGGCTTCCGGCAAAATACTGAGCTTGTTTCCAGAGATGTACAACTTTGTGAGATACGGGAGCTGGATGGTGAACACGGTCAAGGCGTTGTGTGATAGATCGAGGATGCGTAAAGATTTTGGCAAACAAGCGGTCACTTCTATCAACAGAGCCGATGACAGGTTTAAGAATTGGAGCCTTGGCGGCCAGTGACAAGTCTCAGGCATTCTATAAACTGCATTGCCACTCAGGTCAATGTTTTCAAGCTCGTGCAGTTTGGTGAAGAGCCGGCTGTTGATCGAATGCAGGTTGTTCCAGCTGAGATTAAGGGTTTGCAGACCCGAAAAATCAAGCTCGCCATTGCACATCATTTCACCGAGGGTGTCATCGTTCAGCATGTTGTCGCTGACGTCTAGGTACTCCAGCCGTGAGAAATCTCTGGAGTTTTCACAAACGACGTTGTACAGCTTGACGTTTATCAAGGACACCCTTCTCACCACGTTCAGCAGAGGTTCGAGGAAAAAGAGTGCTGGGAAATTGTAGAACTGAGGGATGTCAACGTTCATCAACACGATCTCCTCCCAACCCCTGAAGTGTTGGTTTTCTGGGAGATTGCTAGCGAAACTTAAGAAGATTTTTGTATCTATAACTGAAAACTTGGTTATATTCGAGTCTGACATGGTATTAAAAAATGCGACAACGGCTCCAAGTGTAATGTTAACATTTTTAAAAGTGAAGTCTGTTGTTCCGCCCTCCTTTAGCACTCGAAATGGGTTAATTTGTCGATTTCTGAAGAAACTTGTGTTTGTGAATGTCAGCTTTGTGTTTGGGTGCGCAACGTCTGACAGCACAGCTTCTACGAGTGCCAGATTTTTCTTAAACGGACCTCTGAGGCTGAGCGCCACATGTTTAAGGGGCCTGACTCGCCTCAAACTTCCTTCTGCGTAGGCTTGCAGGTTCCGTCCATCAAAAACAACCTCTTCGAGTGAAGCAAGGCCAGAAAAGTCGCTCTTTCTGACAGACCGGAGGTCAAGCCCTCCAAATTGTAGGGTCTTTAATCTCTTCAGCGGCTGGAAAAGGTTACCTTGACCCAACGTTTCGTAGCGGTTCCCTAAAAGATTCAAGTGCTGAAGAGAAACAAGGCTCTCAAACCACTCAGCAGACAAACTGTCCAGTTGGTTTGAGGATAAATCCAGTTCAGTTAAATTAGTCAGCGGGTCGAATGCCTGCTCCTGGATGGTTCCGATCATGTTGTTATTCACGATCAGCGACTGTAAACTGGCGTATGCAACAAAGTCGTCTTTCGTTATTGTTGACAGGTGGTTGAATGAGAGGTCCAGTTTGGTGATGAGCTTTGAGGGGGCTGCAGGGACGTCCCTCAGGTTTTGTTTGGAGCAGTCGCAGGAGGTTTGCTTACAGCGGCGACACCGCGGCCTGGAGAGAGAGAAGCTGGGGTTGGTTAGCAGGAGGACAAACGTGAGAAGTGTCAGGTTTGTCATCTCGAGACCCTAAAAAACACAAAAGAGAAGGAAAATCCAACTATTATCATCTACAGTGAACAAGTTGCTTGTAAAAAGCGTAAATAACATCTTTTCAAATCAATTCGAGATCTCAGGACTTTTCAGTAACGTGACGTACACCAGTCGACTGTATGGAGCCGTTTTATGTTCGTTTTGGTTTTTCTCGGTTGTGTTTTGACATTTTTAAAACAAGTCCCCATCTACTCCAGTTGTTCAGGAGAATGGTGCAACGCTGTTTTGCTGCGAAGCTCCAGAAAAGTTTTGTGGACTACGAAACTTCACCCGACTTTCCATCAGCACAGGGGGTGAGGAGAGAATGAGTGCACTGGTTGTTATCTCGACATTAAGACTTCCAAACTCGAAAACAGCAACGAGGAGGACGTGAAAACACTTTGATACCCAACAAGATGTGAGATTCATGACCAGATGCCAGGGGAGGAAGTAACTCATTTCAGAATCTGAAACTTTACTCATATTAAAGTTTGCATCACACCATGTATTCTACTAAATTACTCTAATTCATAATTGAGTACTGAGTACAATTTGACTTAAAAGGGTCTCATTTGCATTTTGATAGACAATAAGGTGGTCTGATCACAGTGACAGTTAAAAAGTAACTTGTAATCTGAGTTGTGTTTGAGAAGAATACTAAAGTATTACTTTAATACCAGTATTTTGACTTGTAATTGAGTAATACTTCAGTGATGTACTCCAATTTGAGCACAGATAACAGTACTCGTCCCACCACTGCCAGGATCGCACAAATATTAGTTTAACATTAGAGCTCCAGAGTCTTCAGCTGTGACTGTCCTCACCTACAGTTTCACTCCGGCATGTTAATTTAAACATGTGTTCAGTTAAACTGCCACACCTGCCAGCCAATCAGAGGTGGGAATTCTCTGCAGCAGTGGTTTAAAATCAATCAATCAATGATTGGGAATTTAACATTCTGTACATTTCCAAAGAAGGAATTCACAAATCCATATCATTAATTAATTAAAGCACACATTCAACAAATCAATATTTTGATAGCTTTTTTAAAGCTAGATTTTTTTTTTATAATCAAACACTTATAAAGTATCTGCATTACTCCATCTAATTAAAGTAATAAATCAAATACCTTGCAGCGTCTCTTCACCTTAAAGCTGATGTGTCGTTCTTCTTCAGTGCACAACAGAAAGATGCTTCCACTTCTTTCCTATGTTACTTCTCTAGTTTGCAAATTACTTCCACATGCCTCATATATCCCACCACATTGGGAAGTAGAGAAGAAAAAAACAACTGCCTCCTGGCAGAGCTTTAGGACCAGATGACCTCAGTATCAGTAAGTGTACTGTGTGTCGAGAGCTGACAAAAACTAAGAAAGGTGGATAAGCACCTTTGCTGCTCGACGAACAGGACGTGAAATTATCTTTTAGTCAAGCAAAATATTTTGCTTTGAAAACATTAACCAGCTTCACTTATCAATCTACCTGCATCAGTTAGACTCTTTATTATTTCATAGATAAGATATGAGTTTAAGTTCACATGTTACCGTCTACAGGTGCGAATGTGTTTTATCCCTGACAGGAGGAAGTGGGTTTAAACAAATGGGGCCGTTATTATTACTAAGCTTCCCAGTACAAAGAGTTCCTCATGGTGACATTCTGTGACGTTTTCTAAGAATTTTCACTTGGAATAAAGAAGATCCCAGTCCTAGAGAGTAATTCACAAAGCAGCTTAAGAGACCTACACAGTTGAAAATGTGTTAGGATTAGGGACGAGGACTTTACGGAGCCTCAGGTGTTTCAAAAGCAGAGGATAAAATAGAGAAAAGACAGAGGAGGAGAAATATTTTCTAAACGTGAACTGATTGAACAAGAACGAGTGATCACAGAAACATTACAGCACTTTCAGTCTCACTCTTCTCATGCAACATTCCTCAATGGCGCACTTAAGAACTGTCCTTAGAGAAAAATGACTATGGAAAATCTTTGGTAACACTTGTGAGATTGTGATCAGTGTGAGCATCAGTATAGATCCAACTGGGTCGGAGTACAAAGAAGTTTGAGCTCTGCATGAATTAAGTATTTCATTTTTCTACCAAACTAAATGTTGCATTTTTTGAGTGAAATTCTCCTTGGAACGATGCAGCTGCAGCCTAAAACCTGAAGAAAAACCACAACACAACATCTGAACAGTCCGTCTGTCGAGATTGATGCTCATAAAGTGAAGCAGGGCAAAGTTACAGTAAAGACGGATTTGGGCAAAATC
Source organism: Sparus aurata (assembly GCF_900880675.1). Classification (NCBI taxonomy): domain Eukaryota; kingdom Metazoa; phylum Chordata; class Actinopteri; order Spariformes; family Sparidae; genus Sparus; species Sparus aurata. The sequence continues at coordinate 11,654,763 of NC_044187.1, forward strand.
TTCAAATGTGTTATTTCATCACGTTTGGGCAACAGCTGTGCCATTGTAGATATTCATATTACAGTAAAACGTATTTAATTTTTCTTTACATGTCACCATTGGTATGAATTCCATCTAAATACAGCTAGTTTTGTCCTCGAATCTGTAGTCTCAGATTTTATTGTTAGCATGAAATACTGTGTTGGTAGCACCAGCTTCATGGACATGCAGCACTTCTACTGCTGGGTGTTGTAAAGGTTAAACTGGTTGCAATGAGATTTTTACCTCATTACTAATGTAAATAATATTCTGAATTTGAATTTCTTCTCCAAAACTACATAGCAGATGTATGTTGTGTCTTTTAGTTGTGACTGAATCAAATCAAAAGGTAGGATCCTGTGTTTTTGGCGCTTGACCCAACCAATAACCAATGGAGTGACTTAGAGCACAATCACAGAGCAGAGACCGAACGAGACTCATTTTTTGGTCTGTATGTACAGAAAACAGCACAGCCAGCAAACTTTAGTCTGTTTTTTTACTGTGAATTTAAAGTGCTCTCTGAAAAATGAAATGAGGATGAAGAGAGATGGCTTGTGGACTCTGATTAGTGATTAAAATAGTCAGAGAGGGCTGCCAAGAAAATAAAGATACAGATACGAGTTAAATGTCGCATTAAGTTAGTAAAAAATGACTCATGTTCAGTACAAAACCTTTTTTTTTTATTTTCTATGATCAAAACTGCAAAACATCTAGAAAAATATACAACAAATGCTTAACCTTTCACAACATTTAACATTTGAAAATGGGAACATAAAAGAAAAGGAATATTCACATTTTCCCCATTAATGATAAAAGAACATTCATTTTTATTTCCTTTCTTTTACATATCAATGTTTTATATGTTTGCAATTATTGTTTAGGTCTGCCATTTTGTTTTTTTTGTTTGTTTATAAGGTCAACCATGTTTTTTATACTTTTTTGTTTATTTTAAACGTCTCCGCAGTAGCCGGAGTCGTTGGAGAGTTGTGAGTTGGAGCTGCGGTTGGAGGAAGAGTTCCATATGTCCAGGTTCATGTGTGGGCCGAACGGGTTGAAGCTGGAGTACTGGATGGGAGCGCACCGCCCCTCTGGCTCCCTGCTGAATGGAGAATGAGGCGGGGTGATGGGGGACACGGGGGACATCGGGGCCGATCGCTCCGGGTGGAAGTGGCTCTGGTAGGGCTCGCTCTGCGGCGTCCAGATGGATCCAAACAGACTGGACATGGGGGAGAGGCTGCGGGTACCAGAGAAGTATGGCTGCAGAGGACAAACAGAGACATCATATTAATTAGTTTTTCTTAGATTTGTAGCAGGTTTGTGTCGGTCCAAAGCTGCCGAGAGAAACTGCACCCCACAGTCATATTTTCATGACCTTTTCTGACGTTCCCCACCTCTGTGAGCTGCTGCCTACAGAGATGACCTGTCATTTCTCAGCTTCATAATCTTGTTTGTCCTTTTTTAGAATGACCTTTCCCCTGAAGTTTAGATGCAAAGTTTTACCCAATCAGCTACAAAGTAATCTCTCTATACACTGTGAGAGATTACTTTTACCAGAGACTAGTGGTAGAATGATTATCGGACCTAGCCGACACTGGAGTCAGTCCAGTAAATCACCTGACTCAAACGTTTTTGTACCCGTCACACAGCAAAATGTGTCATAACAAGGCCATGTACAAAGCAATTCCCCCAAACTACTTATTAATGTCTTCAATTTATTACAGATTCTGTTATTCCACTGAACTTTGCCTTTTTTATATTCTTATTTTATTTGTTAGTCATTATTTTTGTGTCTACATGTTACTGGATGTTTTAGTGCAAGACAAGCTGTTCAAACAAATTTCCCCTGGTGAGGTTAATAAAGTTGTCTGAATCTGAATTTCTTTTTGCATGTCAGCTAAAATATTAACAAACCGTTACCGTGTCCCTGATTAAGCAATTTGGGAAATTTGAATAACACGAGAAAAACTGCAGCCAACACTCTGCAGCTGTGCAAAAAGAAGAAGCAGCAAATGAAAGAGAAGTTTATATAAACCCACTTTCAGTAAGACTGAGTCTATTAAAGCAGATGCTCTTCTTCCTCATTTTCTGCTCTGACACTGAGAGCAGAGTGATGACAGTCCAGGAGCTTCCTTCCTCTAAATACCACATATGAGTCACAAGAGAGAAACTACTGGTGTGTTTAGAGACGTTACAGCCAATCACAGTTACAAACATCCTGTTGCATACTGAATCTGGGCATTAATGGGAGCGTCACAGGTCCTCAGTGTACACAGGCCGGGTGGCACATTAGGAAATATCTATTCAGAAGTTTCAGGCAGCAACCTGCTCTCAGTATAATCACAGCACAATGTGTTGTGCAAGCAACTCTGCATTCAATCTCGTTTCCCTCTGGTGCTTTTAAAAGACTTACTGTTGTCATTCATCACAATTTTTACTGAAACCTGCATTTCACTTTTACAAGATTACACAAGTTAAACCACATCCTGTAAATTTATATTTATGTGCGATTGTGCATCGCTCGGGAAATTTTACTTCCGACATTTTCACTTCTCTTGGTTAATGTGCCTGAAGTTTCACAATATCAATCTGATTTCATGTGACAATGTTTTTGACTCAAAACCTTAGTTACCATCATGATATATGCAGTAGTATGCTGAGGTCTGGTATGTGGTGTGATGTGTGAAAATCATGAGAAAGGGGGATATGATGGCCTTGTTGGTAGAGGCTCTGTTGGGCTGCACGATTAATTAAAATCTAATTGAAAAGTAAAATGTTACAAAACAGGGTCTAAGAAAGTCAATCTTGTTCTTCATACAATACAAAAACAAAAAAAAGTTGGATTTTTTTGTAAAACGTGAGAACTTGGATGCAAAAACTGTCATTCGTACTCATCTTAAATCGTTCAAAATAAAATTGCATTATGATTTTTTCACCATATCACGTAGCAAGGGGAACAAAAGGGAGAGAATTTTTTATTTCTTTTTTGTGAAATCATGAAAACTGGAAAACATGGCTGCCGCTTCTGAAATGTGAAGATTTTTTAGCCATTTTTGTGTCTAAAATAAACTGGAAATCTTCAAATTTTGGATCACTGATTGGACAAAACAAGACAACTGAAGATGTCATGATGGACTAGGGCAGAAAACTGATAAAGACAACAATCATAAGTTGTCACTACACCTTCACTGACTGTTTAAACATATGAGTTTAATATTGTGACTCGTCACCTTGCTGCCCACACAGGCTGCTGTGTCCCAGGTTGAGGGTGATTCCTGAGGCTGTTCCTCGCTCCAGCTGCTCTGGCTGCAGTGTGCAGCGTTCTGGCTCTCCTGACTGGGAAAACCACTGGGAAATGTTCCATTGCCTACAAAATGATTGGATAAAAAATGGTCAATGCTTGTTCCAGCAACTGTTTCAATAAGTAATATCGCTTGCTGCTTGAGAGTACAGAGTGTAACATGAATACATAATATGGAAGAGGGTGTGAGGAAACTGTACCTATGTAGTTGCCTTCCTCACAGTAGGTGTAAGGACTGTTGCATTGGCTGTTGGCACTGCTCCAAGTAAACCTGCAGGAAACAAGGAAACAGTTGATCAGAGGGTTTTGACAGGGACAGATAAAACACTTTACTGCAGCACTGGGACGGTCAATATTCAAACTGTCAACCAGTATCAGTTCCCATACCATATCAGATCTGCAGTATGTGCTTACTAACAAAAGTTTACTCAGAGAGCTGAAGTTACATGAAGGTAATCAAGCTCAATTTACATGAACACACAGGGACCAGTCACTTCTTTAAAGCCAACACTTCCTTAAAAGGAATTTTTTATATTATCAATGTTAATGAGGTAATAATACAAACTTAGAATTATTTATTTTTTCCATAATTGAAATAAACAGACAGGGTTCCCAACACTGTTTGAAGCTGGAAAGGTGGCAGGGTCCGCCACATATAAACAAAGTAAAACAGTATGAAATTGAGTTGTCCTGTCAGCTCAGTTTGTTAATTCAGACATGAAAACAGTTTGTTTATTTTTCATTCATTGAGGCATTAAAAAAAAATATATAAAAATCAGCCGATGAAGAGCTCTTCCATTCTTTAAAACTACATAATGCACCTTTAAAAGTTGACAGATACTAAATATAACACACGAGATGTGGCTAACATTAGCAAACTCTTTCCTGTTTTCACATGCAGCAGACATTAAGTGTCAAAATTGCACGAACATTTAATACAGTTTGCACTTGACCTGATGAAGGTGTGATATATCACAATAGCTTTTACTGGTTTTCAAGAAATTACCACATTTTCAGGAAATTATGACATTGTTGGTTGCTACAAGGCACAACAACATGAGCAGTCATTAAGATCTTTCCATTCAAGTCCAGGATTCACTCTTCAGCCATTTTTAAGGCTGCCACTGTTTTTCTTTTTTTTTTTTTTTGGGAACTTGAAGGCTGACAAATGTAAATACAGTACATAAACTCTTGTGGCCAACATTAGCAGAAGGTGTTACAGGTATACGACACTGTAATCGAATGCTTTTTAGGTGTTTTTCAAGGTTATTTTTAACCCAACCACCCAGTACAGGTGCACTCAATACTGCATTTTAACGACATTTCCTTGCATGATGTATTATGTGAATTATTATCAAGTGGAATAAAAGTGCAGATTTCGCATACAGCTCACGTGCAAGATGTACATAAATGCCATTTTTAGCAGACAGACGTGCATTCCAACACCTACCCGTTGTAGGACGCGGTGGTTGCTGGCTGAGGTATGTAGGGCAGAGCTTCGGTGGTGTTGTATCTGAACTCATTGGTGAGAGGGATGGATGGAGCCGACCACGTCTCTTCAGGCAAATACTGACCCGTCAGATCTGAGGAAGTGCACAACAACTCTCCATTAGAAATCAGAGCTATTGCGCAACCCTTCTTTTACCAAAGACATGGACAGGTGTTAATTTCAGACTTTGCTTTTACTTAAATCATGTACTTACTATGAATGTCTTTCTCCATGTTCCTGTCCACTCCTGCAGCAACAGCAGCAAAACTGGGGGCGAAGTTGGGCGCTGGGGGATCCTGGCTTTGGCACTGGTCTTGACGGTACAAGCTGTTCATGCTGAGCAGAGGAAAATGCAAAGTTCAAAAGTCAAACACAAAATGAATGGAAACAACTGTATGTGTAAGTTGATGCAAAGTAGATACACAGATTTTTACTCCTTGATTCACAAAACCTAATAAAATACATAAGAGCATTTTTTTGTCGAGGGTAATACAATTATTAGAGCCCCTTGAATCCGTGTCTGTTGTCCTGAGTTACCTGAGAGCTTTGTAGTTTGAATTCACGTTCTGGTAGCAGTCCCGCTCTACTGGGTAGCCGCCGTACTGCATGGAGTCCCCTGTAAAAACCAACAGGTCAGAAATCTGTCCGCACAAATGTCAAATAATGTCGTTCACAGCTCTCATCAGTCATTGATTACCAGCTGCAGTCTGTAATAGTGTGCTAACAGTTCTGATTTTCCTCGATACGGCAGTGTACAAGTGTTCTTTACTTTTTCTAGATGAGGTAGTGCAGGCATGTGTTCGGGCGCTGGCGTCTTTGTCGCCCTCCATGCTGCTGGCGCTGCTCCAGCTGCCCCAGCTCCCCCTGCTGGCCCTCACGCTGCCTGACGAGCTGCCGGAGTCCGAACCAGACTCGCACACTCCACCGCCACGCCGCTCTGTGGCGCACTTCCGTCGAGTACGAGCGGGACACACACCTGCTGGACATCAACAAAGCCAGTGAGACTAGTGCTGTGAAAAGTGCTGAGTTATTAAAGCTGGTGAGCAGTGTGACTGCAGGCCCACCGTTCTGTTTGAGGGGGCTCTCGGTGTTCTGTCCAGGCTTTGGTGCTTCTGACTTGGAGCCGTTGCAGCAGCGGTTCCTGTTGCGGGTTCCACTGATGTTACGGTCCCCTGATTTCCAGTCAGGTTCTTTCTCCCTCTCTGGCATCACTACGACATTGTGCTCAGGAGCACTACGACAGCAATCACAAAGAAACTTATTTAAAACATCTGATCTTACCGTTTGGTGCTTTATAACACTGTCACTGTTCCACGTAGTACTTTGTTTGAGAGCGTCATTAGATTTTACTTTTCAGAACAAATGTAAATTAAATGGTTGCCCAAATCCCATTTTCTTTTTAAAGCTTCAGTGAGGGGGGAGGCAGCACAAGCTATCAAACTTGCCACAATTATGTATTTAAATACTTTGCTATTATTGTAATTATGAGACGATAGAGATTTGATTATCAGACATCCAGGGTCTCACAGGTCAAATTGATGAGTGAGCACTGAGCTGCTCCTCGCTGGTTTTTTTAATCAGCCTTTTGACTCTTTTTCTGACTCTTTCCTGCGTCTACTGAATTGGATGGTGATTACCATGGCAAGGGTAGAAGTTTCAAAGCATTCAGGCCATCCCCAGTTATCTGAATAATAGATTAAATCTATCTATCAAATCAAAGGTAAAGTGAGGCCTACCTGGAGACATTTTCTGTCTTCCTGCGACTCCGCTTTCCCTTATTATTTCCTGAAGCAGAGCCAGTTTCTGTACTCTGTGCTTTCTTTTTCTGGCCTTTCACATCTTCTCTTAGCTGGAAGAATCATTTTTAATCAGAAGATCAGATTATATGCTTTGCAAAGTGCCTGAGTCACTTTAAATTTGATTTTATTTTATCCTTACCTCCATTTCAGAACTGTCCCTTTTCTCAGAATCGATCTTCTCTGCATAGTGCTCAGTGCAGCTCGTCTCTACTGGGCTACACACTAACAGGCCAGGTCTAGGTCCTGGACTCAGTGTGACGTTAGCTGGAAAACCAGCAGGTATTTCCATGGGAAACATAACTGCTGCTGGCACTCTATCTTCTACAGTGCTGTGTGGGTCTTCTTTCAAGTCTGCCGGTGGCTTTTTATCCAGCTCACTGATGAACGCTGGTTCATTGTTGTTGCAGACATCAGGGTCCGGTGTCAGAGGAGGGTCCGGCATCAGGTCCTCGTGCTCTTCATCCATCGTCACAGCATCATTGGCTGTGGTGGACAAGCTGCTCTTGTATTTGGTGTAATACAGTGAAACCTTATGCTTCTTCTGCGTTTGGGATGGGGTGACTGAGGAGCTTTTCTTTGATGATTGAGGACGCTGGGCGGGGCTGTTGGCCAGAGCTGGAGAGCCACGCCCCTTACCTTTGTCTGAGGTGTGACAGGTGTCCACGTAGCTCTTACAACTGCCCTTTGTTTTACTGCACAAACAAGACACAACATGACAAATTGAGCATTTTAATTCAAGAAAAAATCCACTTGCATTTTTTTGTCTTTATGCTAGAGTCTTTATAAGATTGTAGACGTACTTCACTCCATTGGGTGTGATGTTATTAACATGACCATTATCCCGAGACAGGACAGAGTTGTGGTTGCTCCTGATGCTGGGTGTAGAGAACTCATTCAGGATATACTGGGCCTGATGGAAGGCCATCAGACACACACCAAACAGGGAGAAGCTGAAACACATACAGAAACAGATATTACCAGTGTCTGACAATATGTTACACTTTTGGTACACATGCAACAACTGGAAAACAGTGACTTACTATAGAGATTAGTTCCACTAACCACTAGCTAAACAAATAATTGTTCTACAGTAAGAATGCCCAACCCGAGTCATGGTGAATGACTGGACAAACAGCGTTGCAGGTGTAACTTTTCGTAAGCCTTGTGACATCTCCATGTTTGCATATTCAAATATGTTCAAAAATGAATAAAAATAACATTCATATGTGTTGTGGAAGGTAATGTCAACAGTCACCAGTAATACAACATATTACCACTAGGTGTCACATGTGACTAATGAGAGCTCACAAATGACAGTGTAACTGTGTGACACATCCTGTTTTCATCTCTCACAATAACCATTTAACTTTTACTCTTATGTGGGTGGGGTTTTCCCCTACTTCTATCAAGGGGTGAAAGAAAGTGTTTTGTACATTGTACAGCTTGTACACTGCACTGGAAAACATTTTTTAAAACTAGAAACCGACTCCACCAGAATCATCAATGATTTATGAATTACTTAAGTTACTAACCATGTGAAGATGAGGGTGACCACCCAGAAGGTTTCTTCCCAGCTGGGACCAGGAACCACCTGAGCGCAGAGAGGCAGCATGTGGTGGGGCAGCGTCACATTGAGGGTGAAAGGGAAAGAAGTGCCACGTGAAGTCACCAGGGTGAGGTCCCGGATGACCCAGGATGAGGTGAAATCTGGGGTAAACCTGATGTCACAGGCAGGAAGAGACAGTGAGACAGGAAGAGAGGAGAAACAGATAGATTTAAAGCAAGAGGGAGGTATATTTAAGACATGTTGCATCAAGATGAAAAGAGGAAGAGAGAAAGTAGAAAACAGAAAATGAGTAAACAGATGTCGGTTTCGCCACAACTGAAGAAAAAAGAGGAAAAAACCTTGTTCTTTTAAATACTATCCAATTAAATATGTTACAGGACAACATTACTCAAATATGAAGTGACAACAATAAAGAAAAAATCCTAATAAAACATGTAATAAATTTCCACTTACGCGATGGTGATCTCAGAGGAGGTGTTGTGGTTGAGGCTGAAGGGGCGACACTGCAACACCTCAAAGCCAAATCCCTGACACTTATATCCATTAATATTCATCGACATGACTGTCAGAGGAAGCTCTCCGGCATTCTCCACCTTGAAACTCTTCCTGATAGCGAAGAGCGGTTTGTTGGTGCGCAGACCTGTGAGTGACAGACAGCGAAGTTCTACCATGAGTTCGTTCTTTTGCCTTATCTCTCTGTTTAGAGTGAGGACACACCCCAGTCATGTACTGATATTAAGTTTAAATTTAATCTGACCATCACGACACTCCATCAGAGTTGACTGAGGAACATTGAAGCGCAGAGAGGCGCCTGGACCGGGAAGTTTGCCTCCGACTTTTAGCAGCTCTTTGGCCCCGTGGCCCTGCACCATCATCATGTCAAACACCGTCAGGTTGTTCCTGAAATGCAGTGAAAAGACAAAGACCGTGTTTGACAGAGCGAAGATTGTTCTCAACATGATACAAACAGGTTTTTGGAACAACATAAACAGTGTTTCTGATAAAACAATGAAGAGTTTTGCAAATTTGTTCTTTGGTACCTTGCATTTGATCAAAATTAATATATATTTATACATCATAGAGTAATAATCAGATTCTTTGCTCCGCTGCAAAAGTCTTAAGGAGAAAAGCAGATGCCTGGAAATTGAAGAGTTGGGGCCTTTTCATACAGAATCAGGTGTTGTGGCAATTAGCTGCAGGGTCATGCAGTGGTGTTTTTCCACTGTGTGTGTGTTCTATACTGCCACCTTCTGGATCAACTGGGGTCTATGCGCCTAAAACAGTTTGTCAACTGGTGTTAAACTACCAAGGGGAAGCCACTACGATGCTCTCCTATGAGCATGCAGGCCCTACTAGTGATCGTTTGTCCACATTAAAAACATAATTGGCAACCACAACCTGATCGCCAGAAGTGAAATCTGTTTTCACCACAATGCCTGATTCTGTCTGACCGGGCCTTGACAGGCTTTTATCAAGGACTGCATTTTGTCAGGTCACAGCAGAAAAGCACTGGTGTTAATAACATAATCAGTGCTGCATGAATTCCATTTTGCCCTCAGGGTCCTGGTGTTGTGCTTTTACAGGTTAAAATGTCTGCTGTAAAAAAGATCTATGAAACTCTGTACTACTCCAGTCCGCTCTGAAAACTTTAAAAATTCTCTGCCATTATGAAAACTGAATGAACACAGTCACTCACACAAAGTCATCCCACTTATATGAATCAGTACCTGATGACAAGAATGGTAGTGGTGGGTTTGTGGTCAGAGGGAGTGAAGACCACAGCGACTTCTCTGTTCTCCCAGGGCTGCAGCAGCAGACGCAGGACACCTTTTCCTGTCATGTCCTCCACACTCTCACCAGCCTGCACGCAAACGCACAGAGAAGAGAGGAAAAAGGTTTGTAGGGCAATCAACACGGGCAACACTAGAGCACAACTAGAGTGAGACTGCTGTCCGTGCAGTTAATGAATCAATTAAGTTGGAAAGCCTGAGTAAATGTTAGAAGATTAAAGAGTGTCAATGAATATTCTCAGGATTTACCTTTGGGGGAGAAGCCAACAGAGAAAACTCTGTAGTGCTGATGTTGACAGAGAGGGGGCTGATATTAAACCTGCCAATCAAAACAGAGGAAATAGATTGACAAATCAACTAGAGAAAAGTGCTGCAGCAATTCTTCAAACAGCCTGGACACACAAACAACTGAAGTTGAATCAATCTCTGCAATAATAAACTGTTGACAGTGTACCATTTGGTTAGGAGGTCCAGGGCCTCCAGGGGAGCTGGGTACAGGGAGAGGATCCGAATCTCTACAGAAACAACTGAAGAGGAAGGATTCTTCAGCATGAACGTCTTCACCTGAAACACAAAACAAGTATTGTCAATTTGCTGCACACAAATGTCAAAAATACATTTTAAATATACAACATCCTGAAGTGTTGTCCACCTTGCTCTCATTGACAGGTGTAGCACCAAAGTCCAGAGGTAAGGACGTCTCTACAGGAAGTCTTGGCCACCTGAGAATACAAAAAGGAATTACATGATTAATGATGTTAATGTAACAATGGATTACAAGACACAAAAAATCTGTTTGTTGCATTCAAGACTCACCTGCATGGCAGCTTGTCTTTGTGACTCTGCCATCGAGAGCAGAGCTCAGCAGCCAGTTTGCCGTCTACAGGCCAAGAAGAGGAGAAAAAGTCTGGGAGGAGGGAACGCTGCCACTCTAAACGACCTAATGGGACATTACAGAAGGAAAAAAACAAAACACAAAAACATTAACAATGGAAAAAAAAGAAGAAGAAGAAGCTTCAGGGGCTCCTTCTCTCAAGAGAATTCTTGAGTACTTGGGGTATTCAGCTCTATCGGGTGCGGGTGCGTGGGTTAAGGGGTGTGGGGTGGGATAGGTAGGGTGGATGGAAGGGTGGGTTGGGTGGGGTGGTAAAGGTGGGTCTGTATAACTAATTATTATTATAGAAGAAAGCATCGAACGTAAAAACTGTAACTTTGAATTTGATGGAATTTTGATGAAACTCTGATGTTACTCTGATGTACTTCCTGGTACTTAACTATGATGAACCACAGAAAATTAATAAAATAAAATTATACATATATATATATATAAAAAAAAAAACAATGAAAAAAAACCCCTCTTCTTTATTAAGACTTTTGGTGCTGTGTCTCACCTGTTTCAGACAATTTAAGTGGGCAAGGTCGTCCACACTCTCGCTCTGCCTCAAAAACCACTTCCCCCTGCGAACAGACACATCGTCAGTAACAACATCCGATTCCCAAACCAACATATTACTGGCTGGCCACTAACTGTGTTTCCCATAGCCCAAGATATTGTCGTCAAATGTTTTGTTTTGTCCACAACCCAAACATATTTAGTTCACTGTCATAGAGGAGCCAATTACGAGGCTACAAACAGAGAATTTGAACCTTTTCATCTCTTGAATACCACAATCGTTAGTGATTTATTTAATAGCTGACAACTAATAAACTAATCACTATATCTCTACACTAGAACTGGTATTTCACCTTGAAAGGACTAGAGTGGAAGTAGAGAGGAATGTGCAAGACTTGTCCTAGGCTGGTATCCAGACTCAGAGTGGACAGCTCGTTGACAGGCAGCGCCCTGCTGAGCAGCTGGAGGGACAGAATACGCCAGCAGCCCTGTGGAACTGTCAGTGGACCGCTGAAGTTCGTCACCTAACAGACAGGGGGCAGCAGAGACTTCAGTATCAAATCCAGAATTTCGTCAGCATAAAGTAAAAGAAAGTTTGCAGGAATCTGATCTGCTTCCCATCTTTACATGAGGCTGTGGTGCAAACATACCTTCATTACTCCCTGCAGCTTCTGCGAGAGGCTTGCGTTCGTCACCGTGAGGGGCAGGAGGAGGGGGTTTGTCAGCCACAGGTCCACCTCGTCCGCACCTCCTTGTTTCACCTGAAACAGGCTGAACAAATCCTCCTCGGTCCGTCTGCAGACAACAACAACAAATTGACACCAGAATTTGTTATTAGTATCACATGTTAGCTGTTGAAGAATGTAGGCATTTTAACAACTGCTGTACTGGAAACGTTTTTATTCAGTTTTAATTCTCATGTATTCTTAGGAAAATCTGACCATGAAAAGGCAAAAGGTCTCAACTTTACCTGTGTGCGATATGTAGTCCAGGAAAGCTGTGTGTTGTACGGTTTCCCAGAATTTTTAAACTGATATGACTTGTGCATTTCCCTTCGTGGCCTGGCAAAGAACCTGATACAAGAAACAAAACTGTTGTAGATTAAATATTCAGAGACGTTTGGGTCAAATGCAATTGCACTGAAAGGATATTACAAGAATTAAGAATAAATTATTTAAACTGAAGTGAGCTTTCACCTCTGCAGGCTAGTGCAGCCACTTCAGTGAAGTTTTTTGCTTCTGGTCTCAGCAGAACCTGATTGAAGTTCAGGCCAGCCTCCACTTTCGAGAGCACCTGCATGTCCTAGAGATATAAATCACATTGTCAAGCCTGTAAATTGACACCTATAAAACCCATAAGAAAACAAAACAAAAAAACTCCTCACCTTTACATAGAGCTTCTTGCCTCCAGAATTTAGCATATAAACTCCTATTTTTGGTTCCCCTGTAAGAAAAAAAAAAAATCAGTCTCGAAATATAAACAGTGTACATACAGTATGTAGAGTATAACATAATAAATGTATGGATAGATTCATGGAGGTTGTAAATGTTTTGCTATGTAAAATGTATCTTTTGTCATTAAGACTTTTGAGTTAGGCAAAGATGAAAAACGGGAAATGAAATACGACCCCTCTGTTCTCATAACCAGTGTGAAAAGTTATAAAAGGCTCTACAATGACTTCGCTGTCTACTGCTGACAGAAATAGTCTGTATGTAAAAACAGAGATGCAAATGTGGTGTAACAACAAAGAAAACCTGTGTGAGCTACCGAAATGAAAATATTTATAGACCAGTGTGAATGCTGTGTAGACTATAACGACAGTCAATTAATTGTTATGTTGATCAAAAAAATAATCTGCAGAATAGTCAATACTGAAAATAACTGTTAGTTGCAGCTCTAATCTTCGGCCTTGGTGTTGCTCTGTACAGACATGATGTCTTGTAAATTAGATGTTTTTCTTTCCATACTAACAATGGTATCTATAAAAGGGCACATCAGTTGGAATCGAGCTGTATGGTGTCTTCAAGCGTCGCTGTTAAATCTCATTCCCACAGTAAATTTGCCTGGAGTCAGACAGGTTGGACAAACTCACCTTCTGTAGCCTGTCCAGCAGCAGGGGCCACCAGCAGCACCAAAATGTGCTCAATGACGTAAGGCTTGAGCTTGTCCAGGTCAGCGGGCTGGTCACCACGCGCCGACAGATTAATCTGCAGACTGAGGCGCTCCTCACTCTGGAGGCAGGACCCCTGGGACAGGACAGGAAGGCATACCAGTCAGGCACCAAGCAGAAAGATAAGCACGAGGACAATGAGGGGTGATTTGAGACTTTAAGAAAACAGTAATTAGCAACATCAACTAACTATAGTAAAAGTAAATAAACAAAATAGGGCATTTTGGACGCTAAAAGACACAAAGAATGTAAATGAATAAAACAAATGATGATACACAAGTGCAAATTATTTTCTCTGCCATGACAGACAGATGTTGTTCTTAGACAGACAGAAAAACAAGCAGGCACCCCACCCTCCACCCCATCCTGTGACTAACAATCTACCAAGGCAGATAAATCAGTACTGGGAGAGTACAAGTCTTTCTGCAAACCAGGGCTCGTCTCAGAGGGTGAATCAACCCCTGACGAACTGCAGACAGATGCCCTGGCTCGCTTCCACAGGGGCTCAAGGATGCAATTGCAAACCTAATCCCCTGAAACCAAGCTACTGCTAACTTCCTGCAAGGCTCATTTAATGTGTGAGAAGCATCCACACTGACCACAGGCAAGTTCTTGATTTTCCTGGCGAGAACTTGAAAAGGAACTAAGGAGCAAGTGTTGATCTTGGATACGAGCTGAAGGTCACAGCTGGGATGCTCATGCAACTGAACGTAAAGCTGATTTCAGTTTGTATAATTATGACGATATAGTTAGGTTGTCTGCAGTCGCCTCTTGCATCAGGTGTATTGCGCCACACGAGCACTGGGAGCCGCACGTCAATTACACAGTCTCTTGAGAAAGCAATTAGAAGTCTGGCAAGAGATCTCACCCTCCACAGGGGTTCTTGAGAAAACAGAAGGAGCTCAGATGACAAGCCCGGCTGTCTATGTGAGCAGAAGGCCAGCTAGTCTAAAACTTGGAGGAGTGGGCGTGACGAGACAGGCAAGAAAGTCACTGCAAAGTAGGAAGAAACTAAAAACTGCGTGTGTTTTTTAGATTTTCCTTTCTCATACTCTCACTGTTTGCAAATTCAAGAATTTCTTTATTCAAAGAAATTACTGAAATTTAGAGCCCAACAACGGTACGTATATTGGGGATATATCAGTATACGTGTACATGCTTTTTTTTCTCCACAGAACATAACTCAAATAGTAAATATTTGCTTAATTATAGTTTGCGGATATATTCTTGAGGGAGTAGCAGATGTATTTCAATAAGATCAATAAGATAATGGATAATATAGATAACTAAACTTATTATTAGTCCCTGGAGAGCATTTTCATGTCTTACAAAATGTACGGAGGGGTTTAAGAGATAAATACCTGAGGATTGTTGAACAAACTCTTCGGCAAGCTGCACTCCAGGAGTAGACCCAGTATAGTGATGTTAGAGGCATCTTCCTGCAGGAGAAACAACACGACAAAAAAATAAATTAAGCGTTAAGAACTAAATAGACACATCAGTAAGGTGTTCTTATCTTTTATATAGAAGTCTTTCAATGATAAATTGCTACCAAGAGCCTCTTTTGACTTGACTGGACTCTAGTGGCGCTTGAGAAGCTCTGCACATGATAGAAATTCAATACTTTAACAGAGCAGCTTCGGTCTGGAGATATACTGCAAAAAAATTACGCATCTACATTTAAACGTAGAGTGACAGGCATCAGTAATTTGATATATTTGGGCCCATCTCTTGTTGTTGCTTAATACATATTAAACTGGTTAAATTCATAATGGAGATTAATCGATTAATGATCATTAACATCCCTAAAATGGGACATGAATTACAGTATAAAGACATCATTCTAAACACTAAACGGCTTAACACTAATACCACTTCATGCAGGGCTCGTACACATTTTTCAAGGTCAAATTCAAGCACTTTTCAAGCACTTTTAAGGGTCATTTTTAAGATTTTCTAGCACCTTATTGCTGGGGTAAAATACTTATCTACAGGAATATATAAACTCATTATTTTTTCTTCACTTTTTATCACAATTATGTACACTGTATTATGCTGTAAACATCTAAAATTATGTTTCATAATAGCAAAAACTTCAGAAATTAATTATCCAGTCTGATCCCAATTTTGTGAAAGACACAGAGTTATGATGTCAAGCACTTTCAAGCGCTTAAACTAAAATCCAAGCACTTTTCAGACCTTGAAAACACAACATTGAAATTCAAGTACTTTTAAGGATTTCAAGCACCCGTACGAACCCTGTTCATGAGGCCACCTTATTTTTCTTGTATCGGAGAACATCCAGTAATTCTGTCCAACTTGATGCCATAAAAAGTCTGAAAAGCTGTTCAAGACCATTTTATGCCAGTGACATGAAGTTATTACTAAGAAAAGGTGATGTCACTATTAATTTCTAGTGAAAACTGTCAGAGATGTTGTTATGTTGAAACTGGATTGAAACTGGATTACATTGAACTGAATACAACTGAATTGCACTGAACTGAATACAGATGGGGATACTTCCTCTAACATGGTTAGAGGAAGTATCCCCATCGGTATTGCAATGTATTCAGTCCAATGCATTGAGCTTTGCATTGAGCTGAAAACCTAACATGGTAAGAGGAAGTATCTAACCATGTTAGACCATGTTATCCTCATCAGTATTCAGTTCAATGCAAAGCTCAATCCAGTTACTCACCTTTTTGCATAATTTCACCACGCATGTCTCAAAACTTTCATGCACAATAATGTAACTGCTAACAGACAAAGCCTTGTGGTCTTGTCCTCAGCTCTGAGAAGCAAAATGTCAGCTTGTGTGGTAGGAAGCAGAATGCCAAGAAGGCAGAATAAACAGACACAAAATGAATTTGGATGCAACTTGATGAAGAACTCTATGCCGATGTAAACTGTATATATATGTGTGTACCATATGTTGAAATGAGAGGAGCTTGCAGGCAGGAGAAAAGTACTGCATTGAACAGAAGCAGCAGTCGGCGTGATTCTGAGGCCTCACGTCTCTGTGCACTTGGCATAGCTGACATTTTGCAACCACAACTCCACTTCCTGTTGTGGAGGCGAGAACTTCTTTCAGACAGCTTCTCACACTTTCAGCGCCTTGTCTGGCTTCTAAAACTGTACACTAATTTGTAAGTGGTTCTTAAGTGTTTTTGCATGGCTTTGAAAAATGTGCAAAAAAAATAAATACTTGTACAATGCTTGTATAATTTAAACTGATTGTTTGTGGTTACACTCTACAAGTAACCATTTACCGTCTTTAGCAAGGAAAGCGATTGTCTTGTGACGTCTTTTATAACGACTGCACACATGCTCGGTAATTTCACGACCATGGCAGTTTGTCAGTGAGTATCACAAAGCCTCTGTGTCTATGTATGGAGTCGTTTGTTTATCTGGACTAGCAGGAAAAAGGAAATCAGCTGTTTCCAATGATGAGCTGTTACTCACTACAATGCATGGCCTGCACAATTCGACAGACAGACATTTAAACACATACCTGAGTTTGGGTCAGCTTAATGCTCTGGATGTGAGGGAATATTAGCAGACTATCCTTTCTTTGGACAGACTTTAACGAACCCTGGTGAACTCCCACACCAAATACCTGGAAGAGGAAGAGTTAATGTTTATAAAAGAATTCTAAACACACCATGTGAATTATATTAAGACCAGACATTGAAGAAGCAAACAAATGAATAGTGTAATTTACTTCTGCTGACATTTGTAACACTGTAGCTCATGTTTTGTGTTCATGATGATAGAAAAGGAAGAAAAGTTGTGAGTAATATAGCGTCACACACAGTGACGCATTTTCTGTATTCAAACTGTTGTTTTGTTTTAATCTTGGTGTGAAAACAAAACAAAAAACTAACCAAGGGTGCGGATTTAAGGTTATGGAGGAACTGGAGTTAAAAACAGCTAAAAACTGAAAACCAAACAAATTACTAAACAAGGCCAATGAAAAGAAACAGCCCAAATATTTTCAAATAAAACTGTAGTTCACCAAAGAGTGAAAGGAAAACTCTGCCCTGCGAGCAGTTAGCTGTTTATAGGCCTGTCAATAACAACTTTTGTTGGCCAATATATCGTCCCGGAAATAATTGTGACTAAACTATATTATTGTCATTTTAAGACCATTTTGTGCCAGTGACATAATGATAATAATAAACGTAGTATTGTAGAATGGGAAAAATATCTTAAATATCCTAAATAAATAAAGCATAAATAAAATAACTCCAACACAACAAAAACAAAAATAAAATTTGTGAAAACGGTTTGGTGCTGCACCCAAATGTTATAATGGTGGGGAAAACCCTGCTTATTGTTCTGGCAACACGTTGGCATCAATGTTGGTGATGTTATTAGTAACAAACACGCATGTAAACACAAGCGGCAATGCAAAGGTCAGCAACAATTCCCATGGTCAAATATATACATCAATAAGTTGATTAAATAAGATATGTATAATAAGAAAAGATATGTACAGTGAGTAAATAACAACTATGATGACAGGTTTAGTGACAGGTCTTTCCACATTCATTCACATGTTTCCCAATATAGTGCTGAGCACAAAACATAAATTTAGCTATGAAAAAGTTGGTTTATGGCAACATAACTTCAGTGTACAAATGTTTTGGTAAAATGCACATGAAAGTTTTGTTGTTGGTCTTCTTGCCAACATAACAATCAAGCAAATGACTGCAACATTTGCATGTCCGGGAAGCATGTAAAGGGAGTGGCACTGTTGCGTGTGTCGAAGCCTCTGCATGTTTGGGCATGTGTGTGTGCTTTAATAAGTTATATGTGAGAGACAGTGTCGAGCAGGTTTCATGTGGGACGGAAATAGGTTAAGTACGTAGAATGTTTTTATTGAAATGTGGTTAACTAATAGCTGAATTTTGTCTGAGGTCCATTTTTCCAAGACCAAACATTTTAACTGTTCATTATGAAAATGCAAGCATGTTATAAACTTAATTTGAAATTCAAAAAGACCTTATTATCACTTAAAAGTCACTAAAGCCTGCAAAAAAATGGTCCAGAAAAAACCTCAAGTGGCAGCGCAACACATTATGGTGGAATAACCAGACAGACTGAAGGACTGAAGAGCAAGTAAGCCCGAGGGTACAGCAGTCTGAAGCATGTGAATGCTCATTTTCAGACAGTAATCTTATTATTTTAGCAAGGAACCGCGAGCAAACATGGGTCGACTGAGGCTGAGTAAAAGCATAAAAAGCAAACAATATTGTGAAAGCACTAAAAGAACAAAAGCTCTGGTTGTGTGAAACCAGGCTGTTTAACTGCGACCTACTCGCGATAAATCCTATTAGCATAAAAATTGAGTTCCCCTGTTTGTAACCATGTGCATGAGGGATTAAAAATGAAAACAAAGATGGTCGATGCCAGCTTTAACTGTATAGGACCCTGTTTTGGTGTTATTTTGGAATTTCCAAACGTTTCCAGAACTGTCAAAGCAAGGGCAGCGTTGTGTCAACAAAACCAACATGTGAGCATCCTTAACTCTACAATCTGCAGATTAAAGCTGACGGAGGAAAACTGTCGTCATCATTATAAAGCAGGATCATATCAATACTGACACTATACATCAGGAGGTGTATTTTTGGAACTGACCTGGTATGACAGCAGCCCATGGGCCGATGTGTTTATAAATAATGTGTTTTCTACATTGCCCTCCTCAGACGGGAGGAAAATTAGTTTAAAAGATGCCTTCCCTCTGGGTGGGATCACCTAGGACACAGAGGAGACAAGACAAGGTATTTAAGACATTTCTACACAGAGCACGACACATCCTTGAAAACGGACTGAGTACTTTACAATACTTGTAGATATATTGTGCATGCACACTTACTCTTCTGTGAAAGAAGGGTATGTAAAAATGCCTGCTGGATGTAAACATTGACAGCAGCGTCACAGGAACTTCCTGGCTGGGGTTGTGTATATATATGGTTTCAGCTCTTGCCAGCCCCAGCGGCCTGTAAAGACAAGACAGAACATTGTCATAAATAAACGCCTTTACACATAGAGCACCATGGTCAGCTGAGAAATTCAGTACCCGAATTTTACCTTCGAGTTAACTTATTTAGACTTCTGAAGAAGGCTATATTAAATCAGACCCCTATGCTGCTCACTTAACTCATTAAGACTAAAGTGGTTGATGTGGTTAAAGTTCGTTTAAGCAAGAAACATTTCTATAAAACAATATTGTGTTCCTCTTCTTATACCGTGTCCTTTATAAAATGGCACAAAAAAAGGTCCCATTCAACATGAAGATGAGCAAAACTTGGAGGTAAATTCACATATTGTTATTTGCATCATCAAAAAAAGTTAGATGAAAACTGAATCCACTGTGTGTGTCAGTGAGATTAACCTGGCAATTCAGGTCACTAAATAACTAGTGTTTTGCATTATGTCAGTATGGGAAAACCATAAATCTGCTGACTCATGCTTGATCTGAGAGAGGCCCCAGTGTTAGAAGTCAAACCACATTGACAAATAAGGACATAAGCACGGTTGTGAAAGGGCTTTGCGTTACATTAGCATAAAGATTAGCTCACTTTATTTGGCCATTCCTGTTATAATATATTACTGTATGATGTCACCACTGAACAATCTGTGCCAACCCAACTTATTAACCCCCGTTACAACACCTCACCCTTTACAAAAGCACCTCAACTGAATCAAAGTCATGATTAATTTTCTAATTCAATTAAATACAAATCTATAAAGTTGCATTCCAACGGCTGCATTCTCACAGAACAGAATATTAACAAGGCCATTTAAATGTGTACCAACATTCCTAAAGGGACTTTCATCACGATTGTGTGGCTGACTGAGATGGCATGTGAGGTACTTTCAGGTGGGCTAATTTACAAGTTGACTGGGTTTTTACAGATAATCGGGCATAATACAAAGTCTATTTGTACGTCTTAATGCAAGTACAGGTTAATTCCTTTGGATATGTGAAGGTAGTAACAATATGCAATATGCTGGAATCCAATACTGGAGCCCTACAATAAGTATACCACTTTGAAGGTTTTCTTATTATTGAGGTGCCGTTTCATCTTTGTGTAATGTTTGATACCACAGTTTATGTTGTTGTATTGCATTTATTGTAAAGTAGTCACCGGTTTGTGTTCCCACTAAAAGATGAACCTCCTGAAGTGGAGTGTTCACACATCTATATAAAACTTAAAATTACTTAGATTCGATTTTTATTGTGATTTGCCAGCAGTGCAGGTACACTAGAGTATGTGTGTGTGTCTCTCAAAGTCAGATGGAAGAAGCAAGGCAGTTAGAGAAGCACGCCTGTATGAAGCTAAAAAAATAATTGGACATTTCCGTGCATATAATGTCTTGTCAACAAACAAATGATGACAAATTGAATAAAGATGAGATTAATTAAATTACACAGTCAACCATAACGCAGAAGCTTCACACTGCATACAATGTTCTATTCTTGCTGCATCTGACCCATAATTCATCAACTACAGATCATGTGAATATCTTTACCCGTGAACACACTGAGGATTGTCAAAATTTGTGTGTGAAAATGCTTCCTGGACACTGCTGTTGCAACACAAAATTGGCAGTGCAGCAGCAGGAACTACATTTGGAATGTAACAATGAACAACTAGGAGTCCTAGTAGAGGAACTGGTTATGCCAGACTGCAAACTTCAGTTTAAAACTGGTCTGTCAGTGAAAATGTTGACCAAGAACTTGCAGGTACTTGTACATGCCAATTAAATTAATTACTGCCTTTCCCTGAGTTTTTTGTTTTATCTGAGAAGGCTTACATATCATGATGCCAAACTTACCCTCAACAACCCCAACTATCCTTTGCAGCTATTACAACCTTCTTCACTTCAGCCTTTGGCCAATGCAAAGAAATTATATATATCTGCATGATCCAGTAACAATCAGTGTGTTTTCTTTAAAACAGAGGTGGACACAGTAACACACCCAGCAACACACGGAATCTGCTTGAGGAGAAACCCTGACGTAATTAGTGTAGGGTGAATGGTGGTCTGTGTGCATTTGAGTGCTCCTCTCTGCAGAGGAAGCCCGGGAATACAAACGCAGCATTTGTACTGCTTTGCTTAATTTTCGCAATGAATAATCTATTTAAAACACATTTGTTTTCATGTTTGCATTGCTGACTTGACTTTTTGAATTGTATGTTGGAAAAGACATCATCTCTTTTGCACACGTAATTTCTCTGCAGAAAAAAGAAAAAAGCAGCAGTTTTTGTTTAGCATGTATAGTTTAAAAGTCATTTCTAATTGAAGATTTATTTAGAGTTATCCAAACTATAGACATTATGGAATGTTATTATATGACATGAAATTACAGAATCATTATCTAAAATGTATATATCTAAGGTCAAAACATTAACAAATATAGTGAAAATGTCAGCTGTAATAAATTACTTAATTCATTTTTTGTGAATAAAACACCAGAAAATGTAACTTAAATAACTTCCATACTTCCAGTTAACAACATATCATCACTACAGTCTCGACATTTTAATTTGAGAAGTTTGGTCAGGCCTCAACTGACACATCTTTCACTTCCTGTTGGTGTGAGAGTCTGACTTCACTTTCATTTTATGCAAATGTAACACCCAACAGAATTTCAATAGTTTCTACATTTTCTTTACAGCGTTCAACCTGGTCAAGAGTGCAAACACTGATAAATATTCAAACATATTTTTGCAGTTTACTGCAGATGTTGTCTGTAAAATCATCAGTAAACATCTGCACAACAGACAGCCAAGAATGTTTAAACTGTAACACAGATAAGATCTTTTAATATCTAGTTCCTTCTTCGTCTGTGTCGTTGTTTTAACTGGGCCCAAGTGCCTTCAAATATTTTGAACTATATATTTATTTAGTCACATCTTCAGGATAACTTACTAGTCAACTCCACTGGTGTAACTACACAGTATAATTACGTCTGTTCCCACAGTTTGCACAGATAAAAGGGAAACCACAAGCTGATGTGTGTGACTTTGGTCTGACATTCTCGTTTTGATCTCAACTACAAATATCCTGAAGGAATAGTCTGTCCAAACATTATTAAATACTATTAGATACATTTTTGGTTGTTTGCCTGCTTTCTGCATTCCAAACGAATCACATAAAATACTACAAAAATAGATCCTGCTAGTGGCTGTTTGCTTTACACAGGAGCAATTCTGACTGCTGTCCAAGCACAGCATTACATGTGATATTCTGGCTGGTCTGGGAGTACGGAGGCAAACAGGGAAGTTCTTAACCCTTCTGACGGGGGTCAAGCCTGTCCAGTATGTGTCTGGATGCTGGGAAAGTGATCTTACTGCCATACTTGGATATCCTGTCTGTTCTTCAAGGCTGGAGGCCCCCTTGTTTTATGAAATCTTCTCTTTTAGTAGCATTCATCACAGCAACAGGTCTCTTGCTGTGACGCCGCTGTCTTATTTTAACTCTGGTTATATTAAGTCAGTAGAGTTTTCCACATCACTCAAGACGGAGAGATGGCGAAATGGAGTACACTGTGTTACTGGGCGTGTCATATAGGGTTTCATCATTTTCAGTGCGAAGTGAATAACATCTATACTTGTTAAGGCACGTAATATGAAGTAGGAAGTGAGAGCAGTACTTACTGCATCCCAAACTCCAACGCTGGGGGCTGAAAATGCAGAGGTCTACCATTTTCCCGTGTATATGGAGAGGAACTGGTGGAGAGAGAAAAATAACATGAGTGAAAAAAATTCCAAAGCACCGCACTTGAATCTCATCAGTTTAACCAAAAACATAAAAGCATGACAAGAAAAACATCAATGTTGTTAGCACTGTGTCCTGGCACCTCAAGACAAGAACATTTTGTCCCTTCTAGAAGAGCATGTGACAGTTCACAGGGATGAATTTAAAGTTAAAACCATCACTGCCCCAGGCGGCTCCACAAACCATTTATTTCCCTGCCTAACAAAGGCACTAAGATCAAGTCATCACAGAAATTAAATGATTATCACACAAAGAGGCGACGCCAGTACTGGAGGTCATGGAACACACTTTGAATGAAGCCTTTTGCATATGAAAAAAATTACACACTCTGCTGAAGGTTGCAACTAGAAAACAAAGTTAATTGTGTTAGATATCACATCATTTCATACATTGAGATAGAATGAAACAATTCACAAAAATACTCAAAAAGTATTTAGTATTTTATGTAACAATTTTCTATGTATTCACAGGTAAGGATGAACCATGATCACATGATCCAGAGTTGTGTAAAAGTGCAGTACTAGCACCACTGCCTCACAAGAAATTATATCACTCTTTCTTTTCGATGACTTGTTCTAGTACTTAAAGTTCTGTATACGGCACTGTGAACAGTCTATAGAAAGCCATGCAGCTTGAAATGTTGCTATATTTTAAACCCCTTATGAGTTATTTTTATCACCTGGTTGTACTTATCCCTCAACAGGTCGATATCAATGTCATATAAAGAACTCTCACTGTAGTCCAACATAGCAGGTGCATATAGAATCTATGTTGCTTTGCATAGCATATAAGCACCGCTGAATACAAGCAACCAACAACAAGTCAGGGTTTAAAGGGAAACTCTTCTTCAGCAACTCCTTTTTTAGTGTGTGTTATGGTGAATATGGTTTCCAATATGAGCTGACATGAAAACTTTACAGTTACTTTAAGTTCCCTGTTTCACTGTACTGATGTGATTTTAAAGAATAAAGTTTATTATTGAACATCAGCCCCAAGTATTGGTCAGGCTTTACTGAAAATGGGTGACTCGAAGGAAGGAAACCTGATATGGGATTGTAAATGTTTGTGTGCATATATAATGTATGAAAGCAAGAATGAACCCAGTTGACAGAAGACTCACACAGCTGTTGACCAACAGAAGGCATGCAAGTGGAAGTATGACGGTTCAAGTGCCATCTTAAAAGGACATCACTCCTCTGTATGTTTTCATGAGTGCTGCACTGGATTCCTGAGTTTCTATTGTGTCATTTTACTATTTGTCACCTGAAGAACCAATCTTTTGCCCAGAAAAAACATTCCACCGCCAAACTCAAGATATGAAAGTACTCTTTATATAGTGGCACTGTTCAAATATTAAGTCAAAACCCAAATATATCCAGTTTACTTTCACATAACACAAAGAAATGCAACCAATCTTCACATTATAAGATCTCAACTGTGTCCACGACTAGTGTGAAGCTTGAGGCTCTTTTGATGCCATTTAGACATTTATGAAAAAGCTGGTTTGTCTCAATAAATGTTGTGTTTTCAGAGAAAATGTCTCAAAACAGACAGATGAATGGAGCAACCATTGGTATCTGACCAACCTTCACCATCCTTTCACCCTGCTTCTAACAGCAATGCAAAACTAATCAGAAGACACCAAAGCTGAGTTCATAAGTAAACAGACAGGATGTTGAGAAAACACCACCAGAACCACCAAATGCTGCAGCAAAGACAGTGTGGGGAGACTGAGAGGGGTGTTAAATCCTTCACAGTCGATACACCATCGCCCTGTCCTGACATATATGACTTAAATCTTAGTTTGGGCGTTTGTGATCAAAAACAGCTATGTCTTTGCTTATCATCTTAATCTGCATTTCTTTTAAAACTTTGTGCAGATTATTGATCATATGTCTTCTTCATGGCCAACCACACATATTTTCGATTAACAATCGATTTGATTTTGTCTTGAAGTTGAAGACTACTTTGATATTCACAAGCATGTCTCAAGCAAAAGATTTATTTGAATATCGTTACTGGGCATTTTACAGTTTACACAATGAATAAGGAACTAGAGGGGCTTTGTGGTGACATACTGTAACTATAAATGAATGCCGACACATTTTCTAAATACTGAGACATGTCTCATAAAGCAGCCCCTAATAACTAGAGGGCAGCAGCAGTACGATATGCATTACTCATTGCTGGACCAAGTAGAAACACCAAAACTTTTCCACTTAAAAAATCCCCAATAGCCTCAATGTTGAAGTGCTTTCTGCAAGGATTATTAAACTGACCCGTCCCAAAGAGTTCCACTATCTAACATACTGCATTTAATAGGGAGAGTAAAGGAAAAAACAGGAAGTGCTGTATAGACCTCCCATGATAAACATGCACATGCAGAATGAACAGTACACAAGGTCATATAATGAATGCAAATGTTAGGAAATGTTCTAAGTGGATAGTTTCCTGTTAAGGCAGCAATCTAATTTACCATCACTGTTAAAATATATATTGTGGTTCTCCACCCTTTTTCCCATAGCAAACACTCCTACACAGAACAACCCGTTTGTATAAACACCATTATAGAATACAGCTTGAAAAATGCTACTACAAATGTATTTGTCACATAAAAACACTAAAGTCAATAGCAACATGTGAACTACCGAGGCTGGTCCAGTGTGAAGTTAATGTGCAGGATATTAGACGGACCTCAGTCCAATCTGTTGACAGTAAGACAGTCAGAGTTTACTTAAAGGTCACAGCATTGTACAGATATGTGTCTTCTGTCTTGCTCTGTGTGCTTAGTGTTTAAAAAGGACAGTTTTTCTAGCAGATTGCATGATTCTATAAAACATCACTGGGTAAGAGAACATACTGTATTTACTAGTGGTGATTTCAGAGAATTTCTGCAACAGTTTGCTGGTTTTATTTTATATTACATCCAGTTCTACTTGTGCAGTTAACTTGCCACCTGTGCCAAAGCTCTGCTGAACTGGATCACTTCCTGAGCAGCAGCTCAGGCGGTATAGTCGGTTATGAAAGAAGCAAAAAAGAAAAGGGGTCGATGCTGAGACAACAGAAATAAAAAGAGCTCTGGAAAAGCTTGGCAACCCCCAAGCAAACCTTTATCTGTCTTCCGCTTGGGTCAATCAACCTCGTCTCTGTAGCCCATCAAGCATAAAGATAGAGAATTTTTTTTAAAGGGAGGATCTACGCTGTCTTCATATAAAAACAACAATTTACTTCAGGCTAAACTGAACTGACAGAACAGAAGTGAAGTGGGCAATGAAATATGGTAAGTAAAACTTGGATGCAACTTGGTAGAAATGGAATGGCAGGAAAAGTGAAAATATGCAGCCCCCGCCTCTAAGTCTGTCATGATAACTACTAACTGTCCAATAGATTGTCCAAATAATAACTGAAATAAAAAATAAGACATTAATTGCACATCATGTAAAAGTTATGTAGACCCTTACAATGGGCATGAACTTTTAATTCTTGTGAATATTGAAAAAATATCTTAAATATATAATACATAATTAATGTTAAAGCACAAAACCCAAACAATGAAATGGACACAAGCTCTGTTAACAAAAAATGTATATAAATACAACAAGCAATATCAAGATCAGCAGAAATGATAGAGGTTACGTACATCTATTGTAACAAGCCTACCCGCCTCCAAAAGATATCCAATTTCTGAGTAAGCATAAACAGATCAAGTTCAGACACAAGCACTTGTAGCACCTGCATGTTTGAAAGGGATGCACTTACTGCAAGTTGCTTTGGTCTGAAGCAGCTGCCAACTAAATGCATGCAACATCAACCTTTTAAATTATCCAAGTCTGATATCTTTACATGTTTTCATTCCATCAATCTCTCAGAGAGGCCACAGACTGATCCAGATGCAGATACAGAAGCATAAGTCAAACAACAACAAAACTGCTTCATTGGTATTTTTATCTAATGTTAATAAAGATGTTTCACCGCAGTCTACCAGCTAGCAATACTAGAGCACAGTAGCAGGTGAAGACTCGCACTTTCTATTTTCTTAGATACCGTCAAACTCTGCAAAATATAGTTTCTGCCTTCACTTTTCACAAACGCCTACTCTTTCAACAAGCTATATCTATTCATGCACCTGCTCTTGAGTGAACTGTCATACTGCCTCATGGTTAAACACCTGCAACATTACAGTATTTCCCCTCTGTAGATTTAGTCCATGATAACAACTGCAATACTACAACACAAAGAACAAGAAATAAACTGGCAGTGGGCTTTGATTTGACAAGAGGGACACTGTCTCCTCTGTTACATAACAAGCGCTTCTCTCCGTCATGCAGTTCTAATTGTTTGTTAATTCATAACTTGTCAAAAAGTATAACTTCAAACAGAGTTAGTCAGGGCGGAAAAGCTGTGTGTGGGTGAGCATACGAGGGGTCAAATGTGAAGGTGAAATGAGGTCGTCTGCGGAGGAGTGTGATGGCAGACAGTTGATATAGATCTAGATAGAACTGATATTTGAAATCTAAGGTCAGCAGTTTGAACATCACATAGGCATTTATGTAATTAAAAGCAAATTACAGTTGCAAAAGAGGTTTATGAGAGCAACACATAATTACAATGTACATATGCTGATTATTGCAGATATAAAACTACTTGGTTTCAAAATGCACAATACATGTATATATTTAAAGGCAGAGGAGAGCATTTACCTTGTTATATGTCTTACCAACTTTTTACTCTGAATTCAACAGCTGCTGCCCTTTAAAGAAAAACTCAGCCTCTCTCAACATGCGTACCACTGAGCCGTAGTCCAAGGGTTCTGTCCACTGCCACAGTACAAAAATAACAAGTTATGTTTGGCGCTATTTGATCCCCTGGATCTAACTCAAATAAAGTCAATGTTAGCAGTGACCTCAGCCGTGCTCCAGGGGAGAGGTTAGGACCAGTGGAGAGTCTGGGTCAACTGGTGTTCACAGGTGTTCGTAGACGACGGGGAAACACTGAGTAACAGTGAAATTAAAAGCACATGGCGCAGTTATACTTGTACCGCAGCGTTAACACTCCAGTGCAGTTAAGAGTAGGTGTCAGGGAGTTATTTTAAAACCAACACAATAAAGGAGCAAGATTGTGGGGGAATTTAAAAGACCTAAAAAGACAAAAGGAAGAGCTAAGGCATTTTGACACAAAACTGGACTCTGACATAGATATCATTAACCTCTGTATCTGCAGCCTGCTTTGCTCTTTAAGCTGGGAGAGAGTGACGGCAGGCCTGCCAAGTGCCTGATAACCCAGGCACGAGAGGCCTCACAGCCCACAGCTCAGGAGGTCTCCAGGTCAACCAGCACTATGACACCTCCTTTGCTTGTCACCTCGCTTAAAAATAGCCATATTCCCACACTGTTAAGCTTGCTACGTGCAAACCTAATGAACTTTATATAAAGCCTGAAAGCTTGTCACTTCAAGCAGGAGTACTCCAGTCATTTAGTATTGCACTGCTATTCCATTATCATCTAGTGTTTGGTGCTGCTCCTACATACAGTTTCAGAGACAATTTTTTTACTGGGCTAAATACTTAAGCTTATTTCATATTATTGCCACAACTGCATCATACTGTCATGGTGGATGATATAACACATTGTAAGTGCCTCAAGAAGAGTGAAAATCAAGCACTTTAACAGCACTTTCAAGGTACTGAAGCATAACATTTCTGGAAATAAAGTTTACAGAATTCCCTAAGACCCACTCTAATCAATGTAATGTATTGTTTGGTTCATTTATAACCATATATTAAGAGAAGATATTATCTGTCCATTAGCTTTTGTGTAATGCTGCTGACAAACCAACCAACCAACCACGTGACACTGCTGAAAACATAACCTCCTTGGCTGTGGTAAAAAAAGCCATGGAAATCTCACTTTCTAAAATATAATCAAGGTTTTTTTCAAGAAGTATACTCCAATTCAAGCATATTCCTACCCTTGAAAACACAACAGTTGAACTTCAGCACCTTCCAAACAAAGCATCGCAATAACTCAAATACAGAGGAATACAAAAGTCAACCGAACTGTACATAATTTGTCAAGGAACAAACTTCAAGACAAGGAACACTTGAATGCGGGGAACACACTCAGCCAGTTCAGCCATATAATGGGCTGGGATCTTTAAATCATTGGCATTGCTCCTCTGGAAAGATAAACAAGGAGCAGAAGCGAGCACATATGCTAGAATATATGCACATACATGTATTTAACGTCAGTAAGAGGGATGAACAAGCCTGAAGATTGCTCTGTTTCTGAGTAAACTATTACTGAATAACACCATGAATTGTCGATATTTTGCCACAAACATGTATTTTCCTAACAATTTTCTACAGGAACAAAAACAGCTGGGAAAGACAGAGCTCCCCTCCTTTTTCTTTCAAGGAGTTCTAAAATTAGTCAGGAATCTGGTTCTGTGCCTCTTTAACACACGCCCCCAAACTCTCTCCGTCACACACCCCCTCACTCAGCAACATAAACAACATAGCCTGCATAGAGAGGAGGACTTTTAAAAGCCTTTTCAGAAACATTCAGTCCTATTACACTGAAACCACAACACCTCATTTGTCTGTGTGGATACAAAAACATGTCACCCCACTGCCACAGTTAAATTCTGGTTATGAAATAAATCATTTAACAAAGCTCTACTATAATTTATAGCTTGTTGAAGATGTTCACATCCAACTGGAGAACTTTTTTCAGAAACATGCAGAGGTATGCTTGTTTTTTCCACTGGGCTGTTCACAAACCAAACCCACGCCACAGCCCTGCTTTCATTCTGTGTCTTACAGTATAATTCTAGCCTGTATATACAGGAGAAAACACTTCAGTATGATGCAATCTGCATGTTGGTTTGGGGTTTGTTGGTAATTATGTGGCTTGGTGGAAAGTCTCGACATATTCCCAAGTGCCACTCATGAACAGGTGGAAACCTTTCATCAACTGTAAATATTATTTTAAAATTGCTGAATGTATATGTTACTTTCTCTGCCCGATGTTTGAACTAGCAATGTAAAATGATTTAAATATCATCTGCACCTTCTCATCTTGGTTGCTGACTACTGTGAATGTGTAATACATCATAAACGGGTGACAAAACCCACAGTTTCCGTTTGAGGCCGTTCTCACAAAAGAGCTACTTAAAAAAGGAAAAACGTACCTGTCATCCAGTGGAAGACCATCTTTTCGTCGTTCCTTCTCCACCTGAAAATGACATAAAAAAACACTTTCATCAATAAAGCAAAAAAGAGGCTGCAGCCCATTAATTCTACATTCATACTGTGGCCTAGAAAGAACCATATCAGGAGGCTCTGTGGGATGTAAATCTACTGCTATGCCAAACAGCCTTCTGGCTACTATGATGATTCTTATAAACAAGAGGTTTGATGCACATTGATGCGCCAACAACTTCCCTGATATGTTTCACAATGCATCTGTATTTTATTGCTTGTAATGCCAAAGGTTTTTATTGTGGATCAAATATGTTTTTACTGTAAATAAACCAGGAAATCCAAGCAGAAAACTGGAACAGCCTTGAGAAACTAAAACTGGCATTACATCTTTTCCACCCTGACTCCGAGGGTTAGACAGCAGGCAGCAATTTCTGCCAGTGTTGGCAGAGTGTACTGTCGTTCTCAGAATACAACAATGAACATCCAGTTTGTCGTGCTCTACATGTTCTCACACTGTGCATTCAGGATTACTGAATGAATACAGCATCTATGTCGATTGGAGAATATACAAAAATGTTTTGCTGCAAGTGGTGAGCAAAATACAAATTAAGACAGAGCAAGATAATGTTGATATATGAATGCTGAATTGGGCTTCCTGATCTAAAAGATAACGTTAACACCGTATACAGCATCGTCTACATAATTAGTCTATTTCTTATTTAACAATATAGTCGTGTGTTGGTTGGTTTGATAAAAGGTCTATACATCCATCTATCCATCACCTAACCTCAGTGAAGGAAAATGCACTTTATCAAAATGAAAAGTAACAAATATAAATCAAATCCATCCATTTTTCTTTTCCTTCACTCATAAAATGTGTGCCCAAGAGTACAGAGTATCCATCCAGAGACATTCATGCGAATCATCACAAATCATGTAAACTTGAATAACTAGTTGATTCAAGTTATGATGAACCATGAGCATCACTGTCTAACCACATTACAGTGTTCGTGTCAACATACTGCATCTACCGGGTGCTGTTTATGTTCATTCTTCTTGACTAAGGGTGGAGATTGACCAGCGGTGCACTTGGTAGGTCAGGGACAACTGAGTGATCATTTTCACAATGACATGGCTTGGATCCATTTGTGTAACTGAAGTGCTTAAAATACTCCATGTTTTCAAAACTCCTTTCAAACACAGCAGAAAAGCACTCCATGAAAACCATAAACAATGGACATTGCAAAGGGTGAACGTTTACTGAATAAGTGACTGACAATGACAGCACAGCAGTTCAAACAGCAGTGCAAACACTGTTAACCACACTGTAGAAGGTTATATGCATCATGCATGGCCTACAGAGATAAGCTTTCATGTCTTCAAAGATTGAACATACAGTTTCCATAGGAACAATCTGGGAGCCTTATGGCTACATCATGGCTTCATGATAGTGCCACAAAACAACAGGACTTAATATAGGAACTGTCTGAGCCACCACCATGAATCCCCATTTGTCAGACATTTTATCTCCTCTCCCATCTTTCCACCTGCTCTCTACTGCAAACTAGTTAAGCAATTAGCAAAACACACACTGTACAGAACACAGATGTACAAAACTATACTGTGTAACCATAAAGATTATGCCATATTGTTTCTACGGAGGTAGCAACTACGCTATTTGTTTTTGCAGGCAATGCAGTGCATCAAAGAGAAGGGTGCCTAAAACAATGTTGTGGTGCGGTAAAATTAAGACATTTAAATCACTGGATAGGCACAAAATTGACATTTCTATGTATATTTGTGAGGTATTCAAGTTTCTCTCATTTGACTTTATCGTATATACTGTGAGCTAAGTTTTTATACATTCATATATCCCTATAAGAGCTCCTATTTACCTGTATTACTCTGTGTCATATCCTTCAATGACCCCAGAATGTTTCAAGCTTGGCATGTTGATTGCTTAAGTGAATGAGAAACAGATTTCCCATCTGATTAAGAACAACAATGACACATTCTGTTGCTGCTTGTTGCAGCAGGTAAGCCATTAAAGCACAAGGAATATTCAAAGGTGGAGCAGAGCCATTTGTAATTGAAATGGATTCTAGTTGCAGGGATTTTAAGGTGAATGCAGGGATTTAAATCATCTATGACAAGCATCTGTTTACACAACACAAAGAGGTGGAAATCTGAACTAATCCAACAATCATTGGGTGACTGTAAACCACCTAACAAGATTTGCAGCTAATCCAAACATATGATCCTTAGTAAAATCCACAACACAAGTCAATGTTGACAAAACAACAAGTAAGAGGTATGAGATTAAAATCATAAGATGTTGCTATGCACAAAGTATCTGTTCAGCTAAATTAAATATCTTATTTGATTTGAGCAATATGCATCAAGGCACATGACACCGTTTCTCCTGCGTCACCACTTCAATCTGCCCGCAGCAAAATACAGTACAGTGCACTACTTAACCAGCTGACCAGCAGCAGTACTGGAATATAGAAGAAAGACACCCATGTCATGCTCTATTTCACATAGCCTGTGTAACTGAGACAGTCACTTCATTCACCGCTGCTGCCTATCTAAACATGACACCCAACAATGTCAACAGTCCTGCCATCTGTCAATTGGTCAGCAACGACTGGATGCGTGGAAAAATGCATGTCTGAACACCGACACACACAACTTTTCTTTCCAAATTAATTCTCTTGGAATTTTGTCTTCACAATCTCTAACAATTATTTTCAGTGATGACTATGGTGACTGCAGCAGTGCGAAGATTTTTAAAACTTTGCAAAACATCAAATCAAACAATCAAGTAGTTTGTGAAAGGGAAAACCCACCTTAAAAAAAAAATAAAAAATGTAAAATTAACTATAGGTATCAGGTTCCACAAAAGCCAAACCAGACCCAATGCAACAAAGCTGTTTCGCTATCATGTGCATAATCGTATTTACTTGTCTTTTAAAAATGCAAATTATCAAAGCTATTCACTTCTGTTAACAAAAGCCTGGCTGCTCCTGCTGCTGTAGAAAATGCCACACCTCCCCCTCAGGTAACATGACAGTCAGCTGTTGACCTCATGACAGGTTATCAGTAAACATGCCTGCTGTTTGTGTTTCTGGTCTTGGCCAATGATTACATAATCATCATACACGCCACCTAGGAAATATTTACAGAATTGTAACCGACATCCTAACAAATAAGGCATGGCATTTAAACTGCTCAAGCAGGAAATAATTGTAAAGTAGCATGCAGGTAGGACTGCAAAGAAGTAGTATTCAGACTTTCCTAATGTGCTCTCACTGTGTACTACTGACTGAACTCCACAATGGACACTATGTACAAAAGAAAATAAGGAGGAGCCACATGGCAGGTGGCCTCCCGCTCTGGTTTCATTTCACTATTTAACAATGCAAACTAGCAAGAAAACTACACGATCTACACTGTAGTATAGTCACAAAGCCGTGTATGGTCATTGACAACTCCTCATAAACAAATGAAGATGCACACCTCAACTACTTACAAAGTGGAGCCAAACACAATGGAGATGCACTAACCACACACGTGCTCATGCATCTGACTGCATTTAGGAGGGGGGATCTGTGTTTTTTGCATATAGATACTCTCAATTCCTCATTCATACAAACACAGGCAAGAAAGAAATAATGTTATTACCTGAAGTGGGACTAATGGGTCTGCATCTTCTGGTTGCCAGACCTCGACCACGCTGGCGGACATCTGACTCAGAGCTTTTGTGGGAGCGAGAAATGAAATTGACAGTGAGATGATAGGTTGGAAACTGGGCAGCATGGAAAACACAACCGACTGGAAATACATACAAATTGAGGCAGTTGAATGATTAAACTGCAAAACTACAAACCCCTCGTGTCATATTTGCTTGTGGCATGTGAATAAACTGAAACGGCGTGGATGATAACCACACAGACGAGTGAGGAAATGACTTCGCCTCGGCAGGCTGACAAAGGCTGTTTGCTAGCTGCTCGATTAGCTTGAAGGCTAGCTCGGCGGCTAACGAACTTGGAAAACATCTCTCCTGCCTGGCTGCTACTGCAGTAAACACGGCTCCTCAGCTGGCTGTCTAGGGTTAATTTACGACATTTTATAGCCGCTCTACAGTAACAACATCCACCGCTAAGTCCTCTTCTCAAGCCCAGATAAGACGTTACTTCCCTGCCTGCACAAGTTATCGTTCAACAACACAGGGGAACTGGGAGCTAGCATGAACTAGCAAGCTGACAAACACTAGCTTACTACAACCCTGAAAAACCAAATAAACCGAAGTCGCTATAATTTTTTATGTCACATTTTATATCTTATAGCTTGAGTGTCAATTTATCTTCCCCCCAATTTCCCAGTATGTCTGTTGTCATATCAGTCTAGCTCACTTAACGTTTTTTTTTTTTTTTTTTTTACATTTTTTTTTCCAACGGTTCGTGTTCCACCTCCGAAACGGACAAAAAATAAAGGTGAGTACAAACCTTGCAGCTGTGCCCCTCCGTGCTGTACGTAGGGTAAAAGTAATTGTAGTATTCCTAGTAGTATATTGATCCACGTTTTCCTGTGACAGTGGCTGCCTTGTTGGAAGTCCTGTAGCCCCGCCATGCTGCCCTCCTCTCAGCTAGCAGCCTACCTTGTGTTTCGTCGCGTTGGTCTTTCTTTCTCTCAGCAGCGAGCAGCGGCTGCAGCAGCGGCAGCGGCAGCAGCAGCTCCCTCCCTCCCTCTGTCTCTCCCCGCCTCCTCAAACACATCTCACAGTGCGGACAGGCGACCACAGCACCGTCACTGACAGCAACACTGTTTACGTGTCTGCTGCTGAAGGTAAACCGAACCTAAACAACAACATACAGCGGTGGAGAGACTGTGAATATATCTACTACAAGACCTGCACTTAGCACAAATTAGGGGGGTAAACCCACAATGGAAGAACATTTCCTCCAGTTAAAGATGAAAAATTGTGAAAACTTCTGAAAGCCTGTGAAGAAAAATGTATATATTCCCATGAGAAGTCATGATTCTGAGATAAGTCTTGACTTTTGTATCTTAATTTTGACTTTTTATCCCAGAATCTGACTTTTGAAATGTCATAACTTTTTGAATCTCATGATTGACCCTTTTAATTCATACTTTTAGTCTAATAATTTTGACCTTTAATAATCTCATTTATGGCCCTTGTTTCTCATAATTATAAACTTTTTCATCTCATGATTGAATTTGATCTAATAATTCAGATTTTAATGCCATAATCTTGACTTTTTATCTCATAACTATAACCTTTTATCTCAAAATTGACTTTTTATTTAGCAATTTTGACCATTTTGAATCTAATTTATGAACATGTCATTAATATTTTTTAACAAGTCTCATCTTATGATGAACTTTATCTCATAATAATGACTTTTATGCCATAATCTTGACTTTTTATTTTGTAATTCATACTTTTATCTAATCGTTTTGACCTTTAATAATCTCATTTATGGCCGTTGTTTCTCATAATTAGGACCTTTTTCATCTCATGATTGAATTTAATCTAATATTTTTTATTTTAATGCCATAGTCCTGACTTCTTATCTCATAATTGAGCTTTCTATCTTAGAATTATGATCATCATCTATTAGGACTTTTATCCCATGCTTTTTATGCAATACTCTTAATACTTTTTTATCTCAAAATTGACTTGTTATTTCATCATTTTTATCTCCTGACTTGTTGTCTCACATCTATGACTAAGTATGGAAAACAAACCTCATCAAGCTAAGATTCATCTTGTGTTTTTTCTTTAACTTGCAGACACGTGTTGAAATAGACTACTTAACCAGTGACTTGTGACTCAAGTCATATTATTCTTGGGCAGTCACATCAAATCCCAGGTTGTGTCAAGTCAGGTCAAGATGAGTTCTTGGCTAAATGTAAGTAATTATCTTCTCCCCACCATGTCAATGGAGAGTGTTGAAGTTTTGTAGTCCTGATAATGTGATATTTAGGAGCAGAAAACTCCAAAGTGCATTATGCATATCTTTACTTTTGATACATTTTGCTCATGATACTTGCATGATTTTCACTTGTTATTATTAAGTGACACTGCAGGACATGAATTTTATTTTACCTAAGCATCTGAATACTTCCTATACGACCTGTACTCTACAGACCTGTGCACATTATCCAGTGGCGCTACATTTTACTACTTCTTACAACTATAACACTACATTTTAAAGAAGAATGTAGTCATTTTCACACTTCTACATGTTGTATATCTGCCAGTTGTGGTTAGTATCTACTTTAGCGATTCAGATTCCCCATACAAAAGGCTTGAAGATAATATAAAAGACATTGCATTGTTAAAGATTAAACCAGTGCTGCACAACTTTTCTGATTTGTGACCCCTTGTAAAAAATGAGTCTGTAGAGAAGACTTCTTGTTTCAGATGTTATGAGTTGTTAGCAGCTCCACCAAAGAGCGATTTCCCTCTTTAACCAAGAGGTGAAAACATCCAGTAATTTACAACAAAAGAAAAGAAGAAGCGATTTATGCATCAGTTTAGTGTTATTAATCATTTGTCCTTCTTTTGATCTTGACTCTCAGTTTACGGAAAGTGCTACATCAGCTTACTTATTGCATTGTTGATCTCCAATTACAAGACGAGTTCAACAAAGCAGCTGCCATTAATAGTCCTGCTTAAGTAAATGACAGCGAGGTAAAACTATGCACGGCCTTCTGGGAGAGCTTTGACACGCAGCATGTCGGGAGTCGTGACTCAGAGTTAAGACAGGTTGGGCAGGTACACACATGAACACACACTCCTCGGTGGGTGTGTCAGCTCTGCCAAACCAAGCTCCAGATAAGCATTTAAATTCCTTTTATTTGCTGGATCTGTGTTGCTACAGCCACCAGTGTACTTCTAATTAGGAGCTTAGGGTTGCCACAGTAAATATACAACATGTACGTGCACTGACATTTGCATCTGCACATTGTGTGGGAGCAGATTATCCCAATCAGTATGAATATATAGACTTATGCATTAGGAAAATATTATAAATAGCAAACCGCCAGCACTTTTTTAATCAGTGGGCCACACTGTGTTTGCAAGGACACATCTTTCACAGAAAACCCGCCTCTTAATATTTACGTGTTCCTCTTTAATGGTTACAGATACAAACTGCAAACATTGTAAATGGAAAGCAAGTGTCGAATCAACAAAAAAAACCAACCCTGCATGGCATTCATTTACTGAAAAGCAGACTAAACTGATGAATAAGACAAGCATGGAGCACTATTACATTTAAATCAACAAACCCAGACACTCTGGCAAGTAGGTCACTGAGTAAAAACAGAACACACAACTACCTGTTTTGCATCTGGTTTGACAGCAAAAAAGGGAGGAAAATAAGCAAGGCTGCAGCCATTGTAGCCCGTCTTCCTTATTTGTTCATACAGAAAGTGAGTGCGAGCTCTGAAAAAAGTGTTGTGCCCGTGTGACAGATTTTGTAATATTTCAGCAGCAATTTTTAAAGGAATAAAGGCACAAAAAAGAAGTACGAGTACATTTGTGAACTGCGTGCCAAGTTTAGGAAGGAATGCGAGTCCAGAAAACGGCTCGTAAAACTCAGCGGGGCATTTTATTTGCAACACGAGAAAAGAGATTCTGCAAAAAGTAAATGAACTTTAAACATTTACAGCACTCGTAGACGTAACATATCCGAAACACATCCTCTGTTATTTAATTCTCCTAGGAATGCAAAGGACTGGATGTTGCTCACAAGGACCCTTTTCCCTTTCCCCTCGAGCGAAATTAAAAAAGGGAAAACGTCGGAGAAAAAAAAGTGCACAAGCATTTGACTCCAAACCATCTGTTTAAACCATATAAATTAGATCATTGGCTGCACAGATGTGTTAGGTATCGATTGCTTTCCATCATTAACTCGGGGCTCTCAGTTTTCATGCAAACAGGTGTCCCAAAAGTCAGACTGCTGGGTTTTGTTTATCACAGGACCCCCTCAACCCTCACAGCCACTAATGGTCCGGCTTCTCTTCTCTGGTTGCACCAAAGCAACGTATCTGCTGATAAAGTCCATCTGCTGCAGCGAAAATACTGATATACGTTTATTTGAAGCCCACTTCAGGCCAGAAAAAATAATCCTGGTGCCCTTATCACCCAAACACAGAACATAAAGTAGAACTGCTGAGACCCAGTATTACCGCCTCAAAACTGAGGCTTTAATACTAATTTTTTCCCTTATTATGACCATAAACTCTGGTAGAGAAGCTGGCAGTCACTCCATGTAGTCAAAGTCTTCGGGGATCCCAAAGGCTTTATTGATGCGGCCGTCATCAAAGGCAAACTTCTTCTTTGTCCACGACTTGATGGAGAAAATATTGTCTGAAAACACAAGACAAGATCTTTGTTTAATGAACCCAAGTATACTGATGCACTTGCCCCTCCGGTGTTATATCGCATCATTGATAGCACAGTCAGTCTGGGATTATGAGAATAATCTTGGACTTGAGAATGATGATCGAGTCCAAGAACAAACCATCTGTCTCGCTGCTCTGAAGCATTCACTGATGCTGTTTTGGCGAAAGTGGAGTTATTTTGGCTAAAGATTTAATCAATACTTCCTGAACACAGAACAGTTCCCACCAGTGACCATCTCTACTTGAAAATAATTCTGGCAATTAGAACGAGTAGGGTTGGTTAAAACGAGGGTGATGGCACTCAGTGCCAAATCTTGCAAAGTGCCAGAGGTAGAGCCGATCGTGGGATGGAATTTAATAAAGTTTCTGCACATTTTTCCCAAACTGTTTAATTGCATTTTATTTATTCATTCTTACATTATTTTTTTCTTTGCATTTTTGCAAGTCTCATACAAGTGTCTTCAAGGAAATGGTAACTGTATGACTTAGTTATATAGTGCTTCATCCAAAATATATTTTAAAACATGAAACCTTTTTGTGTTTGCTGTTAATGTATCACCTTTCTGTAGAATGCTAGCACAAAACATAATCTGGTAGTTTATTTTACAATGACTGATGATGGTGATCTGTTTTAATGTGATGAAGTGAAATAATAATTTATAAATATATTATATACCATGGATGTTTGTTGCTGGGAAAGCTTCAAAATGCACCTTGAAGAGCTTGAAAAAAAATGTGATGATGGAAAAGATGTAGGAACCCTGTTTTTGTGTGTTCCCTAAACCATCAAGACGAGGTGGAATATTTGC
The DNA here is from genome assembly GCF_900880675.1 of Sparus aurata. NCBI lineage: Eukaryota > Metazoa > Chordata > Actinopteri > Spariformes > Sparidae > Sparus > Sparus aurata. The sequence continues at coordinate 11,694,528 of NC_044187.1, forward strand.
AAAACTGACTGATTCAATCTAATGCAAATTAATTTTTCTTAATCAACATCTGTGTTGATGAACACAAACTGTAAGGTTAGGAGTGCTTCCTGGATTTGTGTGGCTGTAAAACTCTTGTCTTCTTTTGGTTTTAAAAATATTTATTTAATTTTCTGATTACCTTGCAGATGTTTGAAGTCATACAAACACTGAATTTGAAAACATATACATAACTAAATGCACAATTTATACAGCTGTACCTCATTCACATACCAGCTTGTAAATCCACAAGTAGCCTAGGTAATATTTAACGTGGCTGAAATTAGACATGACAGTTACTTTATGTTCTCTGTATTGTAGTTTATTTTATTATGAAGATGAGCTTCTATGAATTGAAGATGTGAAAGTGCCTTTTACAAGTGTTTTATGACACAAGTTGTAGATTAACGCCTGTTTTATCATGAGGGTTAAGTCAATAAAGTAATGCCTTTCACTTCAGATGTTATAATAAGAAGCTGAAGTGCATGTGATCAACTATCTCAGGGCGTGGTTTAAGACTTTTATATGTGGGTGTGTCTCAGTGTGACAATGCTACTGGTGAAAGCCACAAAACGGCATCTAGACGCTGAAACAATGCCAGCAATAGTAGCAGTACATGTTTAAAATGTTTTCTTTTTTAAAAAAGAGGCAAACAAATGTTACTTAAGGTGTCCTTGATAAATAGCAGCCATGATGCTCAGATGAAGGTTTGAAAACTGTTTCTATTTTTTCATTCTTACTTTATCGACAGTGGTTTCCTCCTTAGGACAAATGCACTTATTGTAAGTCGCTTTGGACAAAAGCATCTGGTAAATGCCCTAAATGTAAATGTAAATGTTAACAAAGATGCAGCCAAGTCTTCCACAAAGTCTAGAAAATGTGGCATCATGTTGATTTTTGTGTTTGACAGTTGAGAGAATTGACAAAACAGGGCTGTTAGTTGCGACAAGACCGCTAAGAACATTACAGCGAGTAGTAAAAAATGCATTGCACTTGGTCCACTGCAGCAGTTGTATGCAGTACTCAGAGGAAACACTTCTATGCTCACTGCTCGCTCACATGTATTCATTTTGTAGTGTTCACCCCAGATGAGGGAAGTACAAGTCATGGAATGACAAGAGGCAGGAATGACTCACGGCTTCTTAAAATGAATATAATTGTAAGGAAGTAAAGCAAAAATGTGCCAACTAAAACTGACAACGTGACTTTGTTGACCTGAAGAGTCGAAACACCACAGGCCAGGCTTCTTAACAGCATCCCCAAAGGTCAGCTGTATCCAAGGTTACGCGCTGGGGTCGACGAATGCACACAGAGAGTCAAAGTGTTGACTCCTGGGAGGTGACGCGCTCACACACAAAGTGCCCTTACAGCTTGCACTTTGTGAATCTGAGAGTAATCAATGGAAAAAGCCGAGAGTGGTTCTTGAGTTGTTTGTACACAAGCAGCTTTCAGTCATAACTGTGTTCTTGAATCCAGACTGAGGCTGCAACTAATGAAGAGCTGAACGATCATTAATCAACAGACAATGTATCGCTAGCCATTTTGATAATTAATCGTTGTGGTTACGTTTTTTCAAATGTGAGTATTTGATTTTGTAGTTATATTTTCATTGTCATATATGATAGAAAACTGAATATATTGAGGATTTGGACTTTTGGCTGACTGAAATTATGGTATGGTTTTCACAATTTCTTATTATTAACTGATTAGAGCAAAAAATCTGCAGATTAATTAGCATAAATAATTGCCAGCTGCAGCCCTAGTATTGATTATTTTCAATATTGTCAGAATATTTCCTTATTATCAACTATTTGTTTGGATAAAAAAAAAAACAATTAGAACTACTCCATCACAATTCCCTTAAGTCAAGGTGACGTTAATATTCTCCTTTACCACAACATCTATCCAAAACTAGAATTGCCACATCACCGTTGTATGTCTCTGCACGCCAGTCAAGACGCCGTTCCCGAGCTACGCTGTTGAATAGTGGCCAGAACTTTTTTCAGCAGAATATAATGATGTCACAGTGTATTTAACCTCTGATCTTTTGGACATCAAATGTCATAACTTTATCATGTTATCTTATTAGACGTTTGTGTAACGTTTCATTGTAATTAGCGACTTGCTGAGTAGAGGCCAGAAAGGTATTTTTTGAGGTGACCTCTGACATTTGGCAGCAATTAGCTCATTCTTGAGTCAAAGAGAAAATTTGTACCAAATTTGAAAAAATTCTCTTAAGGCGTTCTTGAAATATTGCTTTCTCAGTAATGGGACGGACGGACAACCCCAAACGCAACGCCACCGGCCAGTGCTGTCGTTGGAGGCATAAAAATGTTCAATCTGTTATTTACAATGACATGTTTGCCATTTTTCTTGAGAGACTACTTCACTTATCAAATAGTTGCTGATTCTTTATCTATACACCAACAAACTGAATAATCAACTAAGTGTTGCAGCTTGATTCCAGACTTACATGTGCATGAATATAAAAAAAAAACTGACTCACCTGTCCACCTGGAAACTGCGTCTTTTGCGACAACATTTGACTTTTCTGCAAAACAAAATTCATGATCAATATGTGCATTATACATTGTTTCTGCAATGTGTGTTAAGGTTAAAGATGAATAATATAACTATTAATTATGTACACAAGTGGAAGGAAAAGACTTAATGCGCTCAATAAAATGTTCATGTTTACTTTATTTTTCCATTTCTGCTCTAAAACAAAGGGAAACTAAACAGAACATCAGAGCGACTCTCATACTGTGTGTAAGTAAAATAGGCCAAACAAATGCGAAACCTCAGCCGGACAGAAATGAAAGTCTGCAGCAAACAATATCCGTTATGGAGGAAAAGTCTGGTCAGCGATGTGATGGTTGGATAGCTTCAGCTATACTGTATGAACAAGTGATGATTTACTATTACATTAAAGTGGACAGTTGAGCCCGCACCTCCCCAAGCAGCTGTAGCTCTAGAAAACCTGAAATAGAGCTCAACAATGTGCTTCAACTGCTGAGCTCTTTAGTTTTAAGAGGCATATTTGGTGACCCATAAGCCTGAAATCCTAATACAACAGCAGGTAACATCATTAAGTTTCTAAATTGCTTTACCTTTTACCAGAAGCTTAAAAGAAAACCATTTATAAATCCACATTTACCATCAAGGGACCCTTATTTGGCTGTTGTTGAGGCTGTTCCATCCTAGAAATCCAGCCAATATAAACTATTTTAGAACAGGCTCAATTTACAGTCTGGCAGATTTCTCCGTTCTTGAGCGATCTGGTCCAAGTTCAGCATAAATATCTCCTATGGTTGTCACAACTGGCGGCAAAAATTGCAGAAGCTTTAAGGCAAACACATTCTCAATCCTCCCCATTCAAGATCACTTCAGCATCTATTGATAATAACACAGTGAAACAAAAGATATCCACAAAAATAAACAGCAGCTGCAGGTGGGAGGGACTGCGTTGAATAACTTCTGACTCATGGAGCTGGAGAAGTTATGATTTCACAATATAGATGAACATTTTGGATGCCAGTGGAAACACAACTATGGGGTACACGAGCGGACAAACGTTTCAACAAACCATCAAACGAAACCAGCAGCTGAAAACAAACAAGGAAAGAAAGGAAACAATCGGAAAAACTGTTCCTGTGTTAAACAAGTCATTTAAGAATTCTAATTCCTTCCAAAAAACATAAATAAATCTGTTACTGTTCTGGTTTCCTTTCAATATGTTTGTAAATGGGTACATTCATGTGCAACTCCCTCATTATAGTGTCATATCTGCCATGCATGTGGCTCTGGTTATGATTTTCTGCCCTCCAACTGATAAACAGCAGCATCTTGGTTTTCATAGGTGTGTTAACCGCTGTCAAACAATTTGACCTGACAAATCCAACTTGAATCAAAATGCTGCCCCATTGTTGGCAACGCCACTAAAACTTAATTTGTGGCTGCAGTGAGCATAGCTGGTCTGATCAAAGGAGAAGAGCAACACTTAAAAATGAAAAACACATTTTGGTGTTTAGTTGGAGTCACCAAAGTGTTTGGTGGTTTTAACCCTACCTGTTGCCATAACAGCTTATTGTTACCAATGGGTGCAGCAAACCACAGCCAAACACGCTCAGAGGACACGACATCTCAAAGAAATCCAGTGCACGATAATTAGTAAATTATAAATAGCAGTGTGGTTCTGGTTTCATGTGAACAACAGTCAAATTAAGATTGACCTTATTTTTAATTCTTGAATGGCGCCAAGTATCGACTGAAACAGTTTTAGATCAATAAATCAATCAATGTTTCTCGCTTCTTTTGTTGAGTCATTTCTATAAATGATTATAAAATTATAAATCATTTCAAATCTCAAATTCTACTACCCCACATGATGGTTGTTTTATAGACTAGGCTGTTATAATTTACTTTCACCCATGTTCTACTTATAGTTAGTAATGTGTGTATCCTTTGCAGTTGTAAGTGTCGTAAGCACATCATCTTTTGGAAGAACTAATACATTTGGGTAGGTTTAAAATAACCCATTTGTACTGGGTTAATTTAATCCAGTAGTTCATCAGCGCCATATTGCCCATAGTTATGTAATTTAAGGGTAATTGTTTATGTAAAAGTAATTTACATACACTTGTATTATATAACTGGAGTAATATTCCTACGTAAAGTACGTAAATAGCATTTTACAGTACAAGTGTGGTAACTGAGTAAATGTACTTTGTTACAATCCTCCACACAAGACATTTGCTTTTATAATTCACTCTGAACTCCATCTGCACGAACAGGTCTGAGCCCATTCTGCAAGTTCAGTCCGTCCCTCTCAACGGCAGACAAAACATCATAAACTCTGCACATATCTCCCAGAGCACAATTCAAGTTTCACTGAGGGGAGATGGTTATCTGTTACAAAGCTGTGTGTGCGGTGTGTGTGTGTACGGTGTGTGTGTGTGCGGTGTGTGTGTGTACGGTGTGTGTGTGCGGTGTGTGTGTGTGCGTGTGCGTGTGCGTGTGTGTGTGCGCGTGTCGTTAATAAGAAAATAAGACCTGCAGGCAAGTAGAGACGGTGATTAATGTGAAAACACTGCAAAAGAAAGTGAGAGGAAGCTTATTTTCTTTCTCCGTCTCGCTGACTCAAGTTTATCTCTTGAATCTGGGTGCATCATATATCACATCATATGATTTTCACTGTCTATCATGCGCATACAAGTCGAAACATAACATAGATTGCAAAAGCCTCAAATTACAGTGGAGGGAGACAGAACTAGCGGTGGGACAAAATATATCAAGTTGCTTTGTCTTACAACACAGTTCTTGATAAACTGGTGCTAAATATATGTATTTTTCTAGCTATCTGTATGTTTGTGGTGTAAACCTCTGTAAATGTAATTTACACAGAAACTGTTCTGCTTTCTGGCTGTTAGGCTTGTTGCCCTTTTAACATTGTAATGATGACACATGGACAAATTGCAGTCCATGTTTGAGATAAAGACTCTGGGCACTGTCCTATACATTGTTTCATCTCAGTTCATGTCATATTCTGTGAAACTGATACCACAATGAAATGAATGCATCTTTAATTCCTGCAGTCTGCTGTTTTATTGCAGAATTGCTGTATTGTGACACTATTGTTATCGTAGGCAAAGTATTGTGATTGGCCAGAAGTAGAACAATTCAAATGGGGCACCTGCTTTTACCAGATCAACAAAAACTACTGCTAAAAGTCAGAGAGAAACTCAGCACACAAGAGTTCACACTGTTGATATTGCAGATATGAAGGCCTTTGCTTACACAACTACCCCCTGATGGGAATAAATCTAAACATCGGATATCTCAGTTTCATTTTGCAACAGGATTATAAGACAAGTTTGGCATATAAACATATAAAACTTCAATGCAATCTAATTAAATGATTTATTAGGAGTGTAAATATTTCAAGAAGAAAAAAAAACCTTTTTTTCGACAGTTTGGACTTTCCTGGGGTTTGGATTGGGGCTCTAACAGCTGCTGCAGAGATTAAGCTTGGCACTAAGTTTATCACGAGCACCAGAGGCAGAGTTTCTGCAAGAGGGTCCACAAATGTGATCATAAAGTTACTTCTCTGGGATCCAAATGAAACATTTACAGGAAATGTTGGATTTTAGCTTGTTCTGGCACCAAATACAAACTGATTTTTGTCTCTACTAAACAGTGTAGAGAATATCTAGCCTGTACACTCTGTGGCAGTTCAAATGGGGCACCTGCTTTGGTAAAAAGAAAAAATATCAAACTGTGTTTTCTTTTTCTCTGAGATTAAAGTTCACTTTCCTTTTACACTTCGATCCTAATTAAGAAATTTGAAGCCTAAATTCTATGAGAAATCTAGCCTTAAATAATAGATTATAACCAAGATGAGAGCACTTTTATGGAATTTTTTTTTGGACTTGAGTGAATGTAATTATCTGAACTGTGAGATAACTCTAACATTTATCCCAACTGACAACCTACCTGAGCTCCAAAATGTACTTTGTTTCAACACATTTTCAAAACATCACACTGTTTGAAGAGTAGGCTGGGTATACACACATCACGTAGTTTCTGGAAAACGGACTGTCAGTGAGACATGATGAAGATTGATGGCGGATCGAGACTGAGCCTTTATTAAACCTCCGTGGCAGGAAGTAGGTGTGCAGGCGTTACCTCCTCTGACAGGTTGATTAGTCAGGAGTAATTGCCCTGCATGTTCATGTGATCACAACACCTACAGAACATCTTCTCTATGATCAACATCATCCTCTTTCTCACGGGTGGAGGTGGCAACTTCACTCACTCTTGCCACCTCTCGCCTTGTAATGTAAGCTCTAATGTCAGGGTTCGTACACATTTTTCAATGTCAAATTCAAGTATTTTTCAAGCACTTTCCACTTTTTATCACAATTATGTATATTGTTTTATGCTGTAAACATCTAAAATTATGTTTCATAACAGCAAAAACTTTAGAAATTAAAGGAGAACACAAAGTTTTATCCGAAAAAAGGGAAGCCATACTTGCAAAGAGAGACCTGAGAGCACCCTGTAATTTTCTTTTTTGATGTTCACCGCTTTTTCATCAAAGTTTATTAATACTGAACATGTCATCAGTCCAAATTGCATCAAATTCACCTTCTCCTCAGCCATCCTTCTCTATTGCTACCAGGCTGCATGTGTGATGATACACACACACACACACACACACACACACACACACACACACACACACTTTATTTCTCCTTGTACTAAGCAAACTATCCAGTCTGATCCCAATTTTGCCAAGACACAGAGTTATAATGTCAAGCACTTTCAAGCACTTAAACTAAAATCCAAGTACTTTTAAGACCTTGAAAACACAACATTGAAAATCAAGCACTTTCAAGGATTTCTAGCACCTGTACGAACCCTGTAATGTGAGCCTCCCTGCCTGTCCTTAACTCTTGTTGCTTTTATCTTAGTTGCTTTATTGAATAATTATGAATAGTTTGGTTAAAAATAAAATATATAAGAATGAACATGACTTTTTCCTCCTAATTGTCTGGCCCCCAGAAAGCTTTCCCCAGAAAGCTTCCCCCCCCCCCAGGAGCAGCCCTGCATGTGGTCGTTCATAGACGGGACAATAATGCCATGTTGGAGTGGAAAAAACCAGGAGAACTGTGTGCTGACTACATGCATGCTTGGTGAAACACTGGGGAGGCAGGTAAACAGACCAGATATTTTTATGAGAGCACACATGTCACATGTGTACATAAAGTAACACACACCCTTTAACACAGGTCAGCTGTAACATGAACACCAGGCAGGTGAGGATTTTTGCAATACCACTAATAGCTGTGTGTATTGTGTGGAGGTGTGCAACAGCTGGTAGATAAGTCAGGGCCTGTGGCCTTTGCACTTTTAAAACTTTTAAGTACAAAGCCTTCAGGCTGAAAGATCAGAGGCTACAAGGCTCATTTAGACCACAATTATAACTGACATGCAAAGTATGAGGATATGAACGATGACACTAATGTTTCTGGTTTACACTCTTCACACTTACTGGATCTCTCTTGTATCAAAATATAACCAGTGTGTGGTTCAAGCTGAAAGTTTAAAACTAACACAAGTGTGTATCTCAAACGCATGTCGAGTGGCCAGTTGTGGCCAGTTTTCACTTCCTAGCTCACAGTGGAACAGAAAGAATGTATGTTTGTTCTCAGTAGTAAAATTAGCAGCGAGAACTCCACCCGAACACTGTGTTTGGGTGGATTATTGATCTATACACACACACACACTATAAAGCATTGCTGTTATTTATCAATGCATATTCATTCTGATCATTTAAAAGAGTTTCAAAACTAATTTTCCACAGTATCAACACACTTTAATCAGATGTGGTTTCTCACTCCCTCTTGACTCACAACAGCAAACTGACACATAGTCATGCTCTTTATAAAGTTTAAAGCCTGAAGTTATAGTAAATAAAAGTACGATATTTAAGGTTTATCATAGTCATTCTGCTGTTCTCTGTGACAAGCCAACACACAAAATGTTGTATCTTGTTGTCATATTGTAGCTCTGTTTCATAAAAATCTGTATGGTATCAATTTTCGCTGTGGCTGCGAATGTGCCACTGAGTATGAAATATTTTTTGATGTATTGTATCAAAGTTCAACGTTCCAGTATTGTGACAACGCTACTATAAAGTTGACTTGGCAGTCTTTCAATGCAGTGAGGTGAACATTTGCATTCATAAAGCTGCACCACGTATGAATGCAGTCATGTGCATTACGTTTGGATCAAGTAATAAGATACCCAGCATCTCTTAAATGCTTTTGGACACATTTCTTATATTCTGAGCTGACTGAACAGCCAAGATACCGCTCAGTGAAATGTGTGGACGTAATTTGAGGGTGTAAGAATGTTTTTTTCCCCACATCCTGTTGGTGGTTTTTTTTTAGCACTGAGTAGGTGATTTTGATTGGTGGCCAAGTTTATTGCCTGCGATATTTGGAGGATTTCCTGGTATCACTTCCATTAATGCATCCCTCTCTGTGTTGATGGCTGAACAGCTACAAAAGGCTGAAAAATGTTTTTTGAACAGGGCCTTATTTTCTTTCACCCCCAATACTTGACACGTTTATGGGAAGCTGCACTGAAATAACTCTGCTCCTAATGCACAACTCCACCACATCTAATGGTTTGTTTCTTGGACGTTGCCCAACTCTCTTCTTTGTCTCTTCTTAAAAACAGATCCTCGCCGGATGCCAAAAAGCTCCACCTGCCTTAATGAGCCACCTGATGTTGGACTCCAGTGCTTCAGTCCGTCTCTGGTGAGCCTAATTATTTTTTTAGAACCAAAAATCCCTCAAAGCTTTCAGCCACAACTAGAAGCTTTCTACAACTGTCAACACCAGCTACAAACAAAGTGTTTCCCCACAGACTTTTCCTTGGCAGACTGCCCGAGTATATTTGGTGACCCATTTTAACATTATTTTTTTTCACTTTTATTTTCCTGCAGCATCTTTGATCGATTACCTAGTGGCCAATTTGCCCTAGTAGTAGTAGTGGTAGTACATCCTTCCTGTAAACGCACAGACTGTGATGCATCCTCTTCTACATAATGTATCCTTACTTTTGCCCACATTTCTTACAAGCTTGTAAGTGCACCTGGTTGTTGGTTTCGATTGTTTCGTTAGGCCGTGTCATCAAAAACAAGCTTCCCACCAACGAGGTGCAACGGGTGTTGTGAAAACCGATGTGTGTTTTTTGGGCTGACTTTGTGAAACATACTGTCCGTGGAGCAAGTCAACAGCGTGTACACATACGGGGGAAGAGAAACAGAAAGTTGAGGCAAGCCAGTGTGTGCGTGCATTAAGGTGGACAATTAAAGCAACACTATGTCGGGAAAGTTTTAAAGTGATTCTGAAAAATTAATATCAACGTTTTTAAGTTGAGGCGTGCTCCCAAACATTTAGTCATTTAGAGTTTCACAGAGGGAAGATTGAATTTCCACTATAGTGGAATGCTTTTTATTTCATAGGCAGAGATTGAAGGTGATTTAATGAGGCTAAAGCGTCAAACTGACTTTTTGAAACGTCGGTCATGTTGCCTTTGTACTCACTCATCTCTGCAACGACTTCTGGGTCACATTCCCTGTATTTCTCCAAATCGGCCTGCAGTGTAGTTCGCTCCTCTCTCAGAGCCTTCAGCTCCTTCAGCAGAGAGCTTCTCTCCTTCTGCAAACACACATTTTATATTATAAGTCTCACTTAACATGGTATTTTCATTTTATTTAATCACTTTTTGTCAGAAACATATATATTTTTGCGTAGAAGTTGAGGAAGCATATGAAAATATTCTTACTGTATCTTGACGTCCTTCTTTGGCCTTTTCCACCGCTTTCTGTAGAGACTCCTTCCGCTGCTTTGCTTGAGAATTCTTAGAGGTAAAGAGTTTTACATTAGATGTATAAAATACCAAGGTGTATCTGATATCACTGTGTTGGTGTCGTTGGTCGAATTTACAATTAATGTTGTTTCAGGACCATCGTTTTAACAAAACAATGTAGAGCAAGCCATCTTGGCTGAGTGGAGGAAATACAGGACTTCAGCTAATGAGACTGGTGCTCATGTACCATTTGGAACATATTATAGTGTTCACTTATTTATTTATTTTACACTAAGTTTACTTCTTATTTTCCATTCCTTTTCTGTTTTCTGCCGGGGCAACAAAAATACTTGGTTAGGTTTAGGAAACATGGTTTGGGTTAAAATAGACCATTCCACAACGTTAAACTTGTGTTTTGAAGGATAACTTCTCCCATGCACATTTTTTTCCAGTCTTTTCCACTCCGGAGTCGCTAAGCAAAGATATTACAAAAACACAATTGGTCAGCTTTAATGATGCCCTGGAGACACATTAATTATAATGTTCCAGGAACAACATCAACACGGCAATATCAGATCCTCCACCAAACTGCTCCCAGAGTAAAGATATTCTCATGTATCCTGCAAAAAGCAACACTACTGTTCATGACGTGGTTGTTAGAAGTGTTCAATAGTCAATAAACATCTGAATCAATTGTGGTTATAATCATCATGCGATTTTCATGTGACTGATAATGGCTCTACAGCACTGAACTTCAACACGATCTCTGAGGGGTCACTCCCTCATTCACACTATCTGCCTGCTTTGCAAGAGGAGAAGGAAGTGGGCCACAACAAACACTGAAAAATTTAAAGACAAGCAGCAGTTTTACTTTCTGTGATGACAAATATCACCCAGAAACCACCGAGTGAAACATGAGACATTCTCAGCTCCAAGTCAGTAATACGGTGCATTATTTTGTTTTGTGTTTTTTGTTTATTTGTGAATTGATCTGTTTTTTTTTAATAAGAAAATGTGAGAATAAAATGAAAATGAACCTCACAATAATGAATTTAACCACTCACAGGAACTTGCCTGTAATCAGCAACTCATTTGTGTTTTGTTCCCGTTTCTCTAATTTTCTCTTACCAGAAGTGTTTTCTGGGCCGTGCTCAACATTACGCTGACCTCATTTACTGTAAACTGCATTGAGAAGTGGCTTCTAACAGAGACCACATCAACCTTTGGTTAAAATCCATCTTCTCCTCTTATAATATATCAGTGTTTAGTAGAAAACTCTGAGGAGAGGCTGTACATCACAGCCTCTGTGCTGTGCAGAGTAATACAGATTTGCCATGTTGCTAATTTGTACAGTGCAAATTGTAATTAGTAAATTATCTCCCATATTTCACCAAACAGAGGTCATGTAATTATATCGGTCCCGTGCGAATTGGCTTCTCTGTAATTTGGGGTTTCCTTTTTTATTTTTACATCTGATCTCTGTTGGCAGACAACTGAAGAAGTATGGAATTTGATCGTGTCTAATAATATGTTGAACAAGAGTCAACAGCTGTGCTGTGAGATATTATGACTATATTGCCATTAAAATGAACTACAGAAAAGGTCAAGAGCAACAAAAGGTTGTCACATCCAAGTATAGCCACAAAACATCTGTTGCTTGATCTAACTGAGCTGTAACTGTGCATTTATGCTTGTAACTAGAGACTGAACGATATGTATCACAAATATATGTCAGTATTGAAGTACATTTTGTTCAATATGTGCTGATATGAAAATGTATTTTTACATAACACAAAAAAAAGATGCTCTGGGTAATTTTTAGAATCCGGGTTGTAGTAGCATCTGCATCTGCATCTTTTGAGATATGAGGTCACCTTTTTCAGTCCCCTCACCTGTTTTTGCAGCTCCTCCAGTTTGTGCTTGCGAGCGTGCAGGGCCTTGCTGGGAAAGGCCCAGTAGTAGTTGGACGTACCCACTCTTTCACAGTCCACCATGTTGTCGTCCACCAGGCTCTGCAGCACATCCTTTACAGTCATGGGAGCTTAAAGCAGCAGAGAGAAGAAGAAATAACATCTTCCACATTAAAAAGGTCAACAATCCTCAATTTTACAGCATTACACTGTCTTCCCAGCAGAGTTGAGGCTATATGTGGATCACTGATTTAATTTGTGGACGACTGATTTATGATAGAGGTGCGATTGTTACAAGCTAAGAGGACTTTAGGGAATCTAAGATGTACCTGATGTATAATATTGCATTCTACCGAGGGGTTAAAAATCAGAGGTCTCATTTCTACTGCTGGCCATGCTTACCACAAATGTTCACAAAACTAAACCCACACATCTGCAGCCTATCTGGCCGTTTTAGGCTCATCTGAGAGAACATTGCATGAGAGGACATAATAGAGCTGGAGTTCCATCTTGAAGAGTGTTAGCGGTGAAATGTGATACTCCCACACGTTTGCTCAGCCGGTCCACTGTGAAACTGAAAGAGCTTATCTGCTGTGTTGAGAGCCGAGCTGCGCAGAGTCCTGAGAGAATGCTGAACGGCAGCAAAAATAAAAACGAGGATCGAAAATGAAAAATGGACCAGCCAAACTCTGTACGTGCATGACCTCAGAGCGGTCTTTTTCTTTTCAGTTCATGTGTTCGAAATGGATTTCTGCCGTTTTAACAGGAACCAGCATGTCATTACCACTCTTTTTTCCAATCTCGCTGACATCACTCTCTTGGCCCCTTTTCTCACATTTCCTCCCCTTCGACAGGAACATAGTGCCCATAATGCAGATCTCTTATTGCCCCCTTCCCCCCATCACTCAGTGACTACACCATGCCCAAGTAACAGGGTCATAGACATGTGCTTTTAATCACAGCAACACAATCCACTTTCTCCAGATTAATATCCACTTTAAAACGATCCCTCCTTGGTTCACCCAAACATTCGCTGCACAGTTTGGTTCCTAAGCAGCGCTTAAAAGCCTCAGATTGTATTTTTATGAATTCCCTGTTGATACTCACAATGTCAGACTCCATGTTGACATTGAGGGAGCATGTTTTATTTAAAAACCAAAAGCTTTCAACAGTCCTCTGCACTACGGGATTACTGCCATTGAGAGGTCTGCTTCTGCTTATACAGACTAAATACAGTTAAGATGGCAACAGATAGCTCTGGTTGCCATGGTGATTTTGCAAGCCTGTTGACACTGACTGGTCTTAGTAAAAATAAACCGATGGCACTTTATTAAAATGACATTGGTATAGCACTTAGTTTCTGTTCATGCATGATTATCCCATTTATTACCCTTCAGGCACACTACAGTTCTCTTAGAGCAACATTAAGTGTCTATTTTACCTTCACAGTCCAGGTTTATACTGCAGAAGTGGACCGATTTATTGGTTTGGCTGATTAATCGGTGCTGATAGGAATGGTTAGGATCGGTGGAACTTGGCTCAGAAAGTGGTCGATTGTAGCGCAGCCTCCACCAGTCAGGTTGTTTTGCATGGACTCCATGTCAATGAATTACTTACTTTAGGGGAAAATAATAGCTAAAAAAACAAAACAAAGTTAATTTCTCACACTGTCGTCTGTGCAGGAGTGTTGGGCATTTAATTGGCTACCGGCTCTATCAATCTCGAAACTACCATTATGATATCGGCTTTTTAAATCCACTACTGTTCAAACTATAGTAAAGCAACTTGTAACAGGGAGAATGGTGCTATTGTCAGTCCCACTCTGAGACGCCGACGTCTGCTCTTGCACAATGTAACTTGGGTGAACAGGTACGACCTCCTGTGGGAAGTGCTCAGGATTTATGACACCATCTCACACACCACCAACTATTCTATATCGGTGAAACTGGATCATATTTTATGTAGGAAATGTCTTCTAGTTATTTCACTGATGTCCTCCTGCAACTCTGACTCAACTCTCTGTGATTTATGGAGTTTCCTGATGGCCAGATGGCATTACTTGTTGCTAAAATAACCTCTTACTGCTAAGTGTAGCCGCTGTTTGCCAGTTAGTGCAGCTAGCTGGCTCAAACTGGACCGGACTGGCTTTTAGTCATTATTAAAATGCTGTAAGACAGACGTCAAGCTGGCCTTCTTGCTGTTGCACAAGTGAGTAATATTAGCTGGCTTGCCATGTCTTGTGTTCTCGCACTTGCTTGATGTTGGCTGTGTTAGCAAGTCAGTGGTATATCTGCAATCCAAAACTGTAGGGGTGCCAAATTAAGGAACAGAAATTCATAATGATGCTTTTATAATTTTCTAAACTAAACCGTACTTTTTATATCTTTGAAAATGTGCCTGTTGAAGTACAAAATCTGGTCTCAGCAAAATCATGAAAAGTTTTAAATTGGTCAGAATGTTTTGAAAAACTACTTCTTTTACAAGAGTCTGCTTTGGGTGGGATTTGTCTCAAGTTATGGTTGACGGATCTGAGTGTGAAACTGCAGACTTTTAACTTAAGTGGAAAGCAACTATACATAGCTTTGGTTAAAATAAACTTCAAGAAAGCATTTAGTGTTCATGTCACACTCAAACATCTGCTGATTGACTGGATGAAATATGAGGTCAGTGTGGTAAACAGGCTAAAACATGCAAACAAACAAGGTGGCACCTCCTCTAACCTTTAGATATGTTTAATTAATCTGGTAAGTATCCAGCTAGGGGAAACACACAAACATATACTGAACATCATTTTTTAAACAGACTGCCATGTGTACACTCGAGTAGCTGGACCACTGTAAAGAAATTCAGTTTTCACAACATTTCTTTACTAAAACTGTTGATCATTACTCACATATGCCCTTCGTCTTCGGGGCGATCTTCTCAATGTCTTTCAGCTGAAACACATCTTTCTTCAAGGAGGACGAAAGAATATATTGAAGGAAAATCATTATTTATGACAGCATCATAAAATAACAAACTAATAACATCTACATCCGTGACAGCATCTGTGTTTTTGACTGCACTTTAATTTGGGATTCCTGGAAATGTATTAAACATATATATGTTTTAAAAAATATACAGTAATTTGACATTGCCTTTCCATGTATTTATCTAACTAATCTAATTGAATCCACTCCAAGTTCAGAATCTGTGAATTTGTAGATGCTTAATAAAAGACAAATATTTTATCAGCATTTTTTAAATTTTGCAATGATCTCTTTTTAACGTGGTCTAACCTGACTTTGCTGGGCCAATTTAGTATTCACACAAGTATTTGTGTGCAGATGACGTACTGTGGGTCAATGTGAGAAAACCACGTTAATGCATTTCTTCTCAGAAAAGCCTGTTCTGTGTCTGTTACAGGGTGTTAAAATTAGAACACTAAAAACCACTCAGTGTCGCTCGAATATGAAGTCGTTCTTGGTCCATTTAAGTTTTGATACTAGCTTGCCCTTTAGCTTTTATCTCCTTCTCAAAAGCAGGCAGCCTCAATCGATGTTAGCAACATTAAGTTAATACTCTCCTTTATTTTCTGACTCGTACATTTGATGATTCATGCAGTCTCAATGTAATCTACACAGCATAAATGGGTTACATTAATATGGTTCCTCCTTCAAAAGGGGCTCTATGTACCTACTTGTAGCAATTTACATGTGTTCATCACTTTTTTTTATAGGCCATATGTGAGCGGAGTGTAACATGACGTGATAAATGAGACCTTCCTCATCTCTCCAGTTGCCTGTGGACAAAAGTATGTGACTTTACACACATTCTGCAGTACCTCGTTTTACTCTCAAGTTCCACACGGCGCCTTGAAACTGTTATACGGTCACCTGAAAGGGAGAACTCACCGTTTCAAAGAAAATCTCCATCATGCGGGTTCTCTTCTCCTCCAAACTAAGTCCTTTCTTCTTTGACTGTAACAGAGGGTTTAATGTAATATAAGGTCTTGATCAATTCGGCGACAGCAGCTCATATGGTACAACATATACTAATACGAAAATAGAATAAGATGGAAGCATTCGTACAGTAAACATTGCATGAGGGATTCGTATGAAAGATGTCCTTTCACCCAAGAGGTTTTTTTGAATATGGCAAGATTTCCTGAGTCGAATCGAGGATGAAAGAACAGAGGATGTCGCTCGCTGTACAGATTGTAAAGCCCAACGAGGCAATGTGATTGTGACTCTGGGCGATATCAATACAATCCATTTGATTATTCTAATTTTGTTTTGCTTGTTCTGTTTTACATCTTTATCTACAACTCAGCCACTGTTGTTCTCTTCCCTCTGACTATGACTATGTATTTCTGAGGCATTAATAGTCTTATCTTATTCGTGTTGTTGTAATTTTGCTTCCGGCCACCACAGGCAGCAACGAGCTCCACGCCAACCAGCGAGGAAGAAATTACGTAATCTTGGCGGATGGAGATTTGCATTACTCACACCGAAGTTAGTCATGCTAATATTATTTTATTACCACTTGACCAGCTCTGTTATACCTCCTGACAGTTAACAGGAATAGACCTTTAGTGTGTTCCTGAAATCATCTGTCCTCCATGTACACAACATAATGAATGCTAATGACATCCAGTCACTGGTGGAGCAAAACATGAATGATACGTAGTAAGAAGGTCCTGTTTCATTACAAATATTGACCCTGTGTCGTGTAATTTGGTAACTTATTGCTTGGTGTCTACTCAAAAAAACATCTTATGAGGGTTAGGTGACGTTAAATGTACGTTAGCTAGGAGCTGAGCTAGCTTGGTGAGTTAATGCTAGCTTGTACACGTACGCGTCTGTGAAGAACTACTAACGGCGGATAAAGGTGAACATCTGCTTACCATTTTGTTGTGTTAGCTGCACCAGCAACGCCAACTAACATTAATATTTCGGGGGCTTGCGTCCTGAGATGTTTTACAAAGCTGTTGTGTTTGTAATCCAAACTAGAAGGAGACGGAGGCGGTGCAGGACTGAATTTCCCGCGGAGCGATGACATACTGTTCTGCTGCCTTCACTGTACCTCGTAAACTCCAGCAAATCCAGCCCGGTGCTGAGTATGGGACTGTAATAACTACTTTTACACACTAGGTTTTTTATGACCTCTTTTGTTTATGGACTATTGATTGTGTACCACCAGAACTAGTTTCAGTTTCAATTCTAATAATCGGTAGCCCTTATAAAGCTATATCGGTCGACCCCTAGTTTTGAGTCGCTCATGACATCTTGTCCGATATAGGTTTGTTTGTATTCCGACTGTAATCGAACGCAACATTTCTTTAAAGGGGAGGAGCGCTGTTGTTAAACTTCACATGTGGTTGTCTGGCGCTCTCTGCTGGCTGATTAATACACTGATCAAATATGGATTGGTGTAAAATCGAAAGGACTGTTAACTTCATTCAAAAGAATTTCTGTAAGTGTGCTGTTATACTGGATGAAGATTAAATGAACAACAGTTACAATCTGCTGTTCAAACGTCCGGTTTTATTTTGTCATAGTGAAAACAGATTCATTCATTGCTGGGGGACATCCTACAATGTGTAGGATCGTGAACATGCAAAGGACATTTCTGACATGATTACAATACAGTCTTTTCAGCTGCTATAGAGTTGATAACAAGTGCATCTTGTTATCAACACACAGTGTCCCTTATAAAAAATAAGATTATTCTAGTGTGTTATTAGTATAGTTCTTTTAAACAACAAACAAGAATAAGCATGCTTTTCAGTTTACTTTCCATGTACTTATCAGAGATACACATAGGTGTAATAGGTTTATAATAACAAGTATACAGAAAGGTCTAAGTATATTTGACTTATACTTGTACATAATCTTACATATGTTTAAAGTATGTTTTTTGAAAATGGGTTACAGGTATACATCCAGTTCCCATAAGTTCACTTTTGGTATAATTCACAATACAGGCCTAGTTGCAGTACAAAATAAAACTTAGATGCAACCAGTTGCGTAGTCAAAGTTCAAATTTTTCACTTAAAATGTGCTCAGAAGTATAATGTTTATAAAACTAAAAAGTGGATCAATTTAGTCCCAAGAAGTATTGAAGTAGTACACTTGTAAGTAGACTACACAAATTAGTCTTGGGAAATATACTTGATCTACACTGAAGTTTACTTGATAAAATGAACTTGAAGTGTACTTACTTTGTTGTAAGGCATGTCCAACACAAAATAAAAAAAACAAACGCAGCATTCTTTCCTATGGGCACTTTAATTCCATTTGGCATTACAAATATAAACAAGACAATGGAAAACAAATAATTTAACAGGATCGTGTAGAAAATGGATGACCAAATTCAGGATAACAAGTAATGAAAACTGTGTGCTTGGAGACAAAACAGATGCTGACTAAGGCTTTTCTAAAAGGAGCACGGTGCATTTTAACAACTCGACTGTTGAACTACACATTGCATCTTTTCTGGAGGATAGACGGATCGGCTGACTAAAACACAACTTGTTAGTAGTCTTGCAGGTTTTCTTTGAATGGCATAAGAGCACATGGAGGGGAGCGAAGGTGATCACAGTTGTGCAGCTCTGCGTCTGATGTTGTCAGATTGATGAACAAACCCTAAACGTGAGGACTGTCGCACCCTGCTGACTTTATTATCAGCATTTTGTCATCTAATTACTCCAATTCTGCAACAGATTCTACGATGTTTGTACATAATCACAGCGGATTGAAAGTCGAAAGGTCAAGAGGCTTCTTACCGAATACACACGCATACACACACACACACACAAACAGCAGAGAGGTCAACATATCAAGTGGCTTCTGTTTTGTACCTTTATTGATCACGACACACTCGCACTTGTCACGCACACACAAGCACACCATGTGTTTTTGTATGACCAATTGAGCAGAAATCACCAGCATATTTTCAGAAACACGTGTGTGTTAATTTGAAGTGATGACATAGAACACCGACTTATCATTTTCACATACAGGTAGAAGTATTACTGAAATAGTGCTTCAATTTTAACTTTTAGTTTCATGATGTAGTTAAAGGCGCAATATGTAGGAATCTGCCAGCTGTCTAATTCATATTCAAAACAAATAGGGGGCAGCATATCAGCACAGTAACCGCTAACTGCTGCCAACTCTAGCTGTCATTAGCTAGTTAGCTCGTTTAGCCGTGCAGGTACGAGCCGGGAGCGTTGGTGTTCACATCGCTAACAAATGGAGCTGGGGCTAGCTGCTTAGCATGCTAACTGCAGTACATAGCAAAACTCAATACACGGATGTCGTAGCGCCAAAACTTTTGTTCCGTCACATTCTGTTGATGATTTTAAGTTGGTAAGTTAGTACAATTCTTACATATCGCACCTTTAAGTATCGTCCTGAAACAGACTTCTAGAGTGCACAGTAGCTTTTCTGGTGTTTCTTAGTAAAAACAGCATGCACAGATATGCTTAATCATGCTCTAAAATACCCTGCTTCCTACACTAGGTGGAAGATTTGTCTTTATCGTGTACAGGCAAAATGTGAGGACTCTCAAGAGCATCGAACAGGAAGCTGCAGTTACTGGACCTATCAATAGAAGTCCCTTTTTTATTCAGGTGACTCAAGTGCTTGTTTACTTAACACAGTGTCCAACCAGTATCAGTTAGGAAAAGTGCAATGGAATTATTTCGGTTTTTCCTGCGACGTCTCAACAAATCCAAGGTCTCATGTATGTACAATGTTTCAGTTTTGTGTCTCGAATCCGCGTAGTTATGATGGAATGTGAAAAAGCTTAAAAGTGACTCCTCAAAGAAACCAATCAGGCGTCTCACACTTCATTCAAACCACAGAAGACTCTGTCTGTTGTCTCTATTTCACGCGTGGAACAGTCAAACAGATGGCACGACGACAGCACGGCTCGAAGATGAATTGGGTGAGCGGGTGAGTGCTGACCTGTCTCCGTACGAGTGAGTGCATGTGAGAGTTTATGTACACTGTACAGTTTGTGCGTTGGGGGGAAGAAGAGCTGCTACTGCAGGTAGCGGTAGATTTTGAAGCAGTGGTTGCCAGAATCCGCAACCACGACATGTCCGTCGGAGGTGAGAGCGAGTCCCTGCGGGCCGTACAGCGGGTCTGCTGAGGTGTTAATGTAGGAGAGGAAGGAGCCGCTGCCATCGAACACCTGGGATACAAACAGAAGAAGCTCCATCATCCGTTTAATTTGCAGTTTTTGGCATTATGTCTGCAAGGTGTGCATACAGTTGATTAACTTTAAAGACACATGCCTGAATCAAAAATCCAAAGAAGATGCAGCAAGGTGTAATAATTCTACTCCTGGATGTTGAGGCAAGGTGTTTTGAACTGACCTGTATCCTGCTGTTGCCCCAGTCGGCCACTATGATGTTCCCATTGACGTCCACGGCCACTCCTGTGGGGGCGTTGAACTGGCCGTTGCCTTCGCCGTTCGAACCAAACTTCAGCAAAAACTCCCCTTCTGTGTTGAACACCTGCATTGTTGTTATGGCATGGAGACAATAATGTTAAATGACTCACAAAACAAATCAACTGAAGAATGGATTTGTTAATTAAATGTTCATTATTAAATGCTAAAAAGAAAAAAGTCCATCACACCAGCCACCATTTATAGGGCTGAACTCTGGACTAATCCGTTTCAGTTCTAGACTTTGATACCTGTGATACTTTCCCTGCAGTGATATTGCGCTCACCTTCACTGAGTGGTTGTGGAAATCCGTCACAATGATTTCATTGTTGTTGTTGACAGCAGCGAAGTGAGGGCCTTAATAAGAACGACAACAACGAGGTCTGAGTTATGAGGTGTTCGTCAAACAGACAGGAGCAGTTCTGTTTGGACAACAAGTTCATGGCAGGTGTTTCTGTAGGACATGCAGGTTTAAATGACAATGAAAATTGTGTTGAAATATTTATACTATAAATAAGTGGTACTACATGCTTTTAAAAATCTATGTAATGATCATTTATATCATGAAAAAAACATAGATTTTTGTCCAGCCATGGCTGGGTTCGTCTTATCTCTTATTTTGAAAAACCACCAAAGGATTATGGGATCTTCGTGGTTCCTGGTTAGGTCTTCATTCCACATGCAGGTGTGAGCCGGCTGGAGAGAGACAGTAGGGGGCAGTGCACGTATTACCATTGAGTGTACCTGCAAACTGCCTGTCGCCGTTGCCACGGTTACCGAACTTGGTGACCAGCTTCCCGTTGAGCTGGAAGATGAAGACGCAGCAGGACTTGTTGTCGACCACGATGACGTGGCCGTTCCTGTCCACGGACACGCCTTTAGGGCCCATAAGCTTCCCCGAGCCAATCTTGTTCTGGAGAAGAACGAGAAGTTGTTGTTGTTGTTGTTTTTGGGAAAATGTTACATATAATGCCTTTAATACCAACAAGGTCATGTACCTGCTGTCATACTTAGTCAACAACATCATAGTTGTGTTACTTTGTGACCCAGGACAGCACCTGTATGAAGTAAAGATCAGAAGTTCGACTCACCTTGAACTTGCCTTCACCTGAGAAGATGCTGACCCATTTGTTGTCATAGTCTGCAATGATGATGTCACCGTTGGGGTGGACGGCCACGCCCGTCGGCCGCTGCAGCTGACCCGGAGTCCTGCCCCGGACACCGAAGCGGCTTTTGAACTGACCGTCATTTGAGAAAATCTGCAGCGCAAAAAAAAAAAAAAAAAACACATAAAAATACGTTCTGCAGTGTTCAGAAAGGAGACGAGAAAGTGCAGAGGCAGCGATGTTCCAGGTTACTGACCAGACATGAGTTAAAGCTGCACTATCTTAAAGCACCGCTGGGATTTGTTACCTGGACACACTGATTGTTGCTGTCTGCTATCAGCACTTTGCCCAAAGAGGAGGCAGCGACTCCCTGAAGATTAGTGAACTCCCCTTTGTTTCTTCCTTTTGTGCCTGGAAAACAGAAATATCACCGCCCGCAGTACATGTTAGTATGTCATGGTGTGAACACTTGTTTTAGAATGTCGTACTTTATAACATACAGTTCTATATTTATAGTGAAAATATCAATGCTGTAATTGAAGGTCATGTTTAAAAAGAGAAATCATCAGGTTAACCCTATTAGCTTAGCTTTTTTGTAGTTAAGTTCATTTTAATAAAATCTTTTTCCACTATGCCATTCTGGTCCCTCTTATTTCCAATTTAATCATCTGTTTATTTTTACCGTATTGTTTCAATATATTGTATTTGGTTTTAATTTTATTTTTATTTTGTGGATTTAATTTTATTGTTTACCAGCAAAGTTAAGGTTGAAGTTAAAGATGCTGGCCTACAGGCTAAAGGTGGGTATTGATTACAGAAAGATTTATACTGGTGCAATGCAACAATTTCTATTGATACTAAAGTAATACTTTAGTTCTATGTAGTTTATTTTCATTATAGGAAAGAAGCCATCTAACCATGACTAACTATTGTTAAAAAGTGTCTGTAGTTGGCATAATGTAGCTTTAAATCTGATCATGAATAGTCAAAGAAATTCAAACTCAGAGAGGCAGTATTTACAATATTAATAAGATAATGATACAAACTCAGAAATATTTATTGGATATATTTCCATAACTGGATAAAAGAGGCATCCTCAGAGGGAAATAAGGTCTCCAGAACACTGTACTGCTACTTTGAAGGGTCCTGTGCCAAATATATAAAGTAAAACAGTATGACTGTCCTTTGTCTGAAATAATTTGTTCATTCATTGTATTCAGTCGTGAAAAACAATCAATGAGTATTTTTGTCTCTTTTCCCAAATCTACATAATGCACCTTTAATCATGCTTAGATCTGATTCAACATTCGAGGTGTTTCAGCAACAGTAGCAACAAATAAACTGATAAAGTATTATGATTTCACACAGCGTCTGATTTCTTACCGATTCTGAAGATGAGGTCGTCCTCGATGGGGTTCTCTTTCCTCCTCCCTGTGCTGTACATGCTGGCCGGCCTCTTGATGGCCTTCTGCTTGATGTGACCGCTGCCCGGTGACTTCAGCCTCTTCTTCATCCCGTCTGAGGTTGGCGACACATCTATAGACTTGGTGGCCTTTATCTTAAAGGGGCTCCCTTTAATTTGTTGGTCGTACAAACGCAGCGACAGATTGAAAGTCCCCTCTTTAGGAGCCGTGAACAGGTACTCATAAGTGCCGTTCTTGTTGTCCAGTATCTCTCCTTCACCCTTGCTGCCATCGGGTGAGGAGATTTCAGCCGTGATGACGGCGTTGCCCATCTTGCACAGCTCTCTGTCTTTGTCCTTAGTGGTTATGGTGATGGACGTGGGCACACCCACCACACAGTGCCGCAGCCCCTCACCAGTGGCCACGGTCTCAGAGGCCACGGCGTTAGTCGTCACGATAGTACCCAGGTTGTGGATGGACTTCTTGAGTCCGTCCGTCTCCACGATGAAGTCCAGCTGGTTGTTCTCTCCGGGCTGCAGAGGAAGCTCCTGGCTGGCGAGCTCGACGAGACGCTCGCTCATCTGCTTCTTCACCAGCAGCACCTCGGCCTCGGTGCCGTGGCTCAGCGCCTGCTCCGTGAAGTTACAGCTGCTGTTGATGCCCTCCTGGCCCTGCAGCAGGGTATCCAGCTGGGCCTGGAGCACCTGTACAGAGACACAGCAGGGGACAGCAGGGTTTGTGGTTGGTCTGGGAAACAAAAGTCTGCTGTGAGCAGGTCCACCAAAGAAGGATTTTCCATATAACGAAACATTACAGAGGCACGAGGAGGTGAAGTTATACAGCATCTTATAGAAAATTGTATTTAAGATAAGAACACCATCGGGAATAGGAAAACAATTCTTCCGTTCCTTGATTCATCCCACATCCCACAGATTCATCACAATCTCTTGTGGCTCCCAAACCCAAAGACAGAGACTGTTGTTCACCATTAGAGCCCACACATCAAACCCAGCAGGGCGAGGGAGGATCAATGACAGATCAATACTGGTGTAAAAATAAAGCATCAACCACGACATGGCACCATTAGTGATATGAGATCTTAGCTCTATAAGTGCACGTTAGCATAAAAAGCCCCACAGTGCTGTGATTCCCAATGTTTGAGCCAACACAAGCCGTCACACACAGCTGCCAGTGTGCTGCAGCGACAGTTCGTAAAGACAGATGAACGCCTGTCCGACTCGGTGTCGTCATCCTGTGGTGACACGCAGAGAGACTGTCTGTGAAGCTGCTGCTCCAGTTACTGACTTGTACTTTCTCACTCAGGGTAAAACATTAGCTAATAGATATCAGCATATCGCCATATCACCATGACACGTCCCAACACGTCCCAGCTAGCTTCAGGATCAGATGTTTTTGCATTACAAGTTTTATATTTGAACGAGCAACTGACATATTATCTTGTTAAATATGCTCTTCTGGTTTCTGAACACTGGATATAGCCAGGGTCAAAGTTCACATTAAAAAAGAGCATTTTTGATAAAAAATTAATATTTCTGATCACACGTCTAAAATGCCCTTTTTCCATGCGACTCTAATTTGATTACGTATAACTTAATGTGTGATGAACAACAGGAAGTCCGGATATAAAATGCATTAAATCATCTTTAGCTGTGCTTTACTTAGGCATGTGCTAAAAAAAATGAGCTGACACAAGTCACATTTAGCTCACGAAACCTCTCAGCGCGCCTGACTTGAAGCGTTATAACCGAGTCTTTGTTGTTATTGCAGTTCAGTGGGACATCACCACTACGGCTCTGATGAAAGCACCAAAACAGACTCACCCCCATCTGCCCATCACGCTCCTCTTCCTCTCCAACTACAGAGGCCATTGAGCCATTTGTCTCAGACTGCAGTCAAACGTTTCATCCAAACCAAACAGCTTTTACTATCTCTTCCTCTTTTTACAGTCACGCTCCAGAGAACTGAAAGCTTAGACGCCGTCGACAAGAGAGTGAGAGACTGAAGAAGGCGAAGAAAGCTGTAGCCTGACACACCCAGATCAGATCAGCCTGTGTGTGTGTACAGTACACTGGCTCCATCTAGCTTCAAGAACCAAGCCACATATTGGATGTTTTTTACTGCACACCAGCCACTGAATTGTTAATCATTAAGCACTCATGTGACGGAGCACCCTGAGGGGGCGGCAGCCTGGCTGAGTGGTTGGTTTTGCGGATCAGGGTGGTGCACCAGCTTCCCCTCCCCTCCCCCCCCCCCCCCCCCCCCTTTCTGCCTGGTAATCGCCCATCGGACCAGCTGAGCCCCTGACACTTAGATCAGCAAAGAGCCTGATGAGGTAGCATGTGATAGGTTAAATGCTCTCCAGAAATAGATTGTGGTGAGGTCAGTGCGTTATTGATAGGACAGGAAGCAGGATAAGAGACGGGGGGGGGGGACACGCAGCAAAGGGCCCCAGGCTGGGACTCGAACCCGGGGCCGCTGCAGTGGGGACAAAGCATCTGTACATGGGACGCCCGCCAATGTGTGTTCATTTTACAGTTGACTTTCGTTTTCATAATCTCCAAAAATCCAGGTATATCTCCAAAATCTCGGCTCTGCATGTATCAAGTAATTAGAGTACTTTTTGTGTCAGTCACTTCACCTTCTGCTTGAGGCCGTAGTTGACCTCCAGCTCCATGAGTAAGACGCTCTTGCGGACGTTCAGGGTCTTCTGCAGCTCGTCGAACGTCGTGTGGATGTCGTCCTCGATGGAGCTCTTCTGATTGGTCAGCTGCTGCAGGATCTCCGACAGCGTCTGAAGGGCCGAGTCGATCTCCGGCAACCTGAGACATTAGAAGAGGGTTCGTGAAGGAGGATTGTGTTTCTGTAAGCAGCAGCGTGTAGTGCAGTGTAATGAATGTTGTACCTCTTCTTGACGGCGTCTAGCTGGTCCTGTAACGAGGCCTTGTGTTGTTCCACGACATCTTTTAGAGGCACAGTTGGGTGTTCGCCGTGTTCGCCGCTCGTACACTCCTGGCACATGGCCGTCTCACAGGGCGGACAGTAAAACTCCATAACCTGAGCAACAGGAAATGGCAGAGGCTTAATCAGAGGGTCATTGCTTTTTAGTACAAACTAGTTTGGCCACATTTTTGCAGCTTTGGTTGGTGCACGCCTCTTACGTTGCCTCCATGGTTGGGGCAAGAGAGCAGCTGGCCTGTAGCCACCGTGGTGATGTTGTTGAGAGCGGCGGCCTCCTGGCTGCAGCTGTCAGGTGCCCGCTGCAGCACGTCCATCAGGTTGGTGATGAAGAAGTTGTTCTGCAATGCCGCCACACCCTTCTCCGGCAGGATCGAGGTCTGGCGGCACACGGGGCACGACAGTGTGAGGCTGTGGGCCGGGATGTAATTCTGCAGGCACCTGGAGGAGGAGAGTGGGGAGGGGGGGATACACTGAGGATGAGTGGGAGCGTCCTGCAAAAAGGTGGATCAAAGAGAGTCTGGAGGGAGGCGTAGGAGGTGTGTGTGCGTGTGTGTGTGTGTGTGTTTGTGTTGCAATGGGAAGGCACAGGAAAGAGAGATTGATAATATACAATAGATATGAAGTTATTAGTGTGAATACAGCAAGATTTTCTTAACAACAAAACTATAAAATAGCAGCTCACAGTGAGTTATTTGACATTTAAACTTGAAGAACACAGGTGAAAATCTTGCTTTTAACACCATCCAGTGGTCGAAGTATTCACCACAGCCCGAGAGTGATCTACAGCAGCAGTATAATCTACAGTAGCTCTGTTATAAATCCTTGTTCTCTGATGCTCATGATGTTCAGATGTCAGATAATGATTGAACTCTGGTAACCTTTGCACAATGTCTCCTCTCAGAGGATAAAAAAAGTCGTTCTGCTGGGACATCAGGGGTTTTCCTCGTATAGTTTTGTGACACAATTTACTACTTTATCATTCTTTCAAGTGCATGATGACTTCACATAACTCCCAGGAGAGCATTAACAACTCCAATCGAGGCGAGGCTCATCAGCAATATGACTGAAAAAAACACCTTTGAGGGTCAGTGGTGCCTTTAATCTAAAACTAATGGGTCGCGTTTTATAAGTTGAGCATGCGTATCCTCCTGACTACCAGGAAAAAAAATATTGTCCAATCACATTTTTTTTTAATTCCCCAATCTTTGTAAGGTAATTAGAATACTGAAAACATTTTCTTTGAAAAAAAAGCTTTTATTTTTGCGATATCATATGTCCATGTTACGACCCTCTAGTAACAGTCCACTACAGTGGACATTGGAATACCATACATGTGAAACTGAACCTTGATGGCAACCAAGGTGCTTCTGAGAATGACTCCCTTTCTTTTCCTTATGAAACAACAGAACAAAGTGGAGGAAATAACTACAAATGTCCACTACAGAGGACATTTTTAAACACTTAAATACTATGCTAAAATACAGTTAAAAAATTCAGACAATGTTTTAATGTGTTGCTAAGAGACAAAATATGCCAACAACATTTCAAGCCAAAATTTGCTCAATAAAAAGTATTATGTGTTTACTTTTCTTCCTCCCATAAAATGTGCTTGCCATTTTCCTAAATGAGGAAGAGAAAGGTACCAAAGCCCCACCCCTTCACATCTGGTATCATTGAAAAGCCCTAAATGTTCTCTGTAGATATCAAAAGGAGTTAATTTAGTAGTATAAAGTGGGTGGGAGATATTCATGTTTAGAAATGTCCTCCACAGAGGACAAATTTGAACTACTGGTAGTCAGGAGGGTATGGAGTAACTATGCCAGTTAATCGAATGTGTGAAGTAAAAAGTACAGTATTAATTAGGATGAAATACAATAATACAAGCCTCTTTAGATGATTTAGCACCTTAAAATGTCTGAAACTTTACAACAAATGTGATCTGTAAAATGTGAAGTATTTAACTAGTTTCTTCCTGTAGCCACGAGCACAGTTTCCTCCACCACACACATGAAGTGGAGGAATAAATATATTCAGATAGAATACAACCACATTGTCTTAATGACTCCCCAGAAGCAACCAGAGCAATCAGAGACGGGCACAGTCGGCCCACAGTTTGTCTTTTGTGTCAGAAACAAAGGCAGGCTGTCAGGGAGGATGGCACCGACACATCAGGGTCAACTGCCGGGAAGCAGCATCATTTCATGCACAACAACACTCAGATGTGCACAAACAACACAGTATTTAATGAAAAAATCTAGAATATGTTAATACAGCATCTACAACTTACTGTCCTGCAGCAACTTTTCTCACAGCAAACCTACAAATGACACATTCATCCACACTCTGACACTCATAAACACACATCTGTCCACCGTTTACAGGACTACAACACATTAGAACAACACGGTGACTCACCTCTCACAGAAGGTGTGCAGGCAGGGCAGAACTTTGGGGTTCTCGTAGCGGTCCAGACATATGCTGCAGATCAAGAACTGCTTGTCAATCTGGCGGACCACGGGACTGGGAAGAGTGGAGCCTTCACTGGCCATCCTAAAACTCTGACATGGGCGTCCCTCTTCCTCTTACCCTGCACCCTGCGGAGACAAACAGAGGGGAGGACGAGACGGGTGAGGAAGGAGCACAGAAGGCAAAACGTGCGATCAAACGCAACAGCGACGACCCCGCGGAGGTGAGAGGAAATCTGTGGGTCGTAAAAGATCAAAGTTTAAAGAGACGTGTCTTCTTCCCGCCCTCCATCCTCTCGCTGAGGGAGGAAATGCCAAACGCACAAACAGACACACCAATCAGCTCCTGTGGCTTCAGGCTCCAACTCAAAAACACAGAAGGAGAATAGCTGAAAACATCACCTCGATCAGCAGGCCGCCAAACACGTAACGGCTACCTGTCTTTTCTTTTGTCCTTTTGCTGTGTGGAAGAAACTTATCTATATGCAATTGTCTTTATAGTTGTTTTTACAGTTCCCTGGCTTCTGATTTGAGTTTGAGTTTTTGTCTGATTGTCTACAGTAGGTGTTGGAACTTCAAGAAAGCAGCAGAGAGTCTGAGTCTGAGTCTCATGAAAGGCACTTTGAGTGATAAATATTTGATCACAAGTGAGAGCAGGGAACTCTGTGTTCAGCACTCGTCAGAGACGGACAACAACACTGCGCCTGCGGAGACAAACACACAACTCTGAGCACCGTACTCATACTGATTCATCACAACTCCAACTTATTCTCCAGTTTCATCCCAAACCTCCTTCCTCCTGCACCCTTTTTTATCCCGACGTCTCTGTAACGCTATCCGGCAGCCAACTTAGACGCGGAAAGTGTGTCAGGGCTTTTATTGTCTCCTCACATCGAAGACAGCCGTGGAAACAGGCCACCTCTGCTGCTCAGAGGAACCCTCGGGGACTGTGCTTCTTTCGGCGGCGCGCGCTCTCTTTCTCCTCTCCCCTAGCCTGTTTTTCTCCTAATCTCTTACTCTCTTGTTCGTCCTCTGAAAGCAGATCCTCTGACTACAATGTGGTGATTTGGTAAAGCCTGTAAAATGGAGGGGCGGTGGATAGAATTACTGTCATGATGAAGCTGTCATGCTGTCTGAGGGGTTATTACACACTGCTAATGTGTTACATTGGCTGGAGAGTAATGTGTTTGCTGTCGGCGGTGAAATTGAGCAGCACAAAGCCGGTCCTGCGATTCAAAACAGTGGAAGTAAGTTAACTGTAGCAGCAGAATAACGACTTCCAACAAGCTTTTCACAGTCTGGTCTTTGGTTTGAGGTGCCCGAAAGCTTCAGAGGCCATTCATGAGCATCTATCCATACATAGAAGGGAAAGAACGTATCAGCATCTATGAGATTTGGGACACTAAATGCCAGCACAGTTGCACAGGCACAAAAAGCTGCAAGTTAATGACTTACCAGCTCCACAGGCAGGATTATAAGGTAAACCGGGCATCAAATATGGCACCGATTATAAAACTAAAATGCCCAAACCCTGCAGACGGCCACAGCGGGACAACAGAAGCAGCCCTGTGCTGACGGTGCACAAGGTCGCAGCAGCCACACAAACCGACACTCTTACATAATCAGATCCGCACCAGCTAAGCGGAATAATTCCTTCTGGACTGAGGCGTCATCTAAAAAAGGGAAAAACGATCACAAGAATTTTACCTCTCAGTGAACCCAAGAGGGGAACAGTCACACACATCAGCTCAGAAACAACAGCGTCTGACTCACAACGTTATTGGCAGGAGGACTTACAGTGCTGCATCTACGGGCCGATCAACAGGCGTCATCCACTCCGGAACACAGACCAAAACACTGGCTCCATGTGAGTTCATGCACCGAGCATCCCTCCTGAAACCTGCCTTCAAGTCATGTCAGCTCCCACGCGAGATGATGCTCCCCTCCAGGTAGCGGCGGCAAGCCAAACAGGAGGCGACAGTGCGCGCATGTGTGTGCGTATGAGACCGAGGCAGCTCCTCCAGTGTGTTTATGGGTGTGCGCACACACGTGAGCCAAGTTGAGGAGGGGCGATTTAGCCAGATTGTGTTTCAGTTTTTACATCATCTCTTCCCCTCCCTCCCTCCCTCCCTCACCACTTCCTCTCCTCCCATCACTTGCGCTCTTGGCTCAGTCCGCCTCATCCATTCATCTCCTTCCTGCCCTCCTCTCCCTCTCTCTCTCTCTCCCTCTCTCTGTGGGTGAAGTAAATGCTGGCTCACTGCAGTGCAGCGAGCGTGTGCAGCATCAGGAGTGTGTGAGCGGCGACTGGCTGACAGCTTGTGATCTAACAAATAAGAAGGAAGGGACGGCAGCTATGTTTCCCCTCCACAACCAATAGAGTTACAAGGAAAGGGATGATTCTGAGTACATCTGTGTGTGTTTGTGTGTGTGTTTGTGTGTGTGTGTGTGTGTGTGTGTGGGTGGGTGTGCGCATGCTGCTGACTCACTGTACATGCAGAGACAGCGCAGGAGAGGTAAGAGACGGAAGTCAGGGGCGAAACATGAATGGGAAGTCATGATTATGAAGTATAAGGGGATGAGAGGATGACAAAGGGCACAGCTCTCGTCACGTTCCTGCATGCACACGCAAAAAAAAAAACCAGCTCGCAACGTCACTGCGATGTATGACGTAGCACAAGTTGGTCAGTTCTTAAAAGTACAGTGTGTAGTCAGGAGAAACATTTTTTGGGAGAGAGGATGCAAAGATGAAGGTCACTGAAGTCGCGTGATGTCAGAGGCAGTGATCTCAAACACTGCACAGCATCGACGTGTGTGTGTGACGAGCCGGACTCTGTAGAACTTTCTGCATTTACAGGAACGGACATGAACTGTATGTACTAAAGTGTTGGAGGTGCCACAGAGAGGAAGAAGAGATGTGCTCGCTCAACAAAATGATCTGTTTGCAAAAAATTTGGTGTCATTGTTTGTTGTGTTGTTCCAGACCTCTGAATTGCTGCCCACAGATTTAATTGGTTCAATGTCTGACAATGGAGAAACAGTTTCAGAGGTTCTGGTTTAGGAATGGGAACGTTATCGTCCTGCATAGCTAGCTGCCTAGACACAGTGTTGAATAATTGACAGAACAATGGCTGAGATCGAGACAGCCGTTACATACAAACTCTTAAAGTGGCTCCATGTGACAATTTAGCAGGTCATATGTGAGCAGATTGTAACTTCTCCGTCTCTCTCGGTTGCCTGTGGGTGATTTGTTTAAGTTGTTTGATGCTGCTGGACTGTGGTTTTCTCTCTGGAGGACCAAAGGATGTGACTTTTCACCACGTTCTCGAGTGCTCCTCCGCTAACACAGAGCAACAGCAGCTAACGTTAGTTTAGAAATAGAGTCAGATTGAAAGAATAAGTTATTTTACTAAAAAGAAATTGTCTTTTGAAGACATTTTTTATCATTTCCTGGAACACGACATACAAAACAATCTACCTAAATGCTAATAGGGCTCTGTTGTTTCTCTTATTTATTCATGTTATTCATTTATCCCTCATTTCATGTATTTACTTTTTCTTTTCTATTTCTCTCTTTTTTATCTTTGTTATCACGTTCATATACTGTACATATATTTTGTCGTTGAGTGGTTTCTGAGTGTTGATTGCAATGCTGGGCAATGATTTAGTTCAGAATTATGTCCCATTATTGTTCTCTGTCACAAAAAAAAGTCTCGAATAACATAATTACACTTGAATTCAGGTCACGATAAATAGCAAGCCGGTCCAAAATAAGATGCGGTAAGAGGATAACAATAACATTGAGAGGGGGGATTTCCACCTCTCTGCAGTATTTCTCTCATCAGTTACAGGGTAACACTGGAAAACCAATTATCGTTCCATCAACTGAGAAATCTACCAGCGGGTAACAAAATCACACACAGGGAGTTCTTAAACTCTTCCTCAGCTTTCCTACCTTTCCATTTCATTAACATGAGCCGATCCCGACAGAGCTCCCTCACACATTTCATTACGGTTGGCAGCGTCGAGGCTGTTCCAGTGATCTCATCTCAGCCTCTGCCAAAGCCAGCGAGCTGTGAGTCAGTCGGAGGAGCGGGACACAGAACAAGAGGAGCTGAAGCAACTCTGGAGGAGAGATGTAAACACCGCGGCCGGAGGGTCAGCTGTGGGTGTGTGTGTGTGTGTGTGTGTGTCATTAACAGGCAGCGGAGTGACACAATGATTCAGTTTGCAAAGCTGCAACTCGGAATTTAAATATTCTGAAAGGACGACGCTGAAGGTACAGAGAGGGTGGATTTACATGTGGTGGAACTTTTCATGGGATTTATCAACAACCTGAAAGATATAGAATATTATGAGCCTTATGTTTCGGAGGTACACTTATAAACAAAACACATACACAAATGTGCTCCATAGAGACCTATCTGATCACAGCACCCATGGTTTCAGAGTCAGCCTTCGATTTGGATATGCAAACTGTGTCACTTTGTCTCTGATTTGTTAGAGGGACATTCTGCAACCTGGATGTGACCTAAAGGGGTTTTCTCCACCACGAGAAATCAAAACATGGGACCGGATAATGCTAACAGTAGCACGGCTGAAATGAAAGTTATTTCTAATGCGGTTTTACGTTTTATTTCCTTGATTGTGATTGTAAACTCAGCAGGGAGAGCTGCCTTTATCTTTGTTTTGTTATTTTGGCAGTTTTATAGTAGGTTATTATGTTAGGCTATAGTTTTTGTGCATGTCTGTGGCATGAACAGAAGCAGAACAATTAGCTGGAAGTGGAAAAGTTCACATGGCTGCCCCCTTAAAGGGTAACTCCGCCAATTTGACACATTAAAGTGTGTTTACAGGTCTTTGGTAGTATGTCCGTGTGTGAAATAAGTATAATAAAGACTTTTGTGGCTCCAGCGGAAGCTGCATGTAATCTGATGAATTACCCCCAGTGATGTCACTCAGTGGCTGAGATGCATTGGTAATACATCAGTCCAAACGGGTCCTCAGACCACTGCTGCTTCCACATAGGAAATAGTGAAACTCTTTACTAGTCCTTGGTCACGATAACCCCGCTCCTAGCCCCTGACGTGATCATTCTTTGCTCTAGACCACCAAAGTGTTGGTGTCACTCTGGAACCAGTCTTCCTTTGCCAGGGAGCCAGTTCATCGGCGGTCAAAAGACCTGGTTCCAGAGCAGGCACTGGCTCCAAAACAGCCCCTGAACCAACTTGGTCACTAAAAGGGGTATCTGATGGTTCCTCTGAGGACCTTGAATGTTTGTACAAAGTTTTATGATAATCCATCCAGTAACTGTTAAGAGGTGAACCAACCAGTCAACCAACAAATTGACATCACCTCTCCTGGAGCCAGAATAACCAAAAAGTAATCGACCTCAAACCTGTTTTGAGTGAGCCAGCAGGACCCTTACAGCCTACTGTATGAAAGGAACATAACATAGAGACACCGATAGCTCAGGGGCACGAACACACACATTCACACACACGCCACTTAACCTGTTTTTGTTGCCTCACTGTTCTCCCCCCTGACGCATGAAGACACTTCAAAGACTACCACGAAGCAAAAACAGCCTTTCTAACTAACCTATCTGCTGCTCTCTGAACCCACCCTCCTCCAAAGAACACCACTTCAACCATGTCGAACTTTAACTGTCGAACGTGGAGAATCTAGGGCGAGCTGCAATTTCAAACCAGCTCATTTCCACTCACCGGTATGAAGAGGACACTGTTTTGAGACAGTTCTTTTGGTGTGTTTTAGTTTTTTTTTTGGTTTACATCGTGGAAACAGCTGCCCGTGTGTTACTCTGGGTCTCCCTCTGCTGTCCACCCCACAGCTCTTTCCAGAGCACTGACCTCAGCTCTTTTTTTCACCATCGTCCTGTTTCCACACACACACACACACACACAAACGCCATGTCAGGCTGCACAATAATGATGCTGCCCGGTCTTTTTCCAAATGTAAACAACACGCTGAAGACAAACGGGTGGATGTGTAGGTGGATGTGCTGATTGAGACCAGCGTATTTGTCTCGCTCCACCTGCATGTTATTGAACTCTTTTATGGTGTTTGGTGATGTAACACTGATTCGTTTGTCGGGTCAGAAGTCCAGGAGTCACATGCAGGTTCACCGCTGTGCTTCCATATTGGTGTCAGCTGTGAGCGGAGTCACAAGGCTCCTCAATGTTTCTCTTGACACATTTTACTATTGTGCGATGATGCTTCAGACGTTGTTTCCTGTTTGTCCCCAGGTGCTTTCACTCTTGATGCGAAGCTAGGCTAACTCCCTCCTTGCTCATCGGACTGTGTGATTATCTCGTCTCGTGTTACACGCTTCAGAGACAAAAGGCTGCGAATAAATAAAGGAACTCCGCGTCATCGCGTCACTTGGCTGTTGATCTGCCACCCATCCATTCTGGGGACGCAAGATAAGACGAAGATTACAGGGGCAGCAGTCAACAGATCTCACATGTTCATTACACCTCAAAATCACCATAATCAGCGGAGGACCACATGAGCTGAACGCTGCAATGGCTGCGTGGGCTGAAAATGACCATAAAGCACACTGTATCATCATTATAAGTGATGTTGATGTGAGTTGACTGTCGCAATTTGTTTGTTTTCGGGAATTTATTGTATCTTAAATCCTCTCAGCACCTAAAGCCAGATGGTCCGTCTGTGAGGCTTATGTCCATGGTGACCCCTGTAATCGCTCCACTCCATCAAAATACTTAAATTCTGAGACTACCACATTCAATGCGCTGTAATTATCTCGCAGCAGCTCCAGGAGGCTGCAGCAAAAAAAATAATCAAAACCACAACTTCACAGAGCGCTCTGGTACACACTCTGCTGCCCAGCTGTCAGTTCCAGTGGAATCAGGGGGCTTCAAATGCCGCCAGTGCTGTGGAGAGAGTGACATAAGCCTCACCCTTGAATTATAACATTGCTCTCATGCTAATCTACAGCATCCACTGGGCACAGGATGATGAGAGATTAAAGCAGCCGAGCACGCCTTCAGCCTGAGCGTCCCCTCGTTCAGTTGACTCCACATCAAACCGTCCTCTTTGAAAAGTCTCGACGAACAGCAGCATCTTTGGGAGCCGCAGCTCGAAGCAGTTCCCCCGACCGGCCTTTGAGGTTTTCTCAGGTCAAACGTAGACGTTTCAGAGAAAAGGGCTGTACCCAGGGCCGCGTTTATGCGTCACTGGGCTATATATCTGTCCGGCTTGTGCATTCTGGTGGCACAAGATAAGAAAGCGCTTTGTCTGTGTCTGTTGGTGCATGTCTGCTAACGACTGACCTCAAATTAAGGCCTGCAGATGTGCTAACGTTGGGCTATTGGAAAGTGTCCATGCTGCACATCTGTCAACCAGACTGAAGCTTAAATGCTGTGAGTCATTGTCCAGACAAAATGCAACAATAGAGAATATATCACTTAACAAACTAGCAGTTAGAAGTAACAATATGTAGCCTGGACAATCCCTCCATAGAGTGCGGACAGATTGTATTGTGATGCTAAATTGATACTTGTTAAACTGGGAAACGTTATGCGTCATCTGTCCAGCAGCACCTCTAAGAATAAAACACATTATATCTCGTTTGTTTCGAAAAAAATCGTAAAAACAACAACTCTCCCTCTTACAGTGGGTCATGTGTCGGACCGTTGCCTTGCAGCAGTCGCTAGGCAACCGAGCTGACACACCAGGAAGTCACCGCTCTCAGCCAAGAAGTAGTCCGACACACCGCTCCCCCTGCAAAATGGCTAAATGTTGTTTCACACTTTGATTTGGCTCATTACTGAGCTTTAGATGGGAGGTGAGATTAACAGTTGTTGGACAGAGCATGGCTAGCTGTTTCCCCTCTGTTTCCAGTCTTCATGCTAAGCTAAGCTAACGCGATGCTGGCTGGTGCTTTGGTTCAGACCTCTCATCTTACTCACCCGAAACAAAATACCCAAAAACTTCAAACTATATTAACTTAAATTACTCTCCAAGTTTCTTTTCTGAGCCTGTAGCATTTCAGCTATTTAACCTGTTCGACTTGAATGAGAAACAATGTGTAAAAACCTTTTCTACTTATAACCACATCCTAAAAAAAATAGCTGTAAAGCAGTAACTTATGAAGAGTAAATTAGTAACCAGTGGCAAGAAAGTTTAACGGTCTATTATCCCCGTGAATCATCACATATGACCCACTACAGTGGTGTGGCAGTGTCTGTATCTGTAGACATCCTGCTCTCTGTCTGTATCTGATTATTTTTCTCATTATTTTCACAGTATTTGGGAGGTTTCTGGTTGTCAATGATCCCGGAGAACGATAGTTAATGGTTGAGTCTCATTCCCAGGTCGTCAATTAAGTCTACTAACACTTTGGGATGACTCAAATCTTAACCACCATCTTAAAATTTTGAATGTCGTGTTTACAGACAGCGGCTGACCCATCCTGCACGGTACTGTACGCCTTTAATGATGCCGCTGGATGTCATATTTCATCACATCAGCAGCTGAAACGCAGCCTGCTTTTGTACTGTTGTCGATGTCATCCTGCAGCTTCCCTGCAATAATAAACAACAGACTTACAAATACTTTTGAGTCCACGCAATGAATCATAAAAGTGCTTTTCAACCAGGAGGCTCTGAAGCTAGAGTGCATCATACGTAGTACAGATTGTAAACCAGGTGGAAACAAACTTTGGGTTATAGACTCGACTTCTTCTTAGAGCACCTGCCTGCTTTCGAGACAGCTGAGGCCAGTGAACGATGACAACAGGAAAAGGAAATGAGAGTCAAGAAAATATGTTCTTGCAAGCAGGCAGAACAAAAACAACCCACCTGCACGTTCAAAGCGCATCATGCCGAGAGGAAACAACATGTACAGTATTCCACCATGTGTACACCTGAGAGCCTGTGAGCTGTAGCGGGAACCTGTATTTCTAGTATTAGGTCACAAGACTTCAGGGTAATAACCTGGAATTACAGAGGAATCTTCTGACAATAATCTTTTTCCTGTTTCCCACAAGCGCACACCAAAACAGCACTGGCACAGTTTCCTCCTTCCTTATATAAATATCCCCCTTTTCCTCTACTCATGTGAATTTCCATCCGTTACCAACTCTTTCCAGTCCTCCTCTCCATCCTCAAATCCCACACATGCCACTTACTTCAACTCCATGGCTGCTCTGCTCTCCTCTCCTCCCCTCTCTCTTCTCTGAGGGTGAAAACAAACGCTGCTCTCTGTCACCTAATCCTCCTCATCTCTCGCACACTGGAGTTTGTGCAGTGGGCAGGAGAAAGGAGCGCATGTGAGAGGCCTGAGCTGTTACAGTAATCCAAACAGACTGACGGGGGTTTGAGCGGAGACGGAGGGCGGGCTGGGGAGGGCCCCGCCGCTGGTGTAGAGGGAAAGAGCGGACCAATGGGAGGGCTTAGTGAGGCTGCAGGGAGGCCGGGCTCGGAGCCTGTGCTGCTCTTTAACCCCCGGTGAGGGCAAGAGTCCCAGAGGCATGACTAAAGACACAGATAAGGAGTGACGGAGGACGGGGTGTCTGACAGAAAGCGATGAGAAAGGAAAACCATTCATTTCAACAGGGGCCCAATTGTTTCCTTATTTTAACCACTGACCCTGGAACAACATGGTACTCAGTGTTCTGTATGACATGCTTTATTTTGTTTTGCCTCTTTTGTGAAATAAAGACAGGAAACCCGGATTCTATGCGCACAATTTTACCTCCATTTCCAAGAAAAAGGCCCCGAGTGTACACATGCTCTACTTTTGTCTTCAGCAAGCTGCACTGACATCATTCTTTAAGGATGTAAGCCCAATTTCTTCGGCTGCAGCGAGTTAAAGAAACATTATTTTCCCCAGAGTTCAAGACTTGTTGGCCAAATTCACAGTAACTGGAACAAGATGGTCCACCACTCGTCACGGGAAAGTCACAATAACCATAACTATCCTCTGACTAATCGTCACACTGCGGTCGCGTCCTGATCATGATCGTTCAAAAGGGTGAAACTGCAGCTAAACAAGCATGTTACTATCTGTCTAGCAGCCTCAGGGGACTCGGTGCACTGAGGCAGAGCTGGTAAACAAGACAGAGGTGATGCAACAGAGTCAACGACTACATGTCAGGAGCGACAGGAGGACGAGGACGGCTCTACCCGCAAACCCACCAGACAAACAAACACATACAAAAAGGTGATTCGTATAAATACATGGAAATAAAAAGTCTGAGAAACTTTTCATTTTCAAGATTTGCAAGCAGGGCTGGATGGTTTGGAAATTCAATCCATTGTTGATACAATACAAAGGTGCTTTGTGTTTTTGTTTGTTAAGGGTAATAAAATTTGGGTGCAGACACCAAAGCAATACTTTAACACCATCCTGCACCACCAAGAGGATGGCAATTAGGTTTTTAGTGACATACCTTAATGTGAAATGAAATCTGATACATTTTCAGGATGAAATATGAAATTACCATCTCATCAAGTTAACATTTACTTAATCCAATACCTGCAAAACTGACATTCCCATCTGCTTCAGCTGTACTTTAATGCTGATAAACACATCTTAGCATGCTAACATACTAAGCTAAGATGGTAAACATGGTAAACATTATACCTGATAAGTATTAGCATGTTAGCTCAAAACACAGCTGTGCATACAGTTTATAAGTGATATCACTGCTTTGTTTATTCAACATCATAATTACTGTTGTTCCAGGACTGTCATTCAACTGCAAACACATTTCTAGACAAGTTTAGACTATAAAGCTGACGGGTTAGTGGATGTTTCACTATGTCAACCACAGTTTGGAAAAGCTTTCTCACTGAGCTACTGGCACAGCTGCAGACTCTCAGTTTTGTTTTCATTTTGCAAGGGAAGCCAAAGTTCTCCAACGTTAAATGTCGTCTTAAGGTGGCCACGCAAGAACTTTGACTAAATATAACAAGTCTAAACTGGCAAACCGATAAGAATCAAAGCTCATTGTTGACCGGGGAAAAGGCAGTTGAATAAACAATCTCACCACAAGGTCTGTTTAATAGATCTAACAGTGCTTTTAATCGAGTTACATGGTGATTTTGGGAACTTCTTTCTCTCCTTTTCACTTTCAGATATCCTTGGAGTGCACAGAAAATTGAGATTTGAACAACTGAGCAAACGGCTTGCCGATGAAGATTATATGAAAGGAAAAAAAGCTTCAGAACAGCTTCAAAATGGAAAGGTGAAGAAGATCTGACCTGACATTTCATGCCAGCTTTCGTTTCTCTGCTGCAGACACATTTTGGTGGGTACCAAATAACCATTGATGTCTGACAGCCGCGCCTTTTAGCATCTTGTTTCTGTATTTTTGTAGACATTAAGTTCAGCTATCTCAAAACTTGATAGCAATAAGAGCATCCTGTTCAAACACCAAGAGGGCAGCCTTCCCCTCATTGTTCCCAGCTTTCATATTTCCATCTTGGCAGAGACACATCGCTGGTTCCACAACAACAAAATCACTCATGCTGTCTTTTCAGGCCGTAAACACATACACACACACACACACACACACACACACACACACACACACACTTTTCCTACAGGCAGGAACACACAAACGTCACATAACACAGATATGTATGTCCCTTGAGAGCTGAAAGCTTTAATCTTATTGGCAGGCCACAAACAATGTTTGTAGTAATTATCCAAATGCATCTGTTTCCCGCTGTACATCCACTCCCACTTAACTGGATTACCTACAGCAGAGAAAATGGCTCAGAACAGACGCAGGAATACTTTGATTCAATTCCTTTTTCAGTTTAAGTTTATAAAATGTGTCTGTGTCAGTTGTGTGACAGAGTAAAGGGATACCAGCTTCTTATTTCTCCTCCAGGGCCAGAATTTGTGTCCACCAACATGCAACCATTCAGAGCTCGCACTACATGTACATTGTAGAGTACACACAGCTGTGATCCCTTATTTTATATTATCTATTTCCCCTTATCTTTATATATTTGAACGATTATGACAACGATGAGCACTACCTTATGATATGAATTTCCTTCTTCTACATTTTGTATATATGATGCTTATGTTTGGGTGCTTTCTACGTCTTCTTTGTTGACATTACATGATGGAATGAGTTCATATCAGGGAGGACAAAATACACGCATGCATAAAATGATAATAAACTAGAACAACCCT
The DNA here is from genome assembly GCF_900880675.1 of Sparus aurata. Taxonomy (NCBI): domain Eukaryota; kingdom Metazoa; phylum Chordata; class Actinopteri; order Spariformes; family Sparidae; genus Sparus; species Sparus aurata. The sequence continues at coordinate 11,735,429 of NC_044187.1, forward strand.
CAGGAGAGCGTATACCTCTGTCACGCCGTGCCCTTTAATTCAGTCAAGCCACTCAATCACTCTGAATTGCACTCACTCATAGATACCAGCCACCGAAATACAACTGATTGTTTTCATCAAGATTTATGTATCATTCCCTGAGGAAGTAACTAGAATTCCTGGATCCACACCCATCCTCCATCCAAGTTTTGTGAAAATCCATTCAGTAGTTTTTGTGTAATCTTGCTGACAAACCAACCAACCAACCACCATCTGACAGACTAACAAACAGACACTGGTGAAAACATTAAACCTCTTTAAATGGTATAAAAAAAAAATCGCTCCACTCAGCTCCCTGAGAGAATGAAACAGAGATAATCTGGTGGTCAGAAAAACAGAAACAGATGTAACAAGTCCAGGAGACAAACAGAAAATCAACTTACTGTTTACAGAGGACTGTTTAATTGTCACCCTACAAGTTTGGCTGTCTGTGTCCAACAATGATTAAAAGGGAGTCCAATGATCACCTGCATAAAAATGAGACATTGGGCCCAGAAAGGTTAAACACGGATAAATCATTTGTAAGATTTATTTTGATTATTCCTCTCCTGATCCCTCGAGCAAAGAAATCAAAATCGCCTCGCTTGACCTTCATGCAAAAGAACAGCCAGCGAGGGAACGCAGAATAATCTGAAATGCAAACAGTCTGCGTGACAAAGAGAGGTGAGCGTGGACGCACAAACACGCTGAGTACACAACTGGTGGTTGCTGTGAACGGCTGGTGTTTTAACTCGGCCTCGCCGTCACTCTCAGACACGACCGATCAGCGGAAACAAGATATGAGGAGGGACGCAGTTATGGACCACTGATGTTTGCAAACTGGTGACTGGTTTCATTTTTTTGAAGCATCATGAGTCAGTTTTTATGTTTATGGTTATTATCCGGGTGGGACAAGCTCCTTTTGTGCAACGCTGATATCCCCTGCTGGCTGGAGCATGACATGCACATCACATTATAACTAATTTGCTGTGCAGATAGAGGACAAGTTCACCCAGACAGAGCTGTGATAGTGAGCACAGGAAGTGCTTGTATCTACAGGACGAGGGAGTCTGAAGGTTGTTTCAAGTTAAAACTGATTCATCATTATCCCCGCCTTCAGTTCCAGACATTATAAAAGCTGGATTTTTTTGGTGTGTTCACAAGTGTTGGAATAAATTGCCAGTTAATAAATTAGTTTCAAAGCGTTTAAAGCCTCTACAAAGTCACAGTCCACCCACACACCGAATCCCACACACCCGATAAGAGCTCCTCTCAGGACGGACTGTGCTTGGCTGACAGCTTCCTGACTCTCCTGTTGGTATGATTCCCAGAAGAGCAGCACCAGAACCAGCCAGAATAACTGAAAACACCTGTGTAGGTGTGCACCAGCTTTAAGTCATCAAACAGATATTCCAAACATTTGCTGCTTCTGGCTTCCCTCTTTCTCTGTTATCACTGAAAATTGAATATAGTGTTGTTACCATCGGCTCTTAGATAAGATTATTGATGCCATTTCCATGTCTGCATTGAATTCTGAGTTGGAGCCAGGTGATGGTGAACTTAGCTTAGCATAAGGCCTGGAAATGAGGAGAACGAGCTCACCTGGCTCTTGCATCACATTCAAAACAATGTAATCTCATGAGACGACATGAAAAAGGGACACTTTTGAATTCTGTTTGTGTGTTACTTATCGTTACATTTTGGATGTGCAGAAAAGGACAAACTCAGCTGACCTTCATCAGGTGACTTTCATCAATTTTTGGTGGTAGCCATGTGACTTTTGTCGTCATGTATTTGACGTGAAATGGTTGCACTTTGGTTGGGCTCAGGCACTAAAACTACCTGGTTAGGTTTTAGAAAAGGTTGTAACATACGTGAAATAAGGACTAGTGAGTAGATGGGTGTCTATATATAGTCACATTATGGCCACTTGTTAGCAATCACCGTTTTTAAGACATGTGAGCACTTTTAAATTGAACTGTGGGACATTTAATGATGTATTGTGTGTCATAAAACAAAACATGTTAATATCTTAGAACTGCGGTAACCACAGACCTTATTTCAAGCATTTAAATGAAAACCAATAGAAAAAAAATCACAGATTTTGAGACGAGGGAACCAGACGTGCAAAAATCCCAACGGATTTCTGGGTTTCAGGACTGACTGTATGAAAAAAATAAACCTATTTTCTAGTCACCAGAAATGTAAGTATGAACCTACATGGGACCTTTAAACAAAAGCAGACTAACCATAAGATAATTTTAACCCCTTTTCTAACCCCTAACCCCCCTACTGAGGTAACAAGAAGATAAAATCATGACCAGATCAATGCCCCATGCATTGTGCCAATTAGTTGTGTCGATCAGTGTTGCTGAACTGTCTCAGTAACAGAGTGACTTGTCCTGAGGTGCCTCCTGTTACTGTCACTCTGAAGTCAATGATATGACCCTGAACAAACCCAAACACAAACACACTCGCTTCTCCAAATCCCTCACACTCACTGCTACTACTCGGTTAATAGTCACTAAGCTGGCTGAGGTCCAATGCTAATCAATTAGCTTTAACCAGACAGACGTCGTTGTTGAGCCCCAGCAGAGCTCAACAGCACCGGGCCCATTGATCCTGGCAGCTTAAAATGTCACAGGCCAACATAGTTCAGCCTGCAGGGCCTTCAGTCGCTGTACGAGCTGGAGGAAAGCATCAATACCACCGCCAGTCGACAGCTGCAATGGAAAAAGATGTCCGTGTTTATCTGGACAGTTAAATTCTCACGGCCACGTCGCTGTGCAAACAACAACAACAACAGACACTGAGTTCCAGTGGATACAGAGTTACGTAGAGTTATTGTATTTGATATACTTATGCAAACTTATACAACAGTCCCGTAATTAATCCTTCCTAGGATAATCACATGTCTAATACTTTTGATATTCTACTTTTCAACAAAAGTCTTCTAATATTTCACTTAAGACGAAAAAAGTCTCAGTAAGTTAAATATCGTACGGACAAACCCAGCAAACAAAACCTTGGCAAAGATCATAATTTCAATTGGAAACAGTTGTTAAATCATTTATATAAAAGTAAAGCAGTCTGAAATAATTCATATCTTACTGTATTTAATTTGGTATGTATAAACAGCTCCATAGACTCGGTGCAGCATGTTTAAAGGGGCACCATGTAGATTTGGAGAAGAAATTCAAACTCAGAATACATATCTTTCCCATAACTGCATAAACGAGCTGTTCTCAGAAGAAAATTAAGTCCCCAAAACACTTTTTAAAGCTGACAGGTGGCTACTGCTACTCCAAAAGTGTAGGGGGCAGCACCACACTGGACTTATTCTCCTCATGTCGACAAGCTGCTGTTAGCAAAGACCCGAGGAAGAGCGTCAGGCTTTGAAGACAACTTAATGTGGTTGAATATAAAAAGGGTAAAACAGCTAGCTAACGTGTATTAAAGATCAACATCTGACAGCTTCTTCCTGACTGGATCGGTCAATTAGAACAATTAAGACTGCAGTCTGTCCTTGTTTGTGATTGGTTAAAATGTTTAACATGCGCTCTGGTGCTTGTAAGATCATTTCTTCAAAGCTATGGGGCGGCTGTAGCTGTCGTCTAATTGGAAGGTTGCTGGTTCAAATTCGCAGCTCCCCTGGCTGCATGTCAAAGTATCCTTGAGCAAGACACTGAACCACAAATTGCTCCTGATGAGCACGTCGGCCCCTTGCATGGCAGTGTCTGCCATCAGTGTGTGTGAATGGGTGAATGTGACAAGTGTTGTAAGCGGTCAGTAGACTGGAAAAGTGACCATTTACCATCGGTGGAGCCTCGGAGTTGTAATGATGTTATATCGGACTAGAGTCTTAACTAAAAGCTCAGGCAATGAGTCATCTTAGATGCTGGTTTTATTTCTTGATTAGCATGAGAATACTCCCACAGTAGCAGCGCGGTGTGCTGCAGTGGTGGGAGAGTTATGCAGCCTTCACTGCATCACCCTCTACTTCCTGTTCCCAGAATCACTTACTGCATTCAAGCACCTCTAATGTCACAGAGACTGAAAAAACAGCTGCCAGAGAAACACTACACATCACACATCAAAGGAGACACACACACATGCACGCACACACACACACACACACGCACGCACACGCACACACACACAGGGTAGACTGAGCAGTAATGTAATGAGACTTTAATCCACTTAGTTTATCTGCGAGGAAGAATGGATCCATCTAATGACGTGAATATGTTCTGCTGAAACAATGTTACATAAAGTGACGATAAAAGTAATTCAGCTAAAAAGGATTTTTATTGAATAATGTGTAAATTGTTGTACCTATCTCTCAATTACTGTAATGACACCAGTTTAAACATGTGAAATGTCCGTCACAGACTCCAAACACGGCTTGTATGTGTTCAAGTAGGAAGTTAAAGGAGCATTTCAACATTATAAATGTCCTATTTCACCTGCACTTTCATGTGTACTGCTACTCCAAAACTGTAGGGGGCAGCACCACACTGGACTTATTCTTTGCTGTAGACAAGCTGCTGTTAGCAAAGACCCCAGGAAGCGCGCCAGGCTTTGAAGACAACCTTTGTAGCGGCCAAACCGTTAAAAATTACATCGTCACGTGAAGCACTGGAACCCAAAAAGACTTTTTCTCCATAAGCTTACATGTGTGACAGAAACAGGTGTAAAACAGACGACACATTTTTTTAGTGTCCCCCTCCATTAAATGATTCATTTCACAGTCATTATTTAAGCCAGCCGGTCGATAACTTTTGGAAAGTCTAAAAGAGCCGCGATTAAATTATTTTAATCTGAATCAAGTTAGCCAGCCGCTGAAACGAAGCCTCCATGGGAGAACGCCTGGTACTGTACCCAGGAGAACTGTCAGAAGGTAGTTGTAGAAGTAACCGTTTTAGGAGTTAAATGTTGCTTAGCAATATTTGTTTTCCACAAACAAGGTTCAAATGTTTGGCGGATGCCGTAGCTGTGGCAGGACTATGAATCCGAGAACAAGAAGACACAGCAGGCGGGGGAAGACCAAGAGCAAGTCGGCCATCGGGAGCGGGTAAAAACAACAAGTAGAGCTTGAATATTTATTTATACATCTTACTCTATGAATTGAGGATTTATTATTAGAAAGAAAAACCACAACCACTTGAGACTTGAATTCAGACTGTGTGTGGTTGTATTTTTCTGAAAAATATGTGTAGAAATATCTCCTTTCTTGACATTTTGTGAGTTTATTCTGTTTATTTAAAAGACTAAGTAGTGAACTCTTCGCCTCTACATCTTCCAGCTGAAATCTGGAAGTACAAAGTGGTATTAGAGCCATTGGACGGGAGACGGGCTAGCTGTTAGCATGCTAACTTCAGCAAAAATCTCTGCAACACAATAACAGCAAAACAGACCTTCTGTGTCATAATGACAGCATTGTTGTTTCTTTACATACTGCTGAATGTTTTAAAAATCTGGCCATATTTCAGAAATTGCTGCATTAATTGTGGCTCCATTCAAGCATTTCTTGCAGCTGCACTGCTGGAATAATTTTATTCAACTTTATTCAGAAAATGTTTAGGTTTTATTGCAAATCTCATTTGCACCCACTGATAAGTCCATCTATAAATATGCTCATAAATACTAACCATGAAGAAAACATACAGCCACAGCTCTAAAAGGACTCAGTAGGATGCTTTCATTTTATTTTCTTCTATAATCTGAGAGCTGGTGTGCTCTGACACTAAATATGAATGTCTATAAGCACACCTCACAAAAAGCCAACAAGCCTTCTGAAACATGACATCCTGTCTGACTCATAACTCAGCCGGAGCATCGGTGGGCACAAAGGTCCATTCAGGTTTTTTCCCAGATTTAAGATGCTGACACAAACATGAGCCTGCTGCAGATCTGTCGGCCACTGAAGCAGTCCACACTCACAGATTAACAGCATGTCTGCACACTTGCACTTTATATGATTGGATGCATATTTAATGTTAATCCAGAAAAGTAATTCTGCATGTCTGGGTTTTAAAGCTTCAGGCTCACACAGACTAAAGTGGGACAAAGTGTGAAGCCTACATTCAATCTCATGCTCATGTTCTCTAAAGAAAGTCATGCAGGAAGTTCAGATCCACTCACCTAAATGCTTTCTACTCTGCCGGTGTGGAAGCTACAGTGATGACATGTGGATGTGTCAGATGATCCTGGCTGGACTTCTCTCAGTGTAACCACCGTGGTTGTTTCTCCTCTCTCTGCACCGTCCCCCTGTCCTCCTCCTGTCCTCCTGCTGCCCTGTCTGCTGCTCCGCATAATGAAGCTCTCCAGCTGAACCGAGAGCCGCTTCCACTCACTTCCACCTCACTACTTATTAAAGGGACCCGCCGACAGTAAAAGGGAAAGGCAGCCCGGAAGAAGCCGGAGCTCCTCCAGTCCGGAAGAACTTCATCAATATTACATTCAGGTGTAAAAATAGTCTTGGTAGCCATGCATTATTTCTGTGTTTCCCTGCAGAGGTTACACAAGATGTTTTGTTTGTTGTGTCATGTGTTCTGCATTAAAGGAAAGCAGTGCCAATTTATGTCAGCCTACTTTAAAGGACGTCCTACAGAATACTTAAAGGTGCACCAGGACATTTTTAATCAGAGGAGAAATATTTTCTTTTATGCCTAAATATCTATCTCTCTCTCTCTCTTTGTTTTCATGAATGAATAAACAAACTGATCTCAAAGGACAACGCAGTTTAATTTTTGCTTTGTTTATATATGGCGGACCCTGCCACCTTTTTTCAAAGACTGTTCTGGGGACATTATTTTCCTCTGAGAACAGCTTGTTTCTTCAGTTATGGAAGAAAAAAAAATGTGTTTGTATTATTACCTCATTGATATTGTAAATATTTAAATTTAAGTTTTACTTATTTCTCAGAAAATACATTTAAGCATCAATGGAACTGCTTATCCTCAGCAAACCAAATACAGTTAAATCTAAATAATTTGAGATTATTTTACTATTATGTATAAACTGCTTTAAAAACTGCTTCTAACAAGTTTTAAGGTGATTAAACTCTTTGGCAATAACGCAGCGTAAACATTTAAGCCAATAGATAAGTTAAAAACAAGTATTTTCTATATACAGTATAATAATGATAATAACTATATATATATATGAATATGTTTAAGATGACAAGATTAGTGAAGTTTGTAACCGACAAGAAGCTGCTCTCCTCCTTACGGGACATCCCAGCACCAGTATAGTAACTGTGGTTTTTCCAGTCGAGCCCCTCCCTTCTTATGAGGGAGGCTGTTGCCATGACGACACTACATTATTCAGCAGCCCATGAAAGACTCTTTTCAGATTAAAAAAAAAAAAGGAAAAAAGAAAGAAAAGACGGACAGAAACAAGTTATTTGCATTCCTCTTCCATTAGAGATTTGGTGCGATAGAAAGAAAAAAGGCGGCATGAGGGTTTATTGTCTGGAGTGTATCGGAGGCGGGGGAGGGGCCGATCCCGATGCATCTGAAGGCCTCACAAACTATTTTAGAAAACTAATGCACTGTGTGTGTTCGTCTGTGTGTGTGTGTGTGTTCTTGTATGTGTGTGTGTGTGTGTGTGTGTGTGTGTGTGTGTGCGTGCCACAGTCAAAGGGCACCTGCTTAACATGCAGCACACAGTCACAGGCTCCGGGCAGAGATTTCTGTTCGTTTCAGCATCCCACCTCTGTTTTATTTCAAAGTAACTGAACAGGTACAGTAACAGCTCTAAACTTCATGTCCGTTCAAACACACACAGTTTCGAACCACGTCAGCTTTGTGCTTTAGTTTTTGAGAACGAAACACAAACATTATTGAAGCTAAAAACTCAATATTCATTATCAAACTTTTGATGTAGGGGGAGAAAAATCAATGAAGTGTTTCTGCCTTCAGTGATTCAGATGAAGGATTAAAAAAAAGCAATGAACCCTCACCTCCATGTCTCACAGTCAGGCTGATTTTAAGGACAAAAGCAGAATATTCAGACAGTTTGGGGATGATTTCATCCTCACTGCTCACAGCTGCCTGCACCTGCTGCTGTCATTAGTCCAGCAGAGCATGGCGGGATTAGCGGAGAGTTCTACGAATGGCTGCTGAATAATTGACCGACTTCTTTTGTCTCGTTCAAGCGGTTCTGATTGAACATGTGCGGACGACCGAACTGCAATAAAAGTTTGATGTGGAAATGATAATTAGGAAGCTTTTACGAGAGTGGAACAGTTGTGATGAAGGCTGCTTACATGTGCAGTGAAGCTAAAGTCCAACCAAGTACTACACACTCTGTATATCTGCTGTGAGTCACATCTGTGGTGACGTGAAACAGCAAACATGCCTCTGACCTTTTCTGGAGTAGCTCTGCTCTAAATGTAAAGTGATGTTGGATTTGACGCAGCAGGAACGAGAAGAGGAAACTTCTCTATGCAGCGGTGGACCTGAGCTTTAATTAAGTAGTTCCATTTTCCACTTCTGTATCCTTGGAGTCTAAAATATTCATTCGACTGCTTTAGTTTGTAGCTATCATGCAGATTTTAATTATTGATACAAAATATGAATAATCTAACAAATTCAAATTAAATATATTTACATAAGGTTAAACTCAGCAGTACATAAAGTCACTAACTGAACACTTCAGTGCATCTCTGATTACAATCCAGCCCATATATATATATATGTACAATTCAAAAACTGGCCATTCTGCATAATAACTCCTTCTAACTAAGTCAGATTTGCATGCAGGAATATCACCAGTCACAGAGTAATTGTAACCGTGGTATTTGTAGTTTTACTAGAGTAAAATATCTGAAAACTTCTTCCAACTTTAGCTGTATATCGGACTTCTATTAACATCAGACCTTGATTCACAGAAAGTGCAAAATAATGAGGCGTTCTGACTTTAAAACATATTTGTTGTGTCAAAGAACATTGTTGTTGAAAGTATGCATTGAAAAAAAAAGATGTCACTGAAGCGTCTAATCTTTAGACTGTGTATTGGTTCTTAGCTGGAGCTGCGCTTGAACGTAGCTTCAATTAAACGCTCTCAGGAAGCAGTTTTCATGCAGTCAGCGGCGCTTTAATCTTGTATCGTGTCTCTGACAGCAGCAGTGATGATGTTCAGACTGAATCCACAGTGATCTGATTATAAATCTGGATATCGGGGCTCAGAGGTGTCGCTGGGGTCATGTCCCATCCACTTTTCGAAATGTTTTGTCCCCATCACTCTTTAAGGCAAAATTTGTTGAAAATGTACTAAAAAAGTAACTTGCAACAAGAAAAGTTGGCTCACAAATGAGGAAAAATGTGTTGCTCTCCATCAGCACCTGCAGTTTAAACCAGCTGCTGCTGATGCTGGTGTGTAATATGACAAACAGAACCAGACGAGGCCAAGCAAAAGCCTCCGTGTGCGGGAAAACAGTTGTTGTCCATTGGATGATAAGTGTGATCAGCATACTGTATGATTTAATAGCACGTACCGACGCTGAAACCATCTGCTCTCCAATCACATTGCCTCAAGCTGTATACGTTGTACGTCCTCATCTGAGTTTAAGGCCTCTTCCACTTTTCAACACAAAGTGAAGTTGCAACTTTTACATTTCCTTGTTATCCAACAGGGTCTCTGAGCAGTTTGTGAAAAAGTGATAACTCTGACTCTATAGGATTTGTGTACACGGGCACTAGTAGTCCACAAAGCACAAGTTATAATGCTTCAAACTCTTGTCCATGTAAAGGAATCCTAAAGATTAGGGTTTGTCAGTGTTTAACAGACTGATTCACATTAACATATCTTTCCCTAACCCTAACCAAAGTTTTCTTGTTGCCTAAACCAAACCCTTGATTCTGGAGAGACAGTTTGGACTATGTACGTCCCCGGTCCAACACTTGTGTGTGGTTCATAAATCTGGTGTTTTATCCAGTCAAAGAAATGTGGTGAAAAGTGCTGAGAGTCAATAACAGCTGGAAAGTGTATGGGCACAAATCCTTTACAAGTCTAGGAGCTGCATTATTGCCTGATCTGATGATTATTTCCCTGCATTATTCATCATTTTGTCTTAAGAGTCATAAAATAGTAAAAATAAGAAAAAAAAAGAGGTGTCTTCAGATCATTCAAGTTTTATCCCGCCGTCAATATAGAACCCAAAGATTTGACGTAGAAACCAGAGACTCTCTTCATCATTTCTGCCTGAAAAAATGGCCAAAATGATAAACAAGTGTCTATGTGACCGAGCAACACAAGGAGGAGACGCTGTTCTGTAACCTAATATATAAAAAAGCGACGTCCAAACAGGAAAGGGAAGCAGTTTATCACATGAATGCAGAGAGCGCCTCACCCCATGTCTGTTTCCTCCAGTCGTCTGTCGTCTCTCTGCGTCTGTGATCGGCTCACTGCGTGTTCACGTCACGTAGAATCTGAAGACGGAAGCACAAATATTCCTCAATGCCTCACAAAATCCTCATCTAAACGACATAATGAGCTTTTCAAAGCGTGTATTTCTGTTGGATTTGTTGCTGTATGGTCTGGACACAGGGAGGCCCGTTGTATTTATATCAGCTGCTATAATCTCAGTGGTCTCCTGTTGGTGTCACACCTTTAATCCCCTGTAGCTGTAGTAGAGCGTGTAAATGAAATCCCAGCATGTTCGTGACGTGCCGTGGAGGCTGAAGCACATACATGTAGGTGGACGCGAAGCATTCGTGAAAGGTCAGAGTGATTCAGTGAGGAGAACCAGGAGTGACGTGTCCTTTAAAGTGACAGGAAGTAAATGTAAACCACCTTTGATGGGTAAACTCAACATGAACTCAGGACTGCATGTTAAAAACATATCATTTAAAGGTCAAAGCCTAATTTTTGGGGGCTTCTTTTCACTTTATATTTGCAATTTTTTGGTTGTCACTGGCTGCAAATATGCAAACATTCACTGTTAGAGGGTTTAAATTTGACCAGAAGAGGATGTGCTTTTTTTATTTCTAACTAAAAGAAACTGCTGTAGTAAATGTGCACTGAATAAACTCATAAAACAGACTTACTCTTTCTAGGAATGATGCTGCTGAGACCTGCTTCCCGCCCCGGTTGTGTTCCGATCCCATGACGAGCAGGACGACATCCTCAGGCTTCATCCGTCAAAATGACCCGGAGTAGGAGACAGCGCACCCTTTTTCCCTCCCCAGCTGTGGGTGACAGGTAACGATGAGGCGACCCGCCACCACCTCCTGCAGCAGTGAGGCAGTGAAAGTAAGGACCCTGCTCTCCAGGTGTTACTGCAGGTTGAGCTGCAGGATAAGGAGGGATTGAGAGGAGCATAATCCCTCGCACATGGCTACAGCAACTTTGATCTAGAGATAAACGTGCCAAGTCACGAGCCGTTTGACATCTCATGCCACACAACGCGGAGCGGTTCTCACGCCTGCATATATTTACAGAACTAAAGCCAGGCAGACAGACCATCCTGCAGTATGTGTGCTATCAGAGGATTCTCACATTACACCTGGCAACCTTGAAGTGTTGGCATTGTACCTTTTTTTTTTCTCCAACCACGGATTCAATTTGCGCGTTTCATACGTGTCATATTAACATTTCTGCATACCTGTCTATCATTCACACTTTATATAAGCTGAGGAGCTGAGGAGGCAAAGACCAAACTTACAACATCAAGTTCAAATAAACTGGATATTTTTAACGGAACATCAGGAAGAATTGAGGAAAAACCAGATATTTTTCGACAAGATGTTTGGGAAATTACCAGCAGTGTCTGTGGTGACAGAACTAGGTGTCGTTTAATGTGTTTTCTCAACCATAAGCGACTGTTTTTTGTACCTAAACCTAACCGGTGGATAAACACAGCGCTGTTGTTGCAACATGTCTGTTGTTTGCAGAGACGTACATTGCCTAAATAGTATTGTGGTCATCAGGCTTTCCAATATTGTAACAATTATTAATGTTATAATAAATCAAGAAGGTTGGACAGTGTTTATGCTGTGAGTAATACAGTTGAGTAACTCGAGGTTCACTTTATGTTCACAGACTGATGGTCAAACAGTCAAATCTGTGAAATCTGAGCATAAAACCGCTGTTTTTTATTACGCAATCTGTTTTTTCTTCTCCAGCATCTTTCATCTTATTCTCTCTGGCAACTTGAGAAAAATCTCAAAAACAAAAAAAAAAGATTCTTTCAAAATTCAAAAATCAAGAGACGTTGCAATTGATTAACCAAATATATCCTGCAAAGACACTAAAGAGGAACCAAAAGAAATCTTAAAGAGCGTTATTTGTCATTTAAAGTGGCTAACCACTATTCATTCACAAACAAACATTGTTTAAAAAGTTGTTTCTTATTCCTCCTGATCAACATACAGCACACTGTTTCGTAAGCAGTGGATAAACTTTTGCATTTCTAAAAGTTGAAACATGTGGACAGGCTAAAGATGGACGTCGCTCACAGGACTGCTGACATATGAGATACTCTGCCGCCCTCCAGTGGTTGAGATGCTGAGGTGGAACAGAAACAAGAGTTTTTACACTCATGTGTTTAAAGAATACAGAAAGTGTGTGACTTCTTGTGTTTTTACATTTTCTTCCTTCCTCTTCCAGACGAGGCTTCTTCGTGTTTGGCTTGACTGTTGGGTGTTTATTCTGTAATACTGCCTGCCTGAAGTTTATTATTATTATTATTATTATTATTATTATTATTATTAAATTAGTCAAAGTTCAGGACTGGTAACAGCATCCTGTCAACCAATCAGGTGCTTTTTTTAAGGACTGTACATCGACTGGACAACAGTTCACTAACTCCATTTTTAAGGCATTAATAATTTCATCCATTGTGTTTTTTTTTAAGACTCTACATAACCGTTCTGTTCTTTATTGCTATTTTATCTCATTGTTTGTTCTATTTTACCTATTTATTGATTTCTATAGAATTGAATAAGAAGCTGCACAGAAGATAATCTGTCATTTTCTCTCAAAGACACACACAGGACACAGTTTCAGTTTACACAGCAACATGTGATTTTATTTATTTCTCAGACGTCATCATCAGAAATATAAACCGCAGCAGGGCAGCGTCACAATGTGCAGCTCTGTGGTCTCCGTGTGATCAGAGTCGATCGTTTGCTCGACAGAGTGAATCAGTCTATTTTTCATTTTTTCATTGTGACACGTAAGATTGTAAAAGACCAAGCAGAGCAGTGGAGCACCTATTAAAGAAAACAACAACAACAACAACAACACACACACTAGTCATTCCTTTCCAGTGTACATGAGACATCATTGGGGGAATTAACGCCAGAATGAGCCACATCGAAGAGAATCAGAAATTCTGCAGGTAGTGATTCAAAAAGATTCACTCTAACTGATGAAAAGTAGCTTACTGTGAGCAGACATGTGACAAAAAAACATTCTGCAATGCGACAATGAGTTTGCACACGGCATTGACCTTTTAGTGAGTACTGGTAATTTACGCTTGGACTGTTACTACGGTAACCACCCAGAAAAGGAGGAAGTTGTGGGGAAAGTATTCAAATTCCACGGCAGCTCCACTGCTGTAGGCCGGTCACATGTAATGTAAAGGGCAGCCATTGTGATGCTCGCGGCTGTAAAAGAGGAGGCAGCAGGGGGCATTGTGGGATACACAAAGAAGAAGGAGAGGCTGAGAGCAGACTGAGAGCAGAGGACTGAATGTATATATATATTTTGTCCAGGCCGGGAGGAAAAGCTTCTCCACAGCTGATGAAGTTGCAAAAGAAAAGTTGGTGTCCGATCCAAAATCCAAATGTAGACAAAAGCTGATCCTGATATTAAACCTAGACACATTTTTCTGTGTTAGAGCTGATCCCAGGACATGAAATTAGAAGCAGCCACCAAATGCTGGTAAAATATGCAAATGAGTGTGTTGTGAGATTTGCCAAAAAACAACAGTAATCTATTGAATGGCTGGTAAAATAAAAACATTCATGAGCCACTTGGCTGGTGGATGAAGAAAGGTTAGTTTTGCACCCTGAAGAAAGTGACGAGTTAAATGTTTTTCTCAGGTTTAAAGGTGCAGTATGTCAGAGAATCCACTGACTGTAGCTGCCATTAGGTAGTTGATTTAGTTGGTTTAGTTCACCGTGCAACTAGTCACCCGGACTAGGAGTTCGAGGGCTATAGCAGACAGGACAGGCAGGGGCTAGCTGGTTAGCATGTGGCTACCTTCAGTGGATTACTCTGCAACACACTGTCCAAACTCTTCTTCACGTTCTGTCGAGACCTTCAGGGAATTTTGTAATGTTTTGATCAAACAATCTGATGTATGGCATTTGTAAAGTTGTATTTGTTGTTCATGAGGTTTATAAATCATGAACTGCTGAAAAGCGTGATTATTTTTTTTGATCATCACTCTTACTGTTTGACAATCGTGACTCAACTCAGAGCTCTCAGTCGTGTTAAACCACTGTTTTAAAGGTGAATTTTCACACCCAAATTAAATGTTTAGAGAATATAAAGATGTAGAGTCCCTCCATTTAAACAAAACAGGCCAAAGAGTTCTTTTATACATCAGTCCGTCCAAAATCTAAGATCTGAATTGGAGGATATTGCATGATATATTTTACTGATTTGTATCTCTAGGAGCATGTGTCATGTGAATAACTGTATGTTGAACCTTCATGTATACATCTTGAATTTAACTGGCTAAGGATGCAAAATGAATTTCAGTGTAAATGGACAATAAACTGCATTGAATAATATCGTATAATATTATATGTCTTTATTTCAGGCTGACTGGAAGTAAAATTTCATGAGCTGTCACAAGTTTGCCACATGAGTTTTTACTTTGGAGCTGAATTAATTCATCCACGAGCACAATTTGACAATCAAGTAGTTACGTTATTTTTCATGCAACAATTACAAAACATCTCTGGTTATAGTTGCTCAATGTGCTTCGAAAACCTGCAAGAATTCTTCTTTTTTTTTCTATTTAAACTGAATATTTTTGGGGGTTTTGACAGTGAATGCATTTACTTGGGCTTCAGGATGGCTCTGGACCTCAATGATTAACCAGGAGAATTACTCCTCACCTGCTGCAGTCCTCCATTAAATCCCATGAAATTCTAAATTTAGGCTTCAAGCAGGCCACACACACGGCGGCTCGTCACACTGGGCCTTTTGTGTCATCAGTTCACTGACTTCATTTGCATCACAAGGAAGCGGAAGACACCCGCAGCATGTCAACACAAAGTCATGGATGTTTGGACCATTTTTAAAAAATATCTGTGCTCACATTCTTCACTCTTTTCACCCTTCATGTTTTAATGCAATGTAAACATATTGATAGTCAGAAAAATACTATGTCTTTACATTATGTACAAAGTGAATCACTAACCAGCAGTTTGGTGAGACGACGGAATGAAGGTAAAGTTTCTACTCTCCTCCCACGATCGAGTTTCTACTGGTGATGAGATCGGCTACATTAAGCTTTAAGGCAATGCACTGTTGTGAGTGTTGTTGCCATCAAGGCAATGGCACAAAGCAGTTTGAAAGGCAAGTGGTGTGAAATGGCCAACAGGACTTAATGAGCTCCAGTCTGCGCCTCTCATGTGCCTCCATTATATTCAAGTCACAGAGCAACCGTTTACATACAATAACAATAGTGATAATAATTTCAAAAACACTTTTTTTCTAAAAGGTATTTCCAGACTCTCCTCATCGACTGAAGGAAAAACATTCAATATACTGAACCCGTGATTCCAGAGTGTCGCCCCCTGGTGGCCAGTGAAGGCACTGCAGGTGGGCAGCAACAGGTCCTTCAGAGTAAATAAATAAAAGGTTTTTAATATCAATGTTTAATTAAGTTCAAAATTGTTGTAACATTTTTATGATTAAACATTTTGTTGAAGAACACAATCAGAACTGATAAAACAAGGCAGTTAATTTGCGTGCTGTTCTTCATTTATCTGATATTTTGCCAGTCTTGTGTTAAACTACGACTACAAGATAAACCAGATTTATAAATCTTTGACCAGGTTGCAAACAAATCTGTCACCCAGGTAGCTGGAGACCTTGTCCTTAATCTTTTTCTATGTCACAACGGTCCTGTGTTTTGACAAATGGTGATATATGATTAAAAATTTGCGCCAAAACATTAATCTTTCCAAAACGGGCATACATTTCCGAATATTTTAGTAAAAGTATTTGGTTTATCCCCCTTCTGCTTTAATGACAAAACCCTCTCCCAGCATGATCTGAGCGTGTTAAGAGCTGAAATTCTGTTATTTCTTCGCCCACCTCAAGCTTTCTTCTTTTGATAAAGATTAGCATTTTCAAATTCCTCACCTGCAATGTGAAATTTTCTTTTCTATCTCTCTGGTAACTAAATTTGATGTTTTGATCATCTTAAGGTCACTTCGTCTAATCCTGTCTGGATACAACTGATCCAGTTTCTGTACAGGGTTTCAGAGTTCAATGCCCCTCAGAAAGAGTCAGTCCAGCCACTTCTTCTTACTTACTATACCTATTATTTCCAGGTTTATGTGACAATATTAAAGATTATCAATTTGATCGTAGATTTTTGGACCCCACTGTGATATCTTAAATCAAAAACTGAATATCTTTTCCTCCACATGATTAGAAAAGTCTGAGGATTCTGGGAATACCTTCAAAACATCAGTGCGTTTTGTTCAACAACCTCCTGGTATCTATTTCTCAGAATATAAGATGTTTCGCTCTGTCAGCACACGGGGAGGCACAAACTGGAGCCAGGCTGAATCATGACCAGTTATTGTTCGTAACCGAACCTCGTCAGGAAAAAGGTGCAGGCCTGGAGGAAACATGACACGACTCCATTCACAGTAGAAAAAAATTAGACCAGACCGTCAAAATAATCACATGACTGATGATCATGTCAGTGTCGTTTCGATGCTTTCCTCTCGAAGCGTTAGCATTGATCGTGTTATTAGCCTACGGTATACAGGAAACGTTTCCTACGTGCACGTCTACTCCACGACGTTGCGGAGGAGTTCTAATACATTTACAAACTACTGACACAAACATACACGAGGTACAACGAGTACCACAGTCGGTATACACTGGCTTATAATCTGTGACTCTATATATTGTAGTATTATATCGATACCAGGAATCTGTAAGAAGTGACATTGCAGTTTGAGCCAATGTATCAGGTTTTGACTACATCTTCATCATGCAGAGCCGAATGAACATATTCTACATTTTCTGCTGGTACAAGGCCACTGCGATCGTTCTGAGGTATCAAGCAAAGGAAAAAGCAAACGGAGTGAGTCTCTACAGGAGGGTGCAACAAAACTAAAAAAAGTAACAGCAGCGAGTTAAAAGGTACAACAAATCTTGTAACCTGACCTGAATGAAAAAGACACTGAAACCGGGTCTCAAATTGTCAGAGCTCATTAGCAGCATCGTACAGTCAGTAGTGATCAACGTCAACATCATCACAGTCACGAGCAGATACAGGACACGGACAGCTAAGCAGGCAAAGAGGCTCATGTGTAGAAACACCAATTTGCCATTTGTCAGTTGAGTTAATGCCCGCCCCAGAAAATAAAGGAAGTTGTGAAGCTTTTTTTTTTTTTTTTGAGGAACACTTGGGCAGTTCATTGCATCTTGCTCTTTGCAATTCATAAACCTGATACAGAGTCAGCTACTGGAGGATCCTTAGTCAGACAGCTTGATTTTGTCTTTTGCATGATATGAGGAGTGGAAGTCAATTTACATCAAACTCAAGGAGAAAGTTTCTACACTAGGTCTGTTTCATTTCCAGCTCGGTTTAGCGCTCCTGCTGGGCGTCACCATGTCTCTGGACTTCTCGGAAAAGCTATTAGTCTTACGGATATCCTCGCGTGTCGGAGGTGGCGTCTGAGGTGGCGGCGGAGTCTCGCTGCGGTAGGCGCTGCGACTGGCTGCTTTCACACTCTGCACCCGTCGCAGGTTTGTCCCGTGTGGCCGCTCCTCGCTAGTCTGAACCGAGGGCGACAACCGGTTCTGCTTCACCGAGGTTTGTCGACCCCGAAGTAAGGGGCTGCGAGACGGCGTCGAGGGGACAGATGGCGGAGCCAGCTCCTTCTTGGTCCTGGAAGTTGAAGCTACGGTGTTGCGGGCGAAGCTGGGGACACCAGAGGTGTTCTTTACGCTGACTGTGTGAGAGCTGCTGTTCTCAGAGGAAGCTGCAGCAGGAGTCTGAGCTTGAGCTTGAGCTTGAGCTTGAGCCTGAGCTTGAGCCAGGGCTCTCATGGTGGAGCGGCACATCTTCTCCTCAGGTGCAGGTTTGGGGATGTTCCTCACGGGTTTGGCGCTCGGCTTGTGGATGGAAGCTTTTTTCTGGGTTGAATCACGCGCCCATCTTGAAACGCCGCTTGTGAGGCCGCTTCCCCTCTGGGCTTTTGACTCGTCCGGTGGCAGACTGGAGTGTCGGAGAGGTCTTGCCGCCCTCTCAGTCCTTCCTCTCGCTGGAGTGCTCTGATCTCGAAGAGGCCGACGTGACTCTCCACTGTCGAGCACCTCTGCTCTCTTGCTGCTACCCGTCCTTGTCAGCTTGCTAATGGGCACGACTTTCCGCATGCCCTGGCTCTCGCTGCTGGTCAGCATTCGCACGCCGCGACCTCCGCTGGGTTTGGGCGCTTTGTTAGCTTTGCTCTTTGTGTGGGCTGGCTTTCTGCTGCTTCTCTGCGGATCTTTCTCCTGTGCACCTTGCTTCCCCTCAGCCGTGTCACAGCTCTCTGTGTCCCACTCCTCTGCGGTGGCAGGCGGAGTCATGGATGCTGCGTCGACTGATTTTGGCGCTGAAAGCTCATTTGTTGAAACGGACTGGTCGTTGGGGGACAAGGAATCCATATTAGAGGACAGAGAGCTCTGATCTTGCTGGCTCTCCTGATCTTTGCCGCCGTCGGCCGCTCTGAAGAGTCCCTCTTTGCTTAGAGACGAGCTTTCAACCTCAGAGTAATCCAAAGCGACAGAGCAGTCTGTTTCTGTGCAGTCTACTATATAAAACATTGGTTTCTTATTGGATACAGAGGTGTCTAATGGGAGGGGTGTATCACAGGTTGTTGATGAAATTGTACTGTTGTCCTCTTCTTCTTTCTCTCTATCAGGAGAGACAGCAGCCTGTATTGGAAGATCTAGCTTCCCTGCTCCTCTTTCTAAAACTTTACCCTGTAGGAGATCGTCCGGCCTCACAGGAGAACGTCTCTCCCTCTCTAAATCAGTCACCACGACATCCCCCTGGTTGACAAAGTGCAAATGATTACTGTTGTTGTTTGGACTCGGTAGGTCAAAAGCTTGAGGACCTGGAACTAAAGTGTGCTTCTCCACACTGACATTCATGTGGCTGGTGGCTGTCGGGTTGGGAAGATGTGTCGGCTTCTGAAAGACACAAAAGGAGCGAGGCAGTGCGCTGCCCTCTGACACTGATGAGTAAATGTTGTTGTTGTTGTATGGATCGTTGTCGTTCAGCCCAGAGGAGGAAAACCTGGCCAGAGGGCTGATGGGCTCAGTTTCTGCGTGTGGAGACGTCACTTGTCTGTCACAGCCCAGCTCACGATTGTCGTCCTGCGCTAAAATCCAGGGTGTCATCCTCCGCTGCACGGCGCGGCCCGACCGAGGTAGACTGTTAAACTTGGAGTAGTCTGTGGGATTCCCAGTGCCTCCGAAGAGCTCCAGGTATCCTTGGAGTTCTCGGTCTGCTATGGAGGTCATGGTGTGACGGTGGCGGCGGGCGCTGGCAGAGCGTCCCAGGGGGCTGTGTGGACTCTGAGACCTCTGCTGGAAGAAGTCCAGCAGGCCTTCCTTGGTGAGCATCTCCACGTCGTTCTCACTACTGCTCCGACCAAACACACTGCTCTGATCTGCACCCGACCAAGCAAAGCGCTTCTCTTCCAGCTCTCTCAGACGACGCTGCCGGGCTGCTTCCTTCAGCTCGCGGTCTGTGTTGTCCTGAGAGATAAAGCAAAATGGAGAAATGTTTAGAGGGAGGTGGGGAGAGAGAGATACAAATAAATATAGGCAATATCAAATCAGACTCGAGAAAATTCACATTTGAAGAATCCTATCAGCATTCAAACTCAGTCATCTTATTGAATGATTCATCAGTTATTTCAAGATAGGTCTGATTTAAGTAGTTGGTTGTTATCACTGTATTCACCAAAGTAATGGAGCATGCACAATCCACTCTCCTATTTTAGTGGATCGTTTTAGTCTGCTGTGTAGAATAATACAGCTGAGTGCTTTGTAGAGCTTTGTTCTCAGGATCAGTGAAGTTGTCTAACAATGGCAACAATAATGACAGTCTGAGGGGAAACGGTGGGAAAAAATGTCATGATACGTTTTACTAATCATTAACAAATATAAGTGTGAACAGGTATTAGTCAATATTTATTTGTTTCTGTTAAACACATCCAGTCAAACGTTGAGGTGTTCCCAGATCTCAACAATCTTCTTAGTAAGTACAAAACTATGTTTACCCACAGGCACGAGACCCAAAACCTTTCATTCAAACCAACCTTGACAGCTTTGTTGAACTTGTTGCAGAAGTCCTGAAAGATGCGGAAGCACTCGTCCAGTTTGAAGGTGTCCTTGTCTTCACAAAAGAAATCGATGAGAGTGTTCCCCTCCTTACGCAGATCCAGCCTGCGTCTCTTCAGGTCCTGAAGCGTCCGAGCTGAACTCTGAGACATCAGACACACAGTTTCAATATATATAATGTTACACACTTTTATGGGTGTAATCATCTGTAGCACTTGAGTCAGCAGTTCCAGAAATGTACACTGGCCTGGATCCAACTTTCTGTATGTCTGTGTATATGATGTATTACATAACGGCGGCTGCGTCACCTGCAGAAAAGGCTCCAGCTGCTGCAGCAGCTCCTGGTCTCCTTGAACCTTCTCCTCCAGAGTTTTAATTCGAACATATAAGGAGGAAAACTCCATCTCGATGTTTTCCACTGAGATTCTACATGAAAACAGTACAGCAGCAAGAAAATGTGCTTAGAGACATTTTTTCATGCATACATAGTGAACACTTTACCGAATGCAAACTGTCCTCGTAACACTGCAGAGCGTGACACTTCGCTGAACGCAGTGTCAGACTGTCATCGGTTAAGGGTGAAGACGGACCCGCTGTGAGGAAATGTATGCAGGAGGGAGGGAGGGAGGCTCTGTGGTGCAGGAGCTGTACTGACTCCACACAGAAATGACCTTGGGAAGCTGACAGAGCCTGACAACCACCAGCATCACACTGCAACTCTCAAAGTGCTGCACTTAAGTCAGATGTCAGCCTGAATAATGAGGCTCGATGAAGGTGTCAATTCAGCAGATGACAAAAATGTCAAACCATCAGTTACACTTTTGGTCATTTACAGAATAAAACACAAAACATTCATCCTATAATAATGACTAATTTGTCAAATGATTGATGAGTACACATTGTTTCATAGATCCCCTTTAAGCTCTGGGAATAAACAACCTTTGGTGGAAAATGTCGTATAACCATGTTTACAATGTTGTCTAAAAATGTCAGGAGCAGATTACCTGGATGCACTTTGGACATCCTGAAGTTTCTCCGGAAACCTGAGCAGCTTCTCGTCTTTTTTCTTTGCCTCCTGTGTGAAGAGACACATCGTACAATTTAAATCTTAATGTTTGTGTACTTCGCACGATCAAGTGGCATCACTGCCGTGGAAAGCGCAGCTCTTTATTTTGTTATATAAGTGCTTGGCCAGCCCCTCTTGGCTCTTTTTCTGTTTCCTGTCACCATCTGCTGTCCACCTGCCCTCCTGTAGTCTCAGTGTTTGGACACTGTTTATTCAAACACCACTGAAAGACTGTGAAAGATTTAAAATAAAGTCTCTGTGGCTGACAGAAGATTGTCTCTTAATGCACGTTGGACTGAAATACAGCATGTCTGTACATTTTGTTTCACACATTTGAAGTTTAGTGTGATTTGACTGCAGTAATCTGAGAGAAATCACAGAGTTTCTAATATAAATTATTAATAGGATTAAATCTGTGTCTAGTTATATCATACACGTACCTCAGCAATGTCTCAGAAAGAGTTTACATAGCACTCCACTTTAGTTCAGTATATTCATCGATTCAGTGCACATTGAGAAAAAGTATTATCTTCTTTACAGGTGACAGAAAATATAAAAAATAAATGCCTTCAACAGAATGTTACATGATCTTATAAAGATTGTATAAAGTAGAGGTCTGACTTCATGTAGCCCAACAAGTAAACAACAAACAACAGTCACCTGTTAAGCTTTTCACCATCATCATCATGCTCTTGTGTCAGAGAAGTGTTAACTCCACTGTTATTTCTGAAGCTGCACTCTGCTGCATTGTATTGTATTACATAAGACTTCATTTTATTGTAAATACGTTGTATTGTATAACTGAAGCTCTTCTACTAACCATGGCGACAAAGTGCAGCAGGTTCATCCCCGGCTTGTTGGCCTTGGTGTCGGCCAATGAGAGGAGGGACGACAGCTTGAACCCCACAGCGTTGCCGGCATAGCCGCCCTGAGAAACACACAGAAACATATTGTTTTTCTTAAAGCCTGTTGGATTTCAACATATTCGAGTTGAGTAAGTTATAAACTTTAACTTGGTAGGTGGAGGAAAGTTTCCTTGTAGTAGCTTTTACAAATAATGAAGTAAGCACAATCTTCTAAGCCAGAAGCACAGGAGAGTGGTATTAATGCATTAAGGGAACATTACTGTTGGACTTACAGCGTTCATGATGTTTCCGGCCTGCAGCACCAGATGCAGAATGGCATGAAGCTCCTCGCAGCTCATCAGCTCTATAAGGTGAAATCAATATGAACTCAGTTAGACGAAGCCATCCACGCATTACTTTACTCTCATTTTCCTCCACAGCCATGCAACTATCAGCAGCTATAATGCCAATTGCTCTAAATTCACAGGAAGTTGACTGAAATGTATTTTTACATTCTGACCATGTCTCCTTCAGGAGCAGTGAGGGTAAACGTCCCGTGCTGTTGAAAGTTTTTTCATTAAAACGGTGTCATTAAAAGTTCTACTCAATTTGTCCCATGCAGTGTTTAACTGATGGCTCTGCAATGCAGTGAAAAGGTCACGGTCCTGTAGAAGAGGGTGAAGAGAGGTGAAGAAAAACCAATAAAGCACAGAGAGGAGAGTGTGACTCAGCTGAAATGACACAGGCTCAAGTGATGGCTGCAAAAACCGGATGGATTGCCATGAAATTTCATACAGATATTCACGTCCCCTTTAGGATTTATTTCAACAACTCTGGTGCGACAATGAAGCCCAAAACTTTGGTTTGCCAAGTGCCTGCAAAATGAATGGCATTCCCAACAGCCTTAGCTGTACTACATGTCTACATGTGAATTATGTTAGCATGCTGAATTTAAGTGGTAAACATAAGAAACATCTGCTGTTTGCATGTCAGCATTTTGACTGTGAGCATGTTAGTGATGTAATGTAATTTACTGAAGTACTGAACTCATTTTGAGGTACGTGTACTTTCCTTTTGTATTTCAATTTTATGCTACTTTACACTTCCACTCCACTACATTTAGGAGGCAAATATTGTACTTTTACTCCACTACATTCTTTTTTGATACTTTACCATTATGTAAATATATGTTTAATTTACCTTTACTTGTACTTCTGATATTCAAATAGTATTGTTAAAAGTATCCAACGCTATACTTGAGTAAAAGTAAAGATATCATGTCAAATTATTACTCTGGTATAAGTGAATGTTGTCCATATGAATTGGGCCTTTTGTACCTATGATATCATATTTAAGTGTCAAAAGTTTATAAATAAAAAGTATGAATAAAAAAAATCACAATTACAACACTTAAAACATTGAAAAGATGTCACAGCCTTGTCTTTCCACTCTGTCCCCACATCACTCTATCTCAGGTGACACATTCCTACTTTGTGTTCGGCACCGCTGACAGCTCAAATATCTGGGTCACCTGTCTGAGCACATGTGACTGTGTGTGTGTGTGTGTGTAGGTACAGGAGCCCGTGTGTTATTACCTTTAGTGGCGACGCGGATGACATCGATCTCGCGGCTCATTACAGCACAGGAAGGGAAGAACTCTTCGCGGAGGACGATGGCCTCGATCCGAACCTCGAACCTGTCAGAAATGAAGGAGAAAGGTTTTAATGCGCTGAATCTCATGTGGAGAAGCTCATCCTGCAGGTTTTGATAAGACAGACTTCTTTTATATGTTCTGTTGGGGCTTTCCTAGTTTTATTCTCAGTGACATGATGATACAGAATATGTGATGGAGGTGAGTGCACAGCCTCTGTACATGAGGGCGAGGGCGTGTTGGGTGTTTCTAATCACGTCCTTTCAATGTCTTTTATTTCATTTGTTTTATGACGATCCAAAACGTTTCTGAAGTTAAACATTTGACTTTTAAATGCACAAACATCATATTTGTACCTCATGGTGCAATTCAAACTGCATGAAATAATTACATGTCTCTTGCCAAACACTAGCCTTCATATTTTTACTGACCTATCCAAAAACAAACAGACCAAAAAAACATACAAACACACTTTTATATGAATACGTGAATGAGGAAGGCGGCACGATGTTGTTGTAAAGTCTCCACAAAATGCAAATTTATCATCAGAACGACTGTCAAACATGTGACTTCACTTTTCCCTTTGGCTGAAACTTCACTGTGAACTCTACAGAAATCTCCTTACCGAGGCACCTGGATCAGGAGGTACATAAAGGAATCGACCAGTGTCAGCTTGTCTGGGTCTCCTTTAAACGACTGAAGTTTCTTGATCTGTTGCGAGAATAAGAGAAAGAGGAAGCTCAGCAGTCTGTATTGTCTTCTATCTCCATTCACTTCGCTGTCTTTTATCATCAGTTTGAGTTAGAGCCACACAGACATTCACAAACACAGACCTCCTCTGTGTCAGGCAGGAGCTTCAGCAGGTCTTTGAGCAGCTCTGCTCCATAAATCTTTCCCTCTCCTCGTCGTATGTCTTCCACAATGGAGCGGTTGGACCTGGAAGACAAAGAGTAATATTTCAATTAAGATTGATGACGGATGGCACAGGTGCTCTCTCTTAATGCATCGCTCCCCTGTGTTTACAAATGCAGTAAAACCAGCTGCTAGTCAGACGTCCCTGTTGGATCTGACTTCATTAACCGGAAAAGCAAACTAAAAATACGGACAATGACGAGATAAGTGAAAAGGACAAACATCCTCTTCAGCCGAGCACCATGTTTTCTCCATCATGACTCATTACTTCTCATTAACAAACTGATGTCTAGTGCTGCAACACAATTCCCAGTTACATCACTGAGATAAGAGATGACTGTTAACAAACGTTCAAGGACGATATTCAATAAGCTGACGCCTTATAATATGATGACACCTCAAAATATTATGTAACTTTGTAATGAACATCTCCTTCACGCTTTTACTTTATTCACTGACTGTATCAGAGACACGTTTATCTAAATCCTGAGGCCAGCGTTTGTATTAGATCAAATTATATGTACAGCTGATATTATGATTAGTGTTTTAATCGATTACTCAGTCACAAGAATATTAAAAGCAAACTATTTTGATAATATTTTAATGTTTCAGTCAATTTTCACGCAAAAATGTCAAACGTGCTGTTTCAAGCTTCTTAAATTTAACTATTTGGTGCTTTTCTCTCTCATTTATTTTAGTAAATAAATATAGTGATTTTTACCCAGCACAGACAACATTCACCTTATATTTGGCAAGTAACAGATGTTTATTTAATTCTCAGGTAACATACGTAGCCGTAGCCTGATATACAGTAGCTGTAGTAGTAGCTATACAGTAGCAATTTTCAAGCAAAAATGTCAAACATTTGCTATTTCAAGCTTCTTAAATTGAACTATTTGGTGCTTTTCTCTATTATTTACTACAGTGAATGAAGTCTTTGGGTTATTGAGGGTTGGTTGGACAAAAGAAGATGTCACTCTGGGCTCTTTTTACATTTTATAGACTACAATTTATTTTGAAAGTTGGTTGCCGCCCTGAGTTGCTCTGTGTTATTCAAGATCCTAAATATATGGATTGCTGCACGTAAAGGTTTAACCTTCTGTTGTAAATCAGTGGGGAAATAAGGGCTCAGATGAAGACAGACACTTTTTGAATGGTATTCAGCATGGATCAGTAAAAAGTCAGAGTAGATAATAACAGAAGGAAAAAAGGTCACAGGTATTTATTTTTTAAAAATGATGCGGACATGCCTCGAGTGATCCCAGTGTGAATGACACCTATAGCTGCATGAAAAGTCTGCACTCTGATATCATGTTTTGAAAACTGAACTAAAGCGTTTGTAAACACATGCAGGAGAGGACAGAGGATGACACTCATGACAGAGGGTGTGTACATGTTAGATTTGAAGTCAAATAAAAAAGGCCCAAGCACAAAAGTAAACACTAACTGTGATGAAGTCACTGCTCAAACTCGGTCCTGACTGCGTACAGTATAGCTCACAGTCAAATGTCATTAAAATACAGAGGGGAGCCATGCAAATACACCGTCATGCAAAACAGACACCTAACACACTTTCTGTACTCTGCTGCTCCAGACGACTTATGTAACACAACGCTGAGTCCAGTCCAGAGAACACGCCTCTAGATTTCCCGAACCAATGAATTATAAACAATGGAGAGCTCAGAAGGCCTCTTAGAGAAACCGACACAGATTTCGACCCTAATCTTCCTCAGTTATTAAGGTTTTTACTTCCTCGGTCAGGCGCTGAAACACAAACTGAAACTGAGAATGTTTTCAAGATAACATCAGCGATAAGTCTCATATCTCTGGGCAGTTTGAACCGCTGAAATATCCTGCTTCATCTACAGCTGTGGATTATCAAGTGTCATATTTTCTATTAGGTGTTATCAGTTTTATTTCATCTCTCCTGAGTCGCAGATTAGCTTGGGATCAGTTATCGTTTTCCCATATGTTTGTCAGCTAAAGAGAAAACTGTGTGCTGTGGTCATCGGCTGACATGCAGTTTAAAGACATGAACCTTTGCTAAGTGTTCTTTAGAAAGCACTCTCCACCATCATCATCATATAAAACACAGAAGGACGCAATAACAAGTCATATTTGACTCCGGAGACTCGAGCCGAGCAGCACCAGAGATGTGTACTGAGACATATTAAGGTGTTTTGTTTCCCACTGAGCTTTAAAGAAGTTGCTACCCATCAGGTCGTGAAGCAGGCGGACGACTTACTTCTTGAACTGCTTCAGGAAAATGCCCACATTCATTCCTCTCTTCGAGTCGAGGATGCTGATCTGAAAACAAACGAGAGGCGCGACAAGTGATTACATGTATTAATCGTAGTAGTGGTTAAACACACAATGAAACACACACACACACACACACACACACACACACACACACAGAATGTACCCACACCCCTCCCTTCTCCTTGTTGTTGCTTGAGTTACCGACACCACCCCGACCACCACCCGTTGTCACCCTATGGGACACTGAAATTCCACCGGGCCTCACTTCGGTTCACACACCTCCCTCATTAACAACAGCGTGCACATGCTTCCTTTCACAGGTGACTGTACAGTACGTACATTTTTAAAAAAGCTCCCTCAGCTCAGACCTCATTACTGCTTTTAAACTATTTAAATAATACATTTATATAAAAAATACATATATTCCCATTACTTGTACGGCTATTTATCAAGTTAGATTGTTTAAGTGTGAGCTGCCAAGTTTTGGAGATGAAGGAATTATTATTTTTTCTACCAAACTATAGACGGGAACTGTATCACCGCACACACGGCAGCATGCTTCTACTCTAACTCAGCTAAATAAGCAAGCTAGCTCAGCTGCATGCCATTAACAGATGCCATTAACGTTTACATCCCGCACAGTCACGAGCATGAGCCTTACGTCCGTGTGTAGATGCATTACTGGAGTCTGTAAATGAATTCTGGTAGGAGACATTGCTGTTGAGTTTTTTCAAAAGTATAAATTTTTTGTCTCTTTTAGTAATCCAAGCCAAGTGACATGTAGTTCCAGT
Organism: Sparus aurata; assembly: GCF_900880675.1. Classification (NCBI taxonomy): domain Eukaryota; kingdom Metazoa; phylum Chordata; class Actinopteri; order Spariformes; family Sparidae; genus Sparus; species Sparus aurata. The sequence goes on from NC_044187.1 coordinate 11,763,524, forward strand.
ACATTTCAAGAGAAGGCAGACATCTCTATGGATGTTATCTCCAAAACTCAGTAACTTTTTTGATAATCTATGAATGTTTCAGTCAATTTTCAAGCAAAAATGTCAAACGTGCTGTTTCAAGCTTCTTAAATTTAACTATTTGGTGCTTTTCTCTCTTATTTATTTAAGTAAATAAATATAGTGATTTTTACCCAGCACAGACAACATTCACCTTATATTTGGCAAGTACCAGATGTTTATTTAATTCCCAGGTAACATACGTAGCCGTAGCCTGATATACAGTAGCTGTAGTAGTAGCTATACAGTAGCAATTTTCAAGCAAAAATGTCAAACATTTGCTGTTTCAAGCTTCTTAAATTTAACTATTTGGTGCTTTTCTCTATTATTTATTACAGTGAATGAAGTCTTTGGGTTTTAAGAGGGTTGGTTGGACAAAAGAAGATGTCACTCTGGGCTCTTTTTACATTTTATAGACTTGAATATATCTTGAAAGTTGGTCTTATCTCCTAAACTCTGTAACTCACAACAAAACAATCTAGATGAATAATTAGCACTACAGGTAAGAGAAAAAATATCCATTTTAGATTTTTGGGTGAACCATCCCTTGAAAAATCTTTGGAAAAAAGAAAAAAGCTGAGTGAGGATGTCACCTCAGGCTCTGAGAAATTGTAATGAACATTTGTATTTCTTTGTATTTGCATTTTAAATATAATATACTAAACAATCAATAAATAATCCATTAACTGAGGCTAAAAACTGTTTGGAGCCCTAATTATGTATGAAACACCACGACCATGACAATGACAATAACACTAACGTAACATTTGGAACAATATGTTTCAAAGACACACAAAGAGCATCAACCAGAGATACAGTATGTTCCTGTGTGCATTATTTTAAACTCCCAAAGGAGTTTTTAGTCACAACTGTTCCTTGCTGACACTTTGAGGTTTGAGCAGCAGCAGTCAGTTCATTGTGGGGACACTGAGGAGTCTCCCTGCGCCTCACGCAGGTATTGATTTACAGTTCACATGTTACCTTCCAGGAGTCCTTCATGACGCAAACATGTTTTTGTTCTGTTTTCGAACGCAAATCATTTTTTTGCACTCAAAGAAAAGCTGTAACTGAGCACCGTTACCTAACGCGTCCCTGCAGGGGTATCTTAATACAGTGGGAGCAGGGTAGAGTTATGTACAGGAGTATTGTGATGTGTGTTCAGGACCTCAGGTAACATGTGCGACACAATGGAAGTGAATGTGAAGAGTTCGCAGGCATCAGGACTTGGAATTTTTTTCTGAATCTGAGCGTTTTAATGACAGCAAACAGAATATAGCCACTATAATATTTGTAATAACAAATCTGAGAGCGTTCCAGCTGATAGATCCTCATCAAGTAAGATTCAGGCCAAAGTCTTGACTGAGACTCTGTGAGTTTTTGGCCTGATGCCTGTTATCATTACATAATAACATGCCAAAGGATTTATATATAAATCCTCAATCTGAAAAAACACATACTTCCCTCAGCAATTAAAAATCTCAATAAAATTGTCCACACAGAACACAAACAAGAGAACTCTTTAAAATCTTGTTTGTCGAAAGTAAATCGAAGGTTGTTGAGTCACGTCTGTGTTCGACAGGCTGCTCATTCCGCCTCACAACAAATTGATTTAGTTCGCAGTTGTGCCCTGCATTTCATTATAGGAGATAAATATTACACTCATCACTGTTTACTCAATGAAAAAAGCAATCCAGCAGCAACAACAAGGGTAACTAGCACGCCTCAGTATGTCTTCATCTTCTCAAATTCAGTGTAACTGTTAAGCAGATCAGATCTCAGAACTGGATGAATCATTTTACCCCACGAGTAAATCCTGAACTTGGGACATCTCCTCATATTGGATACATGTGAACTTTGTATTTTGAGCTTTAAAGCGATGTATGTCAAAGATAGAGTAGAATAGATGTTTATTGTTACTGTTTCAAAAACAACGAAACATAGACTGCAGCTATTATATTGACAAATAAATATCAAATATAAACAAGTACAAAAAAGATAAAAATAGTAAAATATAAACAGCAAGATAAATAGGCACAAGATCAGATGTGAATCTTAGATGTGATTGTCTATGATACTGTTTTGTGACTGGCTGTGTGCTTTGTGTGTCTTCCACAGAAGAGAGATCTTGATCTTAATAACTACGATACATGCACACTATTATTCAAATATAAGTCTAAATATGGCAGAGTGTGACACACAGCCTCGTGCCCGTTTACAGTCAGCTCTGTGCTTTGCCCAGCCGACAGTTTGTAAGGTTGGGGAAGAGATCAAGCAAGAAAGAGGAGGCCCACATTTTTGGTCACCTACTTTAAAACACTTAGAAATATTCTGATATCAACAAATATCACTTCACCAGCCATGTAAACAGCTGCACGTGGAACAGAAACAGTTTATTTTGTGCACGTAAATGTAATCGCTGAGACGCCGTGAGTAAGTAAAGGTTACATAATAAGTACTGTTGTTGAAGGGAGTTGTAGTGGTAAGCCCTGCACATTGAATATAAAGACTTCTTAGAGAAAGGGCCACTTTAATCTTAAGGGGATTTATTTACAATCACTGTTTCGACACTCTTTGCTGTGAACACAAGTAAGCCATGGTGTTGCTGGTGTCAGCGTTACAACAGACTCATGACAGCCACTCACCTCGTCCTTGCTGCTCTCCTTGAAGGAGCGCGTCCTGGAGATGCGAGCTGAGGTTCCAGTGACCGGTGTCGACCCACGCATGCCTGTCAGCACCTCCTCTTGCTGTCCAAACAGCTCCTCCACGGAGCGAACATCGATCTGATACTGCTGCTGCCGCACCGCCAGCGTCCAGATGTTGGGCTTCCCCCGTACCTTCTCCTCCGGTATCGGCTTCCAAAAGAAGCTGCGGACGCGGCGCTTCTTCCTTGCGTTGTGGCTGGTGGATGTGGTCGCCGGGGGTGGAGGGGGCGGGGGTGCCCCTGGAGGTGGCGGCGGCAGGGGAGGCGGTGGGGGAGCTTCATGCTGAGAGGTGTCTGGGGCGTCACTGAGGGAGGGTACCGTGGCGTGAGTGTGCCCGGACATAGAGGACGGGTCAGAGGTGGTGATGGAGGAAGTGGTGCAGCTGCTTCCCTCGCTGCTGCAGCTCTCTGGCTCATTGGTTGTGGATGGACAACTCATAACAAGCATCACAGGGACGAGCAGTCAGCATACGAGCTGACAGAGAACACAATATGAATATGTCTGAGCAGTGTTTACTCTTTTTCAAAATGATCCCCAGAGAACTATTTTGGTTTTTGTCACTCTGAAGAACATCAAAATGCTGCAGCGTACGTCCCCTCACTGCTGGAGGAAGGAAGGTGTCCCTTCATCTGGTCACAATGAAGGGAGCACGTCCTTTGATTCTGTCCATCTCCATCACTCAGCTGGTCATCCATCGTGCTGAGCAGAGCCTTTGAAGGTTACCTCCCAGGGGGAGCGGGTAGGGGCGGCAACGGCCATGGAGCTACAAGAGCAACAAAAACAACATAGGACAGGATTATACAGAGGTAGTCATGCATGTTGTCATGGACAATCTGAAATTAGGGGAAATTAAGGGGTGCGACGGCTCAAACGACGAGGGGTACCCAGTCAAAGGGGCTCACAATGAGGGAAATGGCAAATCCTATTTTTTCCTGCTTTTGAAGGGCTTTGAAGTCAGGCTGTGGGGTGTATGAAGATCAGAGACATCCACAGCTTAGCTTCTGTTACACAGCTTGGTATCATTTTCATTCTGAAGAAGTTCTCATGTAGCGGACCACGAAGAAAGATTACAAGATTCGATTAAAGCTGCAAGCAGCGGTGAATGGAGCTCTCGCTCCACGCACGGCGGGCTGTGACGCCATCGGAGGGTGCGCACCTACATCTCTGCTCACCTGTTACTCGCATGTCATGTTGTAGTGTATGATGTGTAGATAACAAGCAGTAAATCTCATGTAAATTGGATGATGTTTGTGTGACTTCCTGTGTCCAGTGGGTGGCCCTATGGATATGACACAGTATTAATGAATAGACGTATTGAGGGCGAAACCCAATGTGTGAGCAATTTGGTGTAGATGGGAAATTGTATGTTGAAGTTATAAGGACTTCCTGCTTTATGGGGACGCATTGAAATGGACCGCGCCGTCACGTTCATCAGGTATGACGTCGGCGAAAGTTTTTGAGGTCTGAGGATGATACTGACTAAATGTGAAGTCTGAAGATAAAAACAGGTTTTCACATTTGGGAGAAATTAGACAAGGAACTGACAAAACATCGAGCTAGCCAATGAGTACTTCACGTCATCACACAGGATGGGATTCAAGAACCCCCGACCTGGTCATCGACGTGATGATTCACGCCGTCACATCCGCTCAGCCTGAGTACAGATACTTCACTGTGACGGATATGTTTTTCTTCATCTCTTCCCTCATCCCCCCACCGCCCTGACTGATGCTGTGTTTTCTTTCAGCTCCATGTGCTCTGGAAGACAAGAAATGCTTTACGCTAAATTTGAACAGCAGTTCAGTGAAATGAAAATGCAAATGTAAAATGTGCAAATGTTACAGACTCCTATACTACAAGGATATCCTGAACAAAGATGCAGCGTGGAGAAAGATTTTATTGGCAGGTCTCTCTAGTCTGTCTGTTTGCCAGCCACGTCCAGGGATCTTTTCTTTTCATTTTTTGATTTGTTTTCATGTTATTTGTGATTTAATGTTGTTGCCCGCACATACATGTGCACCACTGGTTAATGAAACTCTAGTTATATTAGATATAACAAAGGTTTGTTTGTTAGTGGTGTCACATGACTCAAAAAGTGATTTAAAATATAAATGAAGGAAATTTTAATGTATTCTATCAAATTTATTTGTATTCATTTTCATTACAAATTAATGGGGGACTGTAGGTCACAAGAAGAGTGGGATCCATGATAACATGGTATTGAAGTATTATCATGGATCCCAGACCCCAACTCTCACAAGATCCCTGCCAACATTCCCATGTGCGTCTGATGTTCGTTTTAAACTCAGTGAAGCAGTGATTGTATGAAGATGGTTGTATTCGCTAGATGAGCTTGATGTTGTTGCAGCGCTGTAGTTTAGGGGCTTGAGGTTTAACCATCCTAACGATTCCAATAGGTCCTTGCACTGGTCAGTGCTCGCGCCCCTAAAAATGAAGTAACTTTAAAATAGTATATTCTGTGGTGCGTTGTTTCTATAATGCTCTTGCATCAGTTGGACAAAACATTAAAAGTAACTTTGTCTAATAAAGAAGTTCAACTAAAATCAGTTCTTGCTGTTTGTCTAATAATGGTCTGTTCACTTCTTTCTGGGTTCATTTCAAACATATACTGGTGGCCTGTCTGCATCCGGTGCTAACTTTAGCTTTATGGAAAACAACCAGCGGTCTCTCATGTATTCACATCAACATCATCTGTTGCCGTAGGGCAGAGTCTGTTGCATAGCAACGGCATTAACAAAAACAACACAGTGCACCAGGAAAAAAATTAGGATTAGGAAAATCCAACAAAGACACAGGTTACCAGGCACAGGAACAGATACATACACAACTGCACATGCTCATTTGCTTTAGAGCAAATCTTAATCTGTAAATCCCTGGGTGGACTTCAAATTCATTCAAATACAATGCTTAGAAAAGGAAGACTCTTCTGTAACACCTACGAAACTCTGAGCTGAGCTGACAGCTCGCTGTGACAGGAGACAGGTGGAGAAGGGCAGGAGGAGGAGCACGAGCTGACAAAGACAAAACACAGTGATAATCTACAACCAGTAACACCACCAGATCATAAAGATAAAATAAATAGATAAACAACTAGTGGATTGACACACAAAAAAAGAATTGCCACGAGGTTTCTTCCATCGTTTTTTTTTTACCCTGTTAAAAGTTTTTTTTTCCATCAACATGTGAAGTTTTTCCTCACTCGAATCGAGGGTCTAAGGACAGAGGATGTTGTTCACGGTACAGATTGTAAAGCCCACTGAGGCAAAGTGATTGTGATTTTGGGCTATAAAAATAAAATTGATTTGATTTGATTTGATTTAGATTTTCTGTTAATTGCTGAACAAACCTTTTACCTTAACATGAAATCTATGTTTGCTTTTTATCATCAGGGCTCCACGGTGCGACTAAACATTTTCATTAGTCACACCGGCGCACCTGAAACTAAGCCGTTAATTTTTTTAAAGGAGATTATTACAGATTTATGCAGTGTCATCTTGCAATTGCTGTGATTTGAATGAAGAAAAACATGTATTTTCACCTTTATTCCTGTATACAACCATGAACATAATGTGTTAAGAATGAGAATTAAATCAAAATGTATTATTGGATGCACCTAAATTATATGCTTGTGCACCTAAATGAAAAAGCTACAGTAGACTTTAATTATCAAGATTATTTTCTGAACTAACTGATTATTTGGTCTTAAATTAAGTAAATATTTGATATATCTTAATGTAGGACCAAGTGAAGAGAATCTGGAATCAGTAAGTTGATCAACTTTCACCTGATTAACTGAATATTTGAGAGTTTTAAAACACAATGATTATGTTGATATTGATTTCTTAATTTATATTATTATAATTATTATATATTAACATATAACATAAACAACAACCTGATGTATCCACCCTGCAGCTCATTGGATATTTCTTTAATTTGAAAACTAGACTACCTATGTTAAAAAAAAACAGTCTTTGAAAACACCAGAGGATAATTTATCTAATGCACACAGTAAGTGATTATTGACGGTATTGTAAAAGATTACTGGAAAACCCAACAAGTCGTCAACCTCACAGACCAGAGGGAAAGAAAGCACTTGCCTTGCTCACCCTCGTCAGTCTCTCTTTGTCAAATTAACAGCTTCACTGCGGCTCTCAGTTGGAGGGAAACTGCTTCTGTTTCAGGACAACACATCACTCGCTGCCACGGTTGACGTGGCAGTGAGTGATCTGATACCTCTTCTTGTGCTGAACAAAGACATGAATGGTGCTTCTGACAAAAAACAGGAGATAAATCTGAGGCCCGGTGGTGATGGAGGTGAATACGTTGCTTCAAACACCTTAACGGAAACAATTTGGCTTCAGGGCAAACGATCAGACTGAGCATTGGTTAAAAATAAAAACAATAATGAAAAATGTCATGCTGTTGATTTCTACAATCCGCTCTCTACCTCTTACACAACTTCGAAACATCTTAGTGGTAATCCCCCGTTAGATAGCAGCCTTCACCATCTGATACTCAGAGATTATTACTAATTAATAAAGCAGACGTCACAAATGGCCTCATGTTGCCAACATCAGCCTGCATGCTCAGCTGTCCCGTCCTCGGTGCTGGACCACACTGTCACTCATGTCTAATTCATAAGACTGTGAGAACACCTGACCTCACACTGAGTCATCTCCCTCTGCGGTGCAACGTGGCTACACTAAGATATGCTACGCAGAAAACACAGGAGCAAAGAGACAAACTGTTTTGCCACCTCTCTTGCTGCTTTTATCTTTGTGTTCAATGTTATTGCAGCTGCTTTAAATAAATAGTTTAGCGCTGTCAGAACAGCAAGTATTCATCTTGTTTCTTTAATCTGTAGAATTAAAACAAAGAGACCCCACAAAGTCACTGCATGTTAACTAAGTTGCAGCTAGCTAAGCTAATGGTTGTGCACATAACCCTCAAAAAACAACTAACAGCGTTTTTTACTCTTTGGTTTTTGTACAAATTGAAATCAGCTCTGTGACCGTATATTTCAAAAGGGACAACATCGACCGAGCAACAAGTCTGTATCTGACATTTTTTGTGTGACATGATTTACAGAGAGGAAGCCACCTGTCAGTAACACTATCCTGAGGAGCCCTGAGGGAGAGAACGGACTCTGTGTCAGACAGTTTCCAGATTCATCACATCCACCTGCTGCCACGAATGAACGCAGACAGATAGTGGGGTTTTATTCAAAAGTTCACCTGTCATCAAACCCTGAGGCATTCCCGCCCCTATAAGTCTTCATTACTGATAAGTAGGAAGCGTACGCCACACCCTGTCATTAGTCTTTGATCAGTTACACATCCCAGGAAAACCTGAGGGAACAGTTTACATGAATGTGCTCTTCTATAGTCGTGGTATCTTTTTGTCACAAGACAAAACTGAGGTTCTGACGGCTCCACTTGGGTCTGAATAACTGAAACCCCATCCAAGACCCTTTAGATAGCAACAAGGGAGCAAGTTTCTAACAAGATTTATGACTGTCAGGATGTAATATAAGGGGAAAGTATAATAAAGTGTTTGTTCAACCTACTTTAAAGGCAGCTGTAACTGATTATAACTGATGTTTTATGAGATGGTCACTGTAAAATGAAAATCTGCCATTTCATTCCTAATTCATACTTCCCGGGTATGGGTAGGTACCAATGTTTTTGCTGCACGACTCAGGTCTATATGTCCGTTAATGAAATTGAGATGTCCAATCAACAGCCCAAAAACAAAGGATCGCTAGTTTATTATGAGTAGAGTCACAAAAACAGATAATTTGAAAAGTTGAAACCAATTAATATTTGCTAGTGGGATTGCTTAAAATTGTTTCAGATTAATTTCCTGTTGATAAGTAAATCCATTAATTGTCGCAGCTCTCGTGCCAATATGTCTGATACCAAAGTGGAGTTTTTTAAAAGCAAGATGGAAAGTCTGATAATTCCAACAGTATACATCCGTCCTGCAGATGTAGGTGCGAGTAATGTCGGAAAGACATAGTATGGGAAGAGTTTGTTTATTGGGAAGATATTGCGAAGGCCGCGACCAAAAATATAGACGTCTATACGTCTTCCCAGGTAGCAAATGCCCCCAATAATACGTTTACCTTTTATTCGTTGCTTCGATGTCTGCAAGACACAAGGAGATGGCAGGGCAAGTGGCAAATGGCGATGTTTTTTATCCTCATGTTCACATCAGACTAACAGCCCTCACATCCCTTTTGGATCACATCTCTTTTCTTCAAATTCAGTTCATGCACGTTGATTTTCAGTAGGGTAGGACATTTTGGAAGACCTTTAAGTCGACAGGCTATGATATGATTAACAGGGTTTTTTCAATCTGGTTGAATGGGTCACAACTCTTAGACAAACTAAGTAGGCTTTTGCTTCATTTTAAGGGGTCATAAGAAAAAATGGCCAGGAACCACATGAATTCACTCAATGACCAAAAGGAAGAAGAGAAGTCTTGAAGCATCTTAGACTTTGGTGACAAATTCAGGGAAAAACCTTCATAAATGAGTCAAGAAACAACACAGATGTTTCCATTCAGGGTATGAAGGGTCACTGAATAATTTGATAAGTGTATTCTTTTTCTACCGACATGTCCAAAAGCACCAAATGAGGGAATGAGAGGTGTTAATCCCTGCGGTAGAGGTTTAGAGACTATGTCAAGGAGCACCGAAGCTCTCACTCCTCTTTAGTTACATAACAAGACCTCTGACTGTATGAAGCATTTTTCCCCTTTTTCTCATTCTTTAAAAAAAAAAAACGTCTGCAAAGCTGAAAAAAGATTTTAAACCGGAGGTAACTGTCATCAAGCATCCAGGGAGCCACGAAGTCCAAAATAAATAATCCTGAAGGTCAAGGTGCTGCTGCCTGTTATAGTAATCCCCTGTTGGTAACTTCTAGTTCAATTTCCTGCGGGTCAGTGAACGCCCCACAGAGCCGAGGTCTTTCACTTACACTGTGGGGGCAAAGGGGTGCGTTCACAGGAATTTGGCGAGTCGTGCTCCATCATCATTACCATGGGTACGCTCGTTAGCAGAGAGAGGTTTTGCGTAAAGCTCAGTGGGATGTCGCTGTCAGACCTGTTTGTTATTTGATCCTTCCGAACAATTTCTTCTCTACTTGTCCAAACAGTGTTAAACGGGGCAGCCAGTGACAGCACTTAACAGCACTGAAATCGTCGGCAAAGTCATTATTGATTCATTTTTGGATTGTTTTTTTTCTTTTTCTAACATTTAATGAACCAAGTGGAAAATGGCCTCGACCCAGTGTGATCGATTGTTTTGTCCACCCAGCAGCCAAAAAATATCCAATGTGCAATGAGATAAAACAAGAAAAATCAACTTTATCATCCCTAGGCATCTCTCGTTACTTCTCGCTCTTTATTTATTGCATCCTTTTTGCATTTTGCATCACGTATGTATGTGTGGTCTGCCCTCTTTCAAGGTACAAAACTGTACGTAAAGCTCATGTATATTAGATTAAACTGGTGAACTGTCTTGTCTTATTCTTGGCTCAAATGTTATCAGAAGCACATTTTTGTGTTGCTCTTAGTTACATCACATCTTCTGTTACCCTGACTGGTTGTGGTATTAGTCATTTGAGTCTGCAATCATTGATAATGCCCCTTGCAAATCAAAAACTAACTGAGAGGTTCCAATATGTGTTTGCATGACTAATGAAGCCAGTTCAAGCAGGGAGCAAGTTGTCATCAAAGCTGAGCCTTCACCTCTTGGGATGTTAAACTACCTGTTTGTCTCTCTACTGTCATGGGGAGTCTGTGCCACTTTAGCTCTTCACCACTCAAACACCACGATATCAAGGCCCTGATAATGGCTCCCATGAGGGATCTCTGTAAGTCTGCCATTTAAAAGGGTTTTACACAGATGACTTGATTGAACTTATAAACCTATACTGGTAACCTACCAATCACTTTACAAGAATCATGAACAAACATACACAAACTGTCGGTGCTTTACCACTTGGATTGTGTGTTTCTGTATCCTGCAGCAGCTCAGTGAGTTTTCTGGGACTTTTTGGATGAAAAGGACTTAAAGTCCACCTGGGAACTCTCTTCACAGCGCTGGCTTATCGCTCTGATTTCCATGTCTTGTTTACAATGGAGCGGATACACAATAGACTGAGCATATTCTCAGCCACAACGCACACAGACACACACTTCCCCCGGCTACGACTGCCCAGATACCAAAGACAAAAGGACCGCAGTGCCAAAAATTCTCTTTTCACACACGGGGGATATGAAATGACACCTTTTAGGTGTGTGTAGCAAACAGAGACAAACGTTTACAGTACAGCGGCTCTTGGCAACCGCAGAGAGGCTGCGGTTCATCATTCAGATGTAGCAGAAGGTGACAGACTGCAGCAGGATCTCTAATGTATTCAAGCCATATAAATCTGGACTGTTACATAAATCACATTCAGCCTCCAGCCTTGCATGTAAACAAAATGCACCATAATCAAACAAAACGTACGTCACTTCTATGCAAAAAAAAACCCAACTTGCTCTTAGCACAGTGTGTGTTATCAGGACAAACTACGCTTCAGTTTCAAGCTAAATATCTGATGAACTGAAGGTCATTTATCAGCTCTTGCCACTGGTTGTGTAATGCCCCATAACACCCGAACAGAACACAGCAGAAAAGTCGTCTAATTGGGAAACACAGTGGTGGACAAAGAGCCTATTATTCAGAAAATCCTGGATTTATCAAATATTTTCAAAGATTGAGTGCTTGGTACCGTTATGTCTGTTTTTTTTCGGAGTGAACCCTGGCAGAACCTGACAGGGTAAATTATTCATGTCCCCATGAATAAAGTAACTTCTCTTCCAACCCAACTGCTGATGTCCTGAGCTGATAGCCTCTCAGTGGTGCTGACCCAGAGGCAAGTCACCTGTGTAGGTTTATGGCTTGATGAAGTATTTATAATGGAAAAGCAACATGTCCTCGAAGGAGAAGAGCTATAACTTATGTATCTTGTCTCCAGAAATGGACAGGTTTTAAGCTATGTAAAGATTCTTGCAAGGATCAACAAGTTCAAAGTGGAAACAGACAACTTCCACCTCCATGGCGTTCCTGAAGACAACTGGATCGCTTTTGGTTTCTCCAAGAGTTGCAAATACTAACAACACAAGACAAAACTTGAGTTTATTAATAGATTTAGTCTCTGATGGAGACTAGAAATGGTGCCAGGCTACTTTCATAATGCCAGGATTTCTGATTTCCTTGTTGCATATTAACAGTGAGGTTCATAGAGAACAATCCCCTGTCTTTCAGAATCGTTCACCTTAACGGGGCAGTCCAGCAGCAATTTAACAGCACCACAAACTACATCTATATGACAACAATGACAATAAATCTATTTTAACTTTATGACTTATATTTTACGAATTAGTCATTAAAAAAAGGGATTATATAATGATTTCAGATTTGCTTAGTTCCATTAAATCAAATTTTTCAAGTCAAGCATTTTGTTTGAGGATTTCTTCACTTTGAATGGAGAAAGATGACTATTAGTGCGACTTTGAAGCCCTTTTGTTGAGTAAATTAAAAGTATTTTTTCTCCATAAGATCCGCAGATACCCTGTACGTGAGGTCCAAAATGCTTAATTAGCTCATCTGATCATCAACTTTGAAGGATCAATGAGTTAAAACACTCAAGCTTTCAGCCCTACTCCCTCAACACAAAGCGATCAAAATTTGGCCTCCGGATGAGCGAATACATCAATGAACATGTCAGTACTTTGTCCACAGGCTGTCAAATCAGATAATCCTCAACGCAGGAGGAGTCTCCTTTATTTCCTCGACTCAGCTCCAACATGTCTGCTGATCTATTAACTTTTGTTCAAAGGTTAACAGAGTTCATGCCACGTCTTTTTTTCCTTTCACCAGTCCTAATTTATTTACTGAAAAAAAGCCAAAGAGGACACTGATTGAAACAGTACTTTATGTGACATGTAGCTTCAAAACATTTGTCACACATACAGTCCAACAACCTCCAAAGCAAACAGCCGTGGGTGGCGCAGTATGGAGGATTAACATGGCTTGAACAAAACTTAACAGTTCACTTCACGCGCAAATCTGCAAAAACGTTTTAAGGAGATTATTGCATGGTGTTATTTGTCTAGAATGAGGAACTTAACTCTTAACGAGGCCAAGGTACAGTTCCTGGCACCACATGCAAAGTGAAACTAAACCTGAAATATTGACAAACATGGATCTTTCCATCACGTTTATCTGCTAAAAGTCAGCTGAGCATGTCCTCTATTATTCTCATTTTACCAACCTTCCATCTACTTATCTCACTCCGTTGATGTTAAACCACAGCAAATAAAAAAAAGCATGAAAAATGATTCCCTACAAACTGAGAACTGTCTCCTTTAATCGATTTCAAAAAACAGCTGAGGTCCTGCTCAATTTTTAGCATGGCAATTAAATCCACCTAACAACTGTCCCTGATGTTCCTTTGCCTCGACTCAAAACTGGCCCACAATCTACAAACGTTGCTTTAAATAGACCGTAATCTCCCGTCCATCTCTCTCTGCCTCGCAGGCCCATTCAGTGAGAGAAGAAGGAAGCTGTCAGCTGGCTTTTTAATTCATAAAGTTTAATAAGCACCCTGATTATTAACCTCATAACCCCAATTATCTTGTTTTTTTTTCTGTAACTGGGCGAAGAATACTTGAGGATTTTAAATAATTCACCCAAGTAGGTATTTGGCTTATTTTTTTTTTCGGACAACTGGATAAAAATAAGTATTTTCTAATCAAGTTGGTATGAGAGCAAATCTCCAGCACGTGTGGCTGAATCTGAGATTTAGCAATGTGGGTTTCTGGGTTATGTAGTTCAGACTGGAAAGTACAAAACACTCAGCTGGATATCTGTGGCACTTTATATTCTGATTAATGGTTACGTCAAACTATTATGGCATTGTGTTCTGCTGCTACACTTTGAGTCGTGTTTCATGAGTCATGAAACTGAGTTGCATCCTTCTGTATCATCCACTGACTGAGCTCTTGTTCTAGGAACGCCCAGTCCAGTCCTTAGAGGTTGTTGAATTTGAAAATCGTACACACAGATAGCAGAAGGAAGGGGCGGAGTAGACATCCAACGACAAGCTTTACATCAACAGTCTACATCCAAGTTAGTAAGACTAGGCTGAGAATAATTATTATTTAATTATCAGTTAACGTGCATATTCAGATTATTATTGTCAAACTTCAAAATATATAAGATTTTCGATCTGATGAAGCTCAAATGGATCATAAAATCATAAATCATTTACAGGCAGTGATTGAGAATGTGTTATTTTTGTCACTTCTTATATATAAAATGTAAAAACAAATAGCTGAAGTGCCATTTATAATGTGCCATAGCTCAAGATGACGTCTTCAGATTGCTTTTTTCTGCCCGGCAAACAGCCCCAAACCCAAAGATATTCAGTTTAAAACAATGAAAAACAAGAGAAAAGCTGCAACTTATCGTGTGACCGACTGATTATTTCAGCAGAACTGGAAATAATCTCTGAAGAGAAAGCTTGTGGCTGATGAGTCATTATAGCTAAGACTTATTTCATGCTGTGTGGGATAGATCAGTCCTGTTTCAGATCCCTAATGATCAGCTGTTTACCAACAAAAACTTTAACGAGCGAGATGTTCAAAACATTTTTCTGCTCCGTCAGTTGTTAAGAGGATAAACACAGATTTCTTGTTTGCTTGAATCAGATTTGAAAGGCTTTGCTGCTGGTTATGATTAGATGAATTCCCTCTCCAGTTACAGGTTGGCTGACAGGCGTGATATCACCTGTGTTACAGCTGAGACAGTCATTCATATTAGTCTTAGCTGAACCCGTCTGAAGACTGTTCAAACAGTCATTGACACGGCAGGCGTGCGTGCTCTGCAAACTGTCGGCTTTAATCTTTAAAATCTGAAAACCTCGTTCGAGACAGAGGCTGTTATTAGCAGATTCATGCTAAGCTTTGGGGGATGTGTTGTGACGGGGGCTCCTGTATCTGCACACAGTCGTTACTAAGCCCTTCATCTCTGACTCTGCAGGTGTTCGTGTGACAGGAGGAGGTACACTTAAGTGCAGTTACAAGACAGGTACAGGTTTTTTTTTTCATCTCTAGGCACTTCTTCAGCACAGAACTGTTTATGACATGGTGCTTTACTCTATGATTCAGAGCTGATGTAAGCTATAATATGATTTGTGACCGTGTTGGCAGTACCTGTGTTTTGGCGCTGTACATCTTTTAATTCCAATATGTTCCTCATCATCAATAATTTCCTCACACTGTCAACAGAAAGTAATGCTACACTTGCACAGTTTTCTTTAAAAAATGCCTAGTTAGACCTAATTTCTCCCTCAGCAGTCTGCAGGGTATCACACAATGCTTCTCTGTGCAACGAAGATGATGAAAAAAGAGGGTTTTAAAGTCGACATGACTGAGATTGTTGATCAATAATCATCATTGATGTGGATATAATGGCTGAGTGTGTAAAGAGAAGTATAAGAACAAGTAGAACAGTCCACTGAGTTCAGAGCATGACATCACTTTACTGTAACGCCTTTAAAACCAGGAAAAGACAACACTAGTGATGTATCGCAACAAAGTGATAAACTAAATCTAAGACAATAGAAAGTCTCATAGTGAGGTAGCTATATAGTAATGATATATCCATCAATTAATCCATTGATTGGTTTGTGTAGACTCTGAATCTGACTGACTGAATGTGAATATTTACTGGTTTCTTTACTCATTCACGACAGCAAAACTGAAGCTTGGGTCTCTCTCAGCATCGTTATCTGATTTCTTCATCAGCAGTACGTTTTTTGTAAAGTTGCCCAATACACACCTCATGCGAAGACTGTTAATTATGAGGCCAAAACGAAGCGCCTCTTTCTCTCTCTGTCTGCAGAAAATGTGTGATTGGCATTAGACGGGAGGTCAGACTGTCCACTAGACGACTAACTGGTTGTTGAGTATGAAATGCTGAATTGTGTAACCAAACATGCTTGGCCAGCCGTTTATATACCTTGACGGCCCAAGAAAATATTTGTGTGGGAAACACTGCTGGTATTAGGGCTGCCCGATAAATCAAATTTTAATCGTCATCGCGATATGAACATGTGCAATAAACACATCAGTGTTACAAAAACAGGTAACGTTACTGTGTAAAACATGCCGAGCAGTTGTTGCAACTTCTAGAGGAAATACAACCAACCTCCATCACCACCTGCAATACAACCATAAAGACCTGACGTTAGCCATCATTAACTGTATAGTTAGTAATATGCAAACTTCAATATTTGTTTATTTATCGCAAGTTATATCGTCATCGCAATATTGAACAGTGTTATCGCACATCGCAGATTTTCTTCATATCATGCAGGCCTAGCTGGTATCTAACCAGTTTATTAGGCACCTCTGTTTCATACTGTAAGGTGTTTCTACCAAATTGTCCACATCATTTATATCATTGAGTAGGGCTGGGTATCACCAGGTACCTCGCGATATGATACTATCACGATATTTTGCTCACGATAACGATAATATCACGATACGGCGATTCTGCGATAATTGATATATTGCAAGAAATTTCATCCACGATACATCACGATATCTGTGTCACTGAAGAAATTCAGAATTTATTGACTGCACTGAATCCATTTCACAGGAATTACAAAACATTGTCAATCAATTTCACATGAATGACAGCCAAGTAAACAAAGAGTACATTGGACAGTGTCTCTTCTTAACACACACACTGACTACAGCTATCATTAAATATCTATATGTGTGGGTTTCAGAGCTACTTAAACCATTTTTTAAATTTTATTTGGTTGTATACCTATGTTTGAATAAAGATAAAGCTGTCCTCCGAAGAGGGGTGGTGGGCCAAAAAAAAAAAAATTTTTTTTAATATTGATATTTGGCACCAGTGTATCGATAACGTACCTCAAGACGAAATATCGCAATATATCGTAGTATCGATATTTTGGCACACCCCTATCATTGAGGTTAGACTAAATGTTAAACAAACACCTGTCAGTAAAAAACAAACAAACGAAACAGTGCCACAAACCACATCCTCCAAAAGCATCTTGGAGACTGTTGCAGCAGGATGCACGAGGTGTACCTGACTAACTGGATGCAGACTGTCTGTCTTTAAAGCTGCTCTGAGAAACTGACTTAACATCACATACCGTAGGCCTGCCCAGCATCAAATGACAGACGGCCGGTGAGAACAGTGAAGCGTTTGGCTGCTGAAGAGCCAGAGGGAGAGTTTAACAATGAAATTACATACACAGTGCGTTCAGACCCACTTCTAATAGGAACCACACTATCCCACACAGTGACACAGCAGTTTCAAACCGACCTCAGAGAGCATTTTTAACCTTCAGTTCACAAACAAACACTGAATCTCCTCCAAAAAAAAAATACAGAGACATTACACTCCCAGAGAAAAAAAGTAAACCAGATGAAACAAAACCCAGTCAGACGAGGTCAGGACAAGAAGGAGGGATGAGGGGAGACATCTGCAGAGCTTTGAATCGTCTTCTGTTTGTTCTTTTGTTTAACCGGTGATCAGTGTCTGGCCTGCAGCAGACCACTGCGTCTCCATCACCTCTGGCTCTGCTCTCCAATTGTTGCTTCAGCAATCTGAGCTCGCTGCCAAAGTTAAGCCTTTAGGCAAATCTCGCTGTAGTTCTTGGCTTTCACAGTCCTGCGCAGCATTAAACCAGCCTCGGCTACAGAAGCTTACGGATTAATCACAGCACATTTCGGGCATAATGACACACGTACTGTACGATTTAGTGAAAACTTCCTGAATCAGGCGCAGGTTATTTGGATGAATAGAGCCGGTGTTCCAGTCACCATAGAGACAACCGCAGAGAAACATGGAGGAAATGCAAACATGTTTATATGGCGGTGGGGAAAAGTCTTCGCCCAAGGGCCCAGAGACACAGCAGCCGTCGTTAGAACACACTTTTATACCTGTGACACACTACGTACAGGCAGCGTATGTGCACGGATCACATTACAGACTATTGAAAAACAAAATATCACCAAGATTACCTTCATAAAGACAACATCCAAGGATTAGATGTGAATATGAGTATATGTTGTTATTTTAGACAGGTATTATACATAGTTTTTAAAGAAAGAACTGCTTTATTTTCTTAAAATCATCATCTACTCTCCACTATGCTGATGGAAAGAGTGATGGTTCGTAGTCAACAAAACAACATGAAGCTTCTCAGCGAAACAGTGTTGCAGCATTCTTCTGAACAACTGAAGTAGATGAAGACTTGTTTAAAATGTGAAAACAACACAGACCCAATAAATAAAATGGCTGCACGCAGCTCGTCCAGCGTAACCCAAGTTCCCTGAATTTCAAATTGATTTAAAAGAGACATCATCATGATTTTACTAGTATTTTTTCAACAACATTAAAAATTGTGATATAAAAGTTTATCGTCCATAATAATCATGAACTATATCGCTGTCAAATTAATGTTCGGCACTGATCGGGCTCTAATAATTTAGACGGCACGGTTGAGCTCACGCATCCAGTTCAGCCGGAGAGCATGCTAGCACTTTTAGCTCTTTTGATTCTTTTGGTTTCAGAGTCACGGTCGGGGCAAACGATTTTACAGCTTGAACAAAGTCACATTGAAATAAACAACCCCTCTGTCCCTGCACTCTCTCTGCCACTACGCCATGGAGAAGGAGGGAGAATGGCAGATTAATAAGTGGAATGCTTTTTCAACATTTTGCTAACAAGTGGGATGGAATCAGCCCTCAGGTAGGCAATAGTGAAGATTTTATCTTGGAGAAAGGATGTAAACAACTTCTTTTCAAATCAGTTTGGGATCTCAGGGGTTCTGGAGACTTGGACAGGCTGTATGGAGCCGTTTTTTACACTTTTCTTTATGCTTTTTTGTGATGCGTTTCAAAACAGCTCACCATCTACTTCGATCGTTCCCGCAGTGCTGTTTTGCTGTGAAGCTCCAGAAACGTTTCGTTGACTACAAAACTACATCGGACTTTCCATCAGCGTGGGGGTGAGTAGACGACGACAGGGTGAACTTAAGTTGTTTTGTTTTTCTGTATCAGACGGTTTACAGCTGAGACACTTGGGTGGTAACAGCGGTGGGGGGTTGGGGGCAGCAAACAAGGAGCCTTTAATTTTCTTCCCCTTTTCTTTCCTCTTTTGTCGTGTTTTTTTATTTTTTCACCGTTTGTCATTGCAGACTAAAATTGAATTTATAAGACGGGGACAGATTTTGGGGCCATAAAGTCCACTCGAAACAACCCAAGTTGGACACAACTATTCAGCCCCTCAGCCCCACAGAGATAAATCAACCCCCACCCCAACACGTTCCTCCTCCGGATGACGTCAGAGAATTGAGTTTTCCGTGTTACTCTCGGCTTCCACAGCAACTGGGGGGTGACAC
This sequence comes from Sparus aurata, assembly GCF_900880675.1. Lineage (NCBI taxonomy): Eukaryota > Metazoa > Chordata > Actinopteri > Spariformes > Sparidae > Sparus > Sparus aurata. The sequence goes on from NC_044187.1 coordinate 11,782,809, forward strand.
CGCCCTCTCCCTTGACCTGACCCGGGGAGAAACTCTTTTTTTTTTTTTCACGGGGGTATTGTTCCCCATACTTGAATGGATTGCCCTCTAATTCATCCCCAGCATGTATAATAGTGTACAAAAGCCAAGGAAGCCGGGGTCTGAGTTGCAGAACAAAACCAACAGGGGCAGAGTTGTAAAGCCATACATGTCGAGCTCAAAGGGCTGAAGATGGGGCGGCGAGTTCAGTGAGCGGACCCACAACAACCAGTAAACACTGCGTCTTACTCCAGTTATCACTAAAGTTTTAAGTGACATAGAAACCAATATCCGTCAGTAGCACCATGAAAATTGATGTAAAATGTCTGGTCAGATCTGTGGTTTTGTTTACTTATTCTTTGGTCAGATGATCCTGAATATAATCAAAGTTTTGCAAATTTTGAACTGGTTTATTAAAGGAAAATTCTTGTATGACTTTGGCTGCTTTTGTTAAATAAATGGAGGATTTTGTAGGAAAATATGTTGTGAAGTAAAGTATGTAAAGTACTGTGAGAACTAGCTAAATACCAAAACATATAGCAGAAGCACTAATAGTGGAAGATTTCAAACAATATCCCACCAGAATTAAATATTTATGGATTAAACAAAAAATCTTCGGGATTCAGTCATTCGCAAAAACATTTCTGCAGGCAAAGTTCTTGCATGACCAACTGTGAATAGACTATTTAGATCTGAGAACTTCAGTGGAATGAAACAAGAATTTTGTAGGAAAACATGTTTATATGAAGTATTTGGACAATAACTAGTGTTATCCAATACTGAAACATATAGTAGCAGCACAAATAGCTGAAGATTTCCAAGTATTTTCAGACAAAATACAAGATTTAGGGATTATGCAAGTGGTTAAAATACCAATTAAACCAAATATCTTTTGCAAAAACAGACTTTTAATCGAAAGTGACAACTGGAAATACAATGCATATACATGTTTAAGTATCTAAATGAAATTAAAGTCTTGCCAGTTTACCTGTTTTATTTTGGATATTGTTCTTGTGTGACTGCCTTTGAACAGACAGTCTAAATCTTAGCAACTTTGGCTACTTTTGCGAAATAAAACAAGGATTTTGTAGGAAAAGTTCTATTAACCACTCAATCATACAATAACTGCAGTAATATTGAAAGATTTCTAACTATATCCAGCTAAAACACGACATAAACTCCTACTTAAACAAAATGTATATGTTTCATCGAAAGTGAAGAATTGTTAAACTGTGTCTATATTTCCTGAATAAACCATATCCAGCCAATATACATTTTTATAGATTATGCAAGTAGGCAAACCACCAATTTAACACAATATGAAAGCTTCAATCACTCAGAAATCCAACTATGAGTAAACATGTTTTACTCCAAAATTAAATAACTACTACTATTATTACTGTGTAACTAAAGTGCCTATATAAAGCACTTTAAAGGGTCTTTTCATGTCTACTATTCTTTTTTCATTAGTTGCTTATTTTTTTGAAAAAACACTTAAGTAAATATACAAAATTCTTCATTTATCGTGTATTAAATTACATTTTGGGGCTCTCTTGTGGCAACAGTCACAGGACACAAGTACGTTATTAAAGTAAATATTCAAAATACTGAGACAAACTCGTGTTTCCTTGGTGTTTACACTCCCCACAGCAACAGCAGAGCAACAGCTTCAGGCCTCAAACTACACTAAATCTTCATAATGATGCAATTTTGGACCTAAACTGCATTGCAGGACACCTTCTGCTGTCACCTCACAGACAGAACCAGTAGCAGGGCGGATAAATCCTCTCTGCTCTGCTAACATGAGCACACACAGCCTGCTATCTCTCTCTCTCTCTCACACACGGTACAATGACTTCTCTCAGCAGAGTTACAGCAGCAGCAGCAGCAGCTCGGTTCATGTCTCACATCCACACTCAGCGTGATGCGGCGGTGCCGTCCTGCCTGACTTACCGGGAGGATGAGAGGGCTCGTCGGGACACGCTCGCTCGCTCCGACGCCGTTCACAGAGTTAGTGGTCGATACTTTTCAGAGGAGAAAATCTGTGTGTCAGGTTAGCAGGTGAGCAGCTGCCGTCCGGCTCGGTACAAACAGTCCAGAGTCACCCCGCAGCAGCAGCGGCAGCAGCAGAGGCAGCAGACGGCGGTGTGGTGGAGGAGCCTCCTCGGACGTGATTGGGCAGGTGGAACAGGCGCGTTCACGTGGACCCTGCGCCCGCGCGCCACACGGCAGCTTGTGACCACTGGTGCAATCACAAGGCTGCAACACAGGCTCAGGTGGGCTCAGGTAACTGAGTACATCCACTGGGGAGTGATGAAGTACATTTTATTAAGGACTGTAATGAAGTACATGTGTATTTCTATTTAATTATGTATGCAATGGAAATACACATGTAATTCATTTCAGTCTTTCAGGGAGGGGTTAATTATAGATTTAAGATGTATTAAGATGTATGTCACTTTTCTTTTTACATTACATAATGGTTGTTTAAATGAAAATGACTTTTTTGGATGATGTAATGAAACTATGAAAGTACTGCAGGCCAATTTAACCCTCATGCAACTGATGATACATTTAATGTTTTTAACTTTATTTTTTGGATCATTTCTGGCTGTATCACTGCATATTGTGTACATTTTCTGCAAATGTGTTTAAATGTCAACCTGAGCTCATATAGTATGTCTATATTACAGACAAACAGCTACAACTTGAACCATTAAAACCCATTAAAACTATTTATTTTCAGCAGGTTTCCCATCATAAAATCATGCATCCCATGTTCCCAGGCTCCCATTCTGTGGTCCTGAATGAATCTGTGTCATTTCTACTATTTTTTCACCTGTGCAATTGACCTGTATTTTGGATAAATACCAAATAAAATCATGCTATTCCCCTTGTGTCCCATAGAGGACTGTGCCTCACAATAAAACTTAACCCCTAATGTAACTGATAAAAGACTACATTAAGTATAAAAAAAGTTCCATGTCAAAAACTGGCATTAAAATACTTTATATTGAGTGTATGTAAAATAACATTGTGTTATAAGAGGCTTCTTCAGTCAGAACTGACTCTTGTCAAACCTTTTATTAAAAAAAAAACCTTGTTTCAGCTTGATGACATAATGCATTTAAGATGTTACTGCAGAATATCTTGAATATATTACTTTAACTTTTCCCCTCCAGACATTCTGTCTCGCCATTCAACAGCTTTCTGTCTTTCCCTTTTGAACTGTTTAGACATCATGAAAACTCTCAAAACGGGAGCTGAAACAGCAGAAATCCACTCTGAATTAGTTTACATGTGTGCATTTTTCTGCCAATATATTTAAATGTTTTTATTTGACATGATGTCTTGTCTCTGTTCTGGTGCTTTACAACAAATGTATTTGTTCAGCGTGATGTTCTGAGGAGCCACGGAGATAAAACACACCGAGGCTGTGATCAACATCCTCAGGGCTTTTCTGAGGATTAACCAGATCCTGTCAAATGTATACCTGAGGGTGTGGTGGGGTTGTGATTATAAAAACAATCTAAAAGCACCTGGACTTGAGTAAACAGAAGCCAATTTGAATCCATATGTCAACAGAATATAAACCACTGCACGATAATGCAGAGCTGGTTTACTCAAAATATAATTATAAAATCTCACAAGGCATGACAGAAGCTTTTCTTTGCTTGTTTGTATCTTTTATGCTGCAGCCCAATCAGACTTTATCTTGCATCATACGTCTTTGTTGGCCCCTGGTGGTGACTTTTCATACGAGCCGCCTTCAATAAAAACTCAAAGAAAAATAAACCTTCTGAAGATGCTTAAAGAAAAGAAACTTTTATTTTCCCCAAAGAGGTTACACAACATTCAGAATCCTTTCTTAACTCAACACTTGTTAATGTTTCATTATCATAAAAGGTAGAGATCCACTAGCACATACAAGTACTAGCACATCATTCTGTAGGTCTTCAGGAAAAACAAAGCCGAGTGGCAGCATTGGTCAAAGACTACATACTCAAGGTAAAATAGAGAAAATTACAAATATATATCCATCTATTTCAGGGAAACAATAGATTGTTGTACAAGATTCACACTCTCAAACTGCTATGGTGAGCCATAGGAAAAGTACAAATCAACAAAGTGAAGACATGACGGCTGGTTATCAATACCAGCGTTCAGTATGTCTTCTTTTGAAAAATATACTTTTATGTAGCCCAATGAAAGAGACTGTTAGCAGCTCAGACAGAAGATGCTGGTCTTTCAAATTTACAAAAGACAAAAAGTTAATCGCATTTTGGTTTTCACCTTTACATTTCATACAGTTTTTACAAGTTCTTTTTTGTAATTAGTTTCAAATGCATAAATGTGCATATGTGCAATATGGATAAATATCTTTGAGAAGTCTGAAAATATTTAGACGTTCTGGAGTATTCTTCAAGTACAGCTATCATTTTGTCGTGTGGTGTGTTTTCATCATGTACAGTTGCACAGACTAACTGTACGTCCTCATGGAGACAGAGTTTGTGTATGTGTGAGTGTGTGTTTGGTCCATTCTCTTCCTTCAAGAGTTGGTCCCGAGTGCCTGTTTTCAATAATAAATCCAGAAATCGTAACACGGAGGGGAAGAGAAGAACAAATTCAAGAAATCAAGGCACATTTAGTCACATAAGGCTGGTCCTTCATTTTCTCTGTAATTTAACAGAATCACCACTTTAACCCATTCAGTCATACCATGTGCCAATTTTGGAAAATGCTTGAAAAAACAGGGCAATATTGATTAAAAGTAGCATCATGTCAACACATATCACTACATGCAAAGATTTGTTGTGATCAGCCATCGATGTGACTTTTTAAACATTATTTAAAGGACATGGTCGGACATTTCAGGAAAAAAAAGAAGTCTTATTTGTTTTCTTGCAGAGAGTTAGACGAGGAGATCTATGCTGCTCTCAGCTTCAGCCTGCAGCTCAAGCCCCCAGAGGGAGCGCCAGGCTTTGGAGCCAATTTGACATAGTAGTAATCACAATGTAAAATAATGCACACTGGTTCCAAAGAGTCTCTCACGTACGCTTTAATTGTGAAAGAAGCAGCTGCAAGTTGGTAGAAAAACATTTTCTATGGAATGGAAAATCTGAATTCGATCCATTTGGTTCGATAACATTTGGAAAGCCTAGAAGATTTATCCCCATCAAGTTATTGGAGGGTTGAACAAGAAGTAGAAGTTAAAGTTAGCAAGCGTTTATAGGAATCAATAGTACCTCAACTCCGACACTGTGCCCAGATTATTTGTGATACATCAATCTTGCAACTTATTAGTGTAGTTCAGCATAAAGCCTGGAATCAGGTGGAAACAGCTAGCCGGACTCTGTTCTGGGGCACATTAACACCTGTAGTACAAACCACAGCTTGTTTTTACACTGTGGTTTTTGTAATTAGTGGTGTTTAGAGATGCTGGTAGGCAGAATATTTTACCTTTGGACAAAGCCAGTAGTTTTCTGGTTTCCAGCCTTTTAAGCTAAGCTAAGCTAACACCAACTGGATGTAGCCATAAAGACCAAATCACCCTAATGTGCTGCAAACAACAACGGTCACTTTTTGATTGACAAACTGGCGAAAGAAGTTATATTCTGTTGTCATTTTCAGCCGCAACTCCCAAGACCTGATGTTTCTGTTGTGCTTATTTTATGTACTGTGTTGCTTTGCTAGCTTCTTCTACACAGCAGTGACATCTAAGACTAACTGTTAGTTTGGGGCAAATGCAAGCTGTTACCTAATGGGTGAAAGAGTAGTTATTAATGAGATATGAAGCATCAAGCATGTAATATAGATGAATAAGATTTATGCACTTAGAAATAACATAATAATAACAACGCAGCAATTGGAGCCTAGCGCGTGATGCAGCGGTTTTCTATCCAGAAGTTACTGTAAACAAACATGGTGACTGGTCTTGTATGGAACAGACAGATACGACAGCGGTGTTGAACTCTCAGCAAGAAAGCAAATAAGCATATTTCTGAAACTGTCGGACTACTTTTTTGATCAAGAGTTTGCTGGTAAAAGCGACCAGTTTGCATGATCCAGAAATCTGAATGCCGTCTATCAGTACAAGTGAAAAGTCCAATCATCAGAGAGTTCATGATCAGAGTTTCCCGAAGCTTCCTGATTACACTTTCATAAGGTATCATTTCAGTCAGCTGACAAGAGTAATTCAAACAAGGTGAGCAAAATGGAAGTTTTTTTTGTTGTTTTTTTTCATCCCATAGCTGCCCTTACAGAGCCAAGATGTCCGCCATTTGAGATACAACATTCATATGCTGGAGTACAAAAGGCCATTTACAGTTTCCAAATGTGTTTACTGCAGCAACTCCTGTTCAACAGCAACATTTGTCATACAGTATAAAAGTGCGTTTCCTATGATTTGAAAGAACTGCAAGACAAAAAGGTTGATTCAACATCAACAGTAAAACGGATTGTGGAAGGTTTTTTTTTTTTTTTTTTTCACGATTCGTGTATCGAGTTAAAAGATTTACAATTCTGAAAGTTTGAAAGGCATTGACAGTAGAGTTTAAAGGGGGAGGGGTTTCCTGTAGTTTCTGTAGAACTTGCCACGAGGGCTTCATAAGGAGTGATTAGTGCTCTTCCAGCCAGGATGGACTGTCCCCACCTGGCATTTTCAACTTGATGTGGAACTGCTTGAGTGTCTGTTCCAGCTGCTGTTGGTTTCCAGCGTAGTACGCAGCTATGGCATTGTGGAACAGGATGAGCTGGTTATGCAACACCTTTACCTATTTGGGGAGCGGGAAAAACAAAACAAAGAGATGATGAGCTGAAAGCAAATATATCGGTGCAGGCATTTAGAGCAGAACAAGCCTTTTCCCACCTTGTTCTCTTCCAGGAACTTCAGCTTGACGGAGACGTCGTTTCGCATCCTCTCGTACTTCTCGCGGTGGATCTGGAACTGCTGCTGGGACTGCTCGATCTTGGGCATGGTGGTGGCGTCACGTGGCCCCAGATTCAGTTCCTCCAAATCTGTACGGTACGCATCATACTCAACCCTAGAAGTGTGTCATTATTTAAACAGAATTAGAATATGTTGTATGCGAGTGAGTTTACACATAATAATGAGTGCATGACAAAAAATACCCGTCCACATTACATCCAATGTTACATTTAAAGTACTAAAGCTGCCCAGTAGAAGTTTTCAGCAGTAGTAACAGAGCGGTTTCTGGGTCCCCGTGTTGTTTGTCGCGTGAAATGCAAACAGGGATTTACTTGTAAGTAGGTGATGTTATTAACAGTCCAGCCAGTAGTTACACACTACTCCACACTACCTACAGGTGGCAATAATGTGTCAAGATATGCAGGGACGCACCAACACAGGCTGAAAACAGGAAGACTGCCTCTGCTGTCCAAATGTTTTGCGAGTGTGGAAATGTGTCTAGTCAGTTTATCAGACCACAATTATACCCTTGATTTGGTTTTGGTGAGGGACAATTAATATCTTATTGGATCTTGGATTTCTGGAGCCTGAACCATGTTCGGGAGAGAGGGTGAAGCTGGGGAGATTATCTTTATTGGATTTGACTGAGAACCTGAAGACATGCTGTGGCAGTCACGCCCTAAAAGCCTAACTTGCTTTATCGCTTATTTTACTTACCATGAATTACAAAAGAACTTCATGTTGTATTGAAGAATACCTGAAACTACCGATTAAAACCATGACTTCATTAGGAAACTGTTCACAGAGGTAATAAATCAAGTGAGAAGTAGGGTCATGTTCTCATAAGCTTACATATGACCAGACTTCTTTTTGAAACCAGTAGAGTTGCCCCCTGCTGGTCATTTGAAAAAATGCAGCTACTGCCTGTATCATAGCCTCCATGTTAGCTTGTGTTTGGAGTAAGTGTGTTATCATGATGAAAGTTCTGCAGATTCTGTTTTTGCAAATGCGTAATAAACATGTCAGTCACTAGTGGCGCACCGGCATGACCACCCGATGAAGTTGAAAAATGTTTAGGTTCCACATCCGCTGAGGTTTGAAACATTTTCTCTGAATAGTGTATTTTAGATATGAATCCGTTTGTTGTCTGGAGATGGTGCACAAGACACAATAAACACAAAATGATCACGTATTACCTACCTGGCAAATTCATACTGCTTGATATTAAGCATTGTGTCTTCGATCGTTTTGTCCACGAGTGTCTCAACACTGCAGATGAAGAAGTTGATTGCACCCAGCAGTGTCTCTCCATTTTTGGCCAAAAGCTTTTGGGTGTCAGCATTGTAACCAAACTCCTCCTAAAGAACAAAAAGTAACACATTTTGATTGTCTAATTCAAATTTGGCATGTTGTCCAGTAAATCTTACAAACATATACACAGTTGTAGTAACTGTTAAAACTAATGGAGTAAATCAATCAATTTAGTTTCCATTTGCATCAATAAAAAAAACTAAAAATGCAATGAATGTAGAGACTAAATCCTCAGAAATAGACACAAGTGTACAGTATGTGCAAGCACTCGAATATAAAATATAGCAAACAGGGAACAACAACATCAATAAATCCTGTAACACAATAAGAGGACTCGAAGGAAGTGGACGAGGACTTAATCTTTAATTATGCATGACTCTCTATTGCCTTTTAAACTGTCAGCTTCCTAGTTTAGGGTGTTTGTCATGCCTTAGTAAAACAAACAATACACAGAGACGAACGTTAAAGTGAAAGGCTCAAAGTGGAGTCCCAGAAAACAGTTTTCCCAGCAAATGACTCCCAACAGATTTTCTACATTTATTTTACATTTAATCATTGCCAAAATTCATCCGACACAATAAATGATACATTTGGACTCACATGGAGTTCTGGTGACTTGAGGCTGAGGTCGGCGAAGGCGTCGCCCAGCTGCCTCTGCGTCTGCATCATCTGGGTCAGCTGATTGGCCAGCGTCTGAGCCAGCTTGATTACTTGTTGGTACTTTCTCTTGTTGTCGCGGAGGACTTCGATTTGAGCCTCCAGCTCCATGTCCACAGTCCTGGAGCCCCGACCCAGCTTCTCTGACAGGATCTGCCTGGTACACTGCAGAGGACAGCAGGCTTATTAACACACACTGATAAAAAAAAATAAAAGACTGCTGGGAATTTCTACTTTTCTTGTTGTAAAAGAGACAGTCAGACAGAGTGAAGCCAAAATAAAAAGTTTAAAGCAAAAGACATTTCTAATCATTTGTGTGGGTGAGTTTTGGGAATAGTTCACTCATCTGCCAACATCCTACTAACTGAGAGAAGACAAAGACTGGGACAAAGGGCTGAGAGACGGAGCAGGGTGGAGGAGGGACATAAAAATAAATCAAGGACAGAGAGGATTACTTTATATGTGTTGATGCTCCACTTTCTCACAAGGTCCAGTTTTTCCATGGCTGGGTTCTTTAAGTCATCCGAGAGGACCACCGCTCCACTCTTTGGCTGTGCTTTCATCGGGCCTGGACAATTAAAAGTCATTCACTTAGTAAGTGATTTAGTTATTGGGATTGCAGGCTAGAGAGCTGTGGTGAAAATTAGGGAGGTACAGTTCAAGTGTAATAATCAAACTGTGTGATGAGATTATCATTTTAACAGTGACTCTCAGACAATACACAGAGGAAGCAGAAGGCTGATGACATCTATGATTATTCAAATCAAAATGAACATTCAAGTACAATTAGTCATGACTTACCACTTTTGAAACGCTAACAGTCACAGTAAGAGTGATGAAAAGTGCTTTATTGTGGTTTTGACAAAGAGGGGAAATGTTGAAAGATATGGAGCCCCGAAACTGTAGTTAAACATTACCAGACGAGTCAAAAACAGAGCTGAATACATCAATTAATGTTGTTAAATAATCAACATTAGCATTGAGTGTTTAAAGAATAATGTTATACTTTTAGCGAAGAAGCTCATGCTTACAAAAGGTAGCCAAGGAACAGCACCACGATGGAAACACGTAATGGTGTCATCTTTTTGAAGATGCCTGTGTTTGCTGCCCGTGTTTTCAGTTAGATATACATGTATTTTATCAACTGAAACAACTGAACAGAGGTTAAAAGTATAACATGTATATTTCTTTCTTATTTTGGAGTCTACTCATGTATCTAGTTAGATTTTTGACCTGCTGGCAACCTTCATTGTGTCAGTTTCAGGACTCTATAGAAGAGACTATGGGCGCCAACTTTTGCAAGGACAAAGGTTGCAAGCAGGAAAACCCACTGAGATTAAATGTGAAAGAAATTTTCTTTCCAAGCCAAGCGAATGCTTTAGGCACCAAGAGGTTGCATCAGATCTAGAAGTCTTGACATCTAGATCTCAGGAAAATTACTCAAAAGGAGCTGCTTATAGTTAGCCACTGTAAAGCAGGAAACTACTTCAACGAGCCCAGACTCATTGAGAGGTTAAGTTTGAAGAGCCGACATACAAGAAAGGAGCAGAAGAAAGGTTTGATTCTGAATGGAGCACAGCCTGTGGGAACAAGGAGTGGGTAAGAAACGGATGAAAACCAAGAAGGGTACAAAAGACTGCGGTTAATTTAGTGTGCAAATGGTGACGATTCAGTATAATCTGATTCATACTCCATCGCTGCCGGTACCTTTCTCAGCCTGACTATCGCTGAAGGAGCGTGCCAGGCGGCTAGCAACAGCCGAGCTGGGAGCTACAGGTGCCACGGGAGACGTGGGCAGGCTTGCTGACCCTGGGAGATATTCAGAGTTATGATTCATTAGTATGTCACCATCCCGCCAACACAAGTGTAAGGGGGAATTTCGTATTGATTTTAATTTCCTGTGCGTTTGTTTAAATTACCGTGGCTCTCTCCACGTTGTAGGATCAATGTGTTACCTAATAAAACGCCTACCTCATCGAGTGTCATTAAAATGGAAAATAGCCATGGCAACATTGTGGTGAACAGGCTACAACAGCTCACTTCTCTATGAGGAGGTTTTTTTTTATTTGCATTTGTAACAAGGGCGTGATGATGAAAAGGAAAGAGGGTCACAACCTGGAGATCAGAGGAAACTCATTAAATTCAATTGGATGTCCACCTTTACAAATTCAAATGTCTGCCTTTCAAATTTCACAGAGATTATAAATCAAAAAAGGAACACTGAGAGTACATGGAGAGAATGACTGCTCGTGAGCAACTAAAGCTGCAAAGCAATCAAACATAGTGACAAGATGACAAGACCTGATGATGTTTTTCAACAAGCTGCTCCGTCACAAAACTCTAATGAGCGAGGAAACACTGCAGACACAAAAGAGGGCTGCAGCAGTAAAGATGGGGAGTGAAGAGTTTTACCTTTGTATGGTCCGGATTCAATGATGCCCTCTGTTGTTGAAGCGTAGTTGCTCGGGCTGACACTGGACTCTGAAAGGTTTAGGGCCCCAGGGACACTGGGGTAAGAGTCCTATGAAAAAAAAAAAAAACAGGGTTTATATTAGGCTCACAGCTTCTGAGCAGAAGAGCAGCCAGGGGAAGAAACTTCATGTACTTTCTGTATGTGAAAAAAAATATTGCAATATAATTTATTTTTGCCATTTTCAGCAGAATGTAAAACTACTGATAATCCTAACTCTGGCGTGGGTGCTGCTGCGGTGTTGTTATAAATGGTTAATTAAGAAAAATAGTTGATTATACAGCAGCAAAAAATTTTATAACATTTATGTAACCTACTGATTAGTAGCATAGCGCTACCTCATTACAATCCTAAAATAATGCACTGCAGCTATGTGTAGTAAAGCTGATAGACCGGTGAACGCATCATTTTACATTCAAGTCAGTCAGTGACACAAATGATCACATGAAGGACAGGAAACTAGACGAGATACAGTTAATCCTTTGCCTGAACTCGTTTTTGACACTTGAACCGTCTGAATCTGCGTATGTGCTTGTGGCTGTGGTCTCTTCCCTGCACAGACTGCCAGTGTGGCTGCGAGCTATTAGGAGTAAACAGCATCCCATCTGGAGGCTCTGCCAGCTCAAGAGGCAGATGGATGAGAGAGAAAGAGAGGGCACCCTGAGGTCTCCGTCTAAATGACTTCACTGTAGAAGGAACTCACCTCGACTGCCTGAGGATGTCACTGCTACACAGACAGAAGCCGATTTTCTACAACTGTAACAAGTTATTTGATTTTCCTTAATTCGTAAGCAACTATTCTGATGATGATCAAGCAGATGTGCCAAAAATGTGTCTGTGCCAGCCTCTAACATGTGAAGACTTTGTGATTTTCTTTTCCATTATGAAAGTAAACTGAATGTCTTGACAAATTTCAGTACGTTTCCTTGAGATAAGGAAACCATCAAAAGTCATTTCTCACCGTGTTGTGCTATTTCACAATTTAATTAAGATAAAAATGTTTACATTGACAGTGATAACCAATGTCGCAGCCCTTGGAAGACATATTTCGCATATCTGTTTGCCCTGTTAATATTCATCCAGAAGAAGAGATTTCACTCTTTTATGTTGAGGCAGTTTGGTGTAGGATATCTTGCTTGATGTGTCAATCAAAGACACAGACATCATAACAAGGGGTAGTGTTGTCGATGTACGAGACACCGTCTTTTGAAGACCTATTTATAGTTTTCTCTGGGTAGCCGGCCAGGAGACTCATTTACATTGTCTCAGGTGCTTGTGTAGTTTTGAGAGATGCCGTTTTCAAGTCTCTGAATGAGCCCTTACCCTCTGGAAAACTGTCTCAGGGCTCTGATCCAGTTCTCCGTTGCTGGTGACCGGGATCTCAGCGGCTGAGCTTCTATGGGACTCCTCAGCCATTGTGCTTTCCTGTAATGAGGAGGGTGAAATTGAAGCGGGTTATTCTTGAGGAGTTTTCCCAACACAACTTCAAAGAGAGAAGAGAAGTCCACGGAAGAATAGAGGACTCAGGAGCCACTTGTGGGACACAATAGTTGTGGACTGCCATCTTGTGGACACAGACATAGTGGACTTTAGTGACCTGGGCCACGATTCAACACTGAGAATTACCTGTGGAATCACAGTCATGACTTGATACTGTGATATCAGGTTGAACAACACTGACATTTATGATTTTGATCTAATGACACTGTTAGTTATTATATATAAGAAACAATGTGACAAACACTGTGCTTATGATGAAACTGACTTCCTCCTATTGTTCTACCAACGCAAGAGTTTAAAAGGCACATGCCTGTGTTCTTATGAAACCCATCTTTTTTAATGATTTCTTGCAGGGCAGGATGAAAAAAATTGTGTGACTGAACAGGATACCAGGAAGTACTTGTGCAACAACTAACATTTAAGTTTGAACACTGCTCTATTTCACAACACAGCAGGTGGGAAAGAAGAACTCAGATCACTGGGAAGCAAGTTAACAATAGTGATGGAGGGGAGGGAGTAAGGCCGGGTTAAGTTATCATCCTCACTGGTAGCTCAGTTGGTACAGAGCGGCCACATGTACAGAGGCTGTGTCCTCGCTGCAGCGGCCTAAGGTTCAAATCCGACCGGTGGCCTTTGCTGCACCGGTGGCCTTTGCTGCACGTTGGTTGTGATGTCAACACAATATTTCTCTTTGATTGATTTTCATACGAAAGATCTATATCATAATAAAAAAAGGTAGGCCAATAAATATGTGGTCACAAAAAATGTATTCTTGGTTGGTGCGGCATCGTAAACACAAGATATTATCTATTGTGAGGGTTTAGTGCATTTGGCTAATGACATATGGAGAAATGAAGGGAAATCAACTGGTCATCTCTAACATCTGCTGTGTTCCATAGCAATGCTTTGGTCAGATAACATCTGGTTTCTCATTACCATGGTCATGTCAGCATTTAATAACAAACACAAGGCTTTATATTTTACAGTGACATCCATTACTTCAGAGCACGTTCAACCCTGTGTGTCACGGCTTATAACTGCTCATTTTATGGTTCATCTTGGAAAATCGAGTCAGGCAGGAACATGCATGGAACAAAATTCTCCTTGGCCTTGGGTATAATTAACAACCACGTGGGCTGACCTGTTATAATCTTTACGACTACATATAAATCATGGTCTCTCTTAATCGTGCCTGTGGATTAAAAGGACAGTGACACATTGGCTTGCTACGCTGCACATTCACTCGCTGGCTCGTAGGAAGCCACAGGGTGGAGACAACAGTTTATGGCCACATTACATTTGCTTAAGTTGTAATAAACTTGCTGTCTGTAGCTGCAGGCAGAGGATATAGCTGTGCTATTGTTAGACAATACTTTGTGGCTTAATCACTGTGGACTATGGAACTAGGACACTGGGCTAACTGCAGTAAAGCCTTGCAAGGTTCAACAATCTGAAATTGGTTAATAGTCATGAGTGAAATGCCTGACAAAAGGTGGCAGGTAGCCCCAAGAGAACATCTTATAAATCGACAAATCTGCATTTGCATCTTTGAACAACAGCCTTCAACTATAGGTGGACCTTGACCAGTGTCTAAATAATGCAAATAGCTACCAGATCACCAGGTAACAAGATCTGTGTCTAGTCTGTGTCACAGACTGACTTGTTTCACTGTGTAAGCAAAAACAGTGAGTATAAAATCATGGGTTTACAACATCAATAAAACATTTTATATCAAAGTTTTTGTAAATTAAAGTCTTTCCGGTCAGCCCTGGGTAATTATACTGCATCTGTTTCTCATTCAGATAATGACTGAATGAAAAAAATGGTACACTAAGGCTGCACCTACTAAAACACAAGAAAATAAGATTTAAATGTGACGTTTCCTCTTTCTAAAAAATATATTTTTAAAAAGGCAGTGCTGTTTATTGCAAAAAATTAAAACAAACCTATTCAGTCTGGCTTTCATGTAGTATCTTCTGATTTATTTTATTAGTATCAACTATTAATTCTGCTATTGATGTAAACAAGTTAGGGTGTTTATCACACCATGTAATTTCTAAAGCTAGAAGCTGTATCTTAAGATTTCCGGTATAACAAGCAGAACATAATCACAAACAGACCAAAGTGAAGCTTTATCTAAAATGATTTCTGTCGGCATGTGTGACAAAGACTTAGCTGAGTGTTGTGTCATGTGACACTGACATATAAATACTTAAAGGCCATATGATGCCTGCATGCAGGCAGGCAGCACAGACATGCGCTGCTTGACTTGTCTAACCACTGACTGCAGATAAGATAGACTGCTCTCCTGTCTGACAGTCCTCTCTGACATCAAGTCAAAACAGGCTGTCTGGTAGAGGCACGTCTCTGATTACACTACAAAAAAAATTAGGGGAAAGTAAGAACCGACTCACAGAATTTGCTGACCAGCACTGTTTGTGTTATTTGGCTGCAGGTGTAGCAGAATTATCTGTGTATCTTGATCTAAGAGTTTTCTTCTTAAATTACAAACTCTAATGGCTCAGATTCTGCCATTGGCCCGTTGAGCATCAGCGGTCTCAGAACCAAAACCATCTGTAAACACTCTGCAAGGAAGTCTGTTAATAGTGTCAGCCTGCTGGAGCACTGAGAGTAGTAAAGTGGCTGCAGATTAATCAGGCATAAGAAGAGGCAAGGTGTGGCATGTCACCCTGTGCTGATCCTTTCAGTTCAGTATCCTGGATACGAGCTAACATGACGTGGGAGCCAGGGAGGAATAACAACAATGAGCTAATTGTCCAATTAGCTGCGAGGAGGAAAGAATAGTCTCTTGCCTCTCAAACTAAGGAAGAACACAACACAAACCACATTGCACAACGTCACGCTTAAGCCGCAAAAAGGACGGAAAATGTGTCTTAAATTACGTTACAAATGTGCTGCTTTAAGGGATACTCAAGGAGGAAAGGGAGGAGTCCTCATCTTAAATTATGGCGATCTGACGTGCAGTACTGGCACTGGGCCCTGAAACAGAACGTGAATCAACAGTCGTGACGTGTCACACATTCCAGCAGCACAAGAACAGTGGGACTGCCTGAGAATGTGCAGTCAAGAGTCCAAATCTGTTGCACTTACCCAGCCATGTGACTGACAGCATGTGGAGCTCTGTGTACACCCAACTCACAAACATTGTCACAGGGTAACATTGTGAAGACATGGCATCATTTTCACATCACGCTCACTTACACACACATAGTCAGTGTCCAATAAAAGACGACAAAAGTGTAGAGAAGTGTATACTTACTGACTTGCACTTTATAATAACATTATTCATAATAATGAACAGTATGATGATGCATCATTCTCAACAATCACTTTGAGATGAGCATTTATAGAAAGCAGATAAAATGAAAGACGCCTTGATCATCCCCAAACACAGAGGGCAACTCACAGTAGCAAGAAAAGAGAGAAAGCCAATAGCTGCACCATCAACACAGAGAAACAGCTACACCAGCTTTATACTTCTGAAACCTCAAACAAAGCAGGAAGAAATCTGAAACACATCTACCCACATAAAAGCCAGAAACAAACACAATCACTTCACAGCGGCCGCTCAGGTTCATGTTGTTGATTATATCAGATAATCCATCACAACGATATTCAATTACGCAGGAAAGAGACCACCACCAAATAAAGATCAAATCAGCAACATGACCAAGAGCAGAGTAAGGATTTGCTCGAAGAAGATTGTCCAAAGTGAACGTAAATATCACCTTTGTTTCAGTGTGCGAATCTCCACTTTCCTCTGGTGTTTCAGCTGTCTCAACATGGTGATTTGTCTCGTGCCGGCCATTGTCTACACTGTCAGACACGTGTGCAGCATCACTGTCACTGTGCGTCACCACGCTCTCACTCTTAACGCCCTCATCCTCCTCCTGAACATCCTCGCCACTGTTTTCTGCATTTTCTCCAGCACTGTCAATATCAATGTCGTATAGCACTTCGTCTCTGTCCTCTCCTTCCCTGCTGTTGTCTACACTCTCCTGTTTTACATCCTCACTCAAACTCTCCTCTGCTTTGTCAGCCTCCTCCTCACAATCCATCTGAGGGTCCTCGGCTGAGGTGTTCCTCGATTCAGCTTCAAGACTAACTTCAGACATACCTGAAAACAGACAGACAGAAGGGTGTGAACGGGTCCTAGTGAACTACAACCTGTCCACAGTTTGTGCCTGCATGTTAATGTTTCCGTTATTATATTCACATCTCAGGAGTAACAAGGAGATAAATCACTGACAACATTTGTTTTATAAAACTCACTACCGTAGAGGTTATTTCCTCAATCTACAAAGATGAAAACATGCTCCCCCACTGCATGATAAATATAAAATAGAGCCTGATTTTTTGGGCCAATAATGAGCTCAAGTGTGGTTATCAAACACTTGACACATGACAAAGATTTGTCATCAAGGCAGGGTTTTTTACAGTTTAACCAAAACTCTATTGTCAACAGTACACTGAAAAACTAAACTTTACTCAGAATATCAAAATTTAAAATTAACCCAAGCCTCTTTTTTTGCATTATAGTCTCTTAAATGAAAGTTTTCCTATCTGCTCCTGTCAGACAACATATATGCCGATACCAATTTATGTGTGAAGGGTCGACACTGGCCAACCATGGGGCTGTAGTCTATAGTCTGAATCGATAACATTAACATAAACAGTTATAAGTGGATGTATTTTTAGACAGACCTTATTGATCCGAAAGTGGACATTTGTTTCCACACTGTGTACATTAACGCTGCCTAAACGTAGGTGCATCCATACAGCACATACACCCGGACACACCCAGATAAACATCCATACACATATCAATACAGACAAATTTAATTCTGCTTTATGTCCTACAAATCAAGCAAATATGTCATTACCAGCTTCCATCTTTGATTTTTTTTTTCACATTATAAAGCCTTTTTTTTTTACTTTACTGTCCAGCCATCTTTCATTAATGACAACAACATCATCAGTCTCATGAGACACTACACCAATCCTTGGACAGGACACAGATATTGTGTATAACACCTGGCATTGGCAACGTTTCAGGTGTGCATTTCCAGGTTTGCAGCTTCAGACAATATGACCCACTCACACACAGTCGTGATGACTGAGACAGCTTTTGTACTACGTGGATGCCATTACTTGTACACCTGATAGTCAAACGTTACAGCCATTGACAGAGTTTTTCCTTTTTTCTCTGTAACATCACACAACACCTGAACTGGCATGGCAGGGTTGGGTAAATTACCTGTTGCGGCACCATCACGTGACTAGGTTGTCAAAAAAAGTGATAAAAACGCGTTATAATGCTGCTAACGAGATAACATATACTGTGACATTGATATAATTGTTAAATTTAAGTAGACATAATGTATTTGGAAGGCAAGCACCGAACAAAACCTTTCTGTAGTTTCCACCTCCTGCTCAGTTAGCCTTAGCTAGTTTCCACCAATTTAACTTGACGTGAATGTATCAGAGCCGTTGACGTGTTAGCTAACGTAGCTACACAGCAGATAACACAGATGACGAACTTGTGAAAAACTTAAATAAAGGCACTTAAAGTTGTTAATATCTCACTGTTTTGCCACGTACGCAACCCGAAGCCATAAGGGAACGGCTGTGATCAAAACTTTAGTTTACATTACCTGTCTGCGGCCGTGGCTAACCGTTTAGCTGTGAACTGTTAGCCGATGTAGTTGCTCTCTGAAATCCTCAGTGTCGCGTCGCACTGGACGTTTCCCTGAACGGCGGTGCGCCTGCTGTTAATGCAAACGATGCATATATGTACTAACAAACGGTCATCGGTGGTCCTTTCTCTTCAAGCACAGTAGTCTTGCTGTTTGAACCCCGGAAAGACAGATCCAGTGTGCGGGCCCTCGGCTGTCATCAGAAGCAGACAGCATCATTTGCAGCATGCGCTCTCCCCCTGCTGTCAAAATATGTTGCTTGCAGCTTGTGTCGCCTGTCTTAAATAAGCTAATTTAACATTCTGTTTAACCGGGGAAATATGCTAAGACAACTTTCAGGTTAAAATACGATAATTAATCGACTATTATGCTGGTCAAGCCTTCATCGTTAACGTTTATATCTCATCTCAACCACCTATTTCTCCCTTTAGCTTGCTACGATGTGACGTGACCCAAAAACTCCGTTTCCCACAAGCCCCCGCGATGCGCGACGCACCGTTGCGTTGCGACGCAGGCTGAAGCCTGGTTGAGGCAGTCCAGCTAGAAGCCATATTGGAACCTATGAAGTCGGCTTGCACTTTGATGGAACTGAGTGTCTGTCGTTTTGGGAGTCTCTAAAATCGCTATCCCGGATCTACACCCGAGTGATTGCGCCCGGCATTCCACCTGAGACCCTGCCAAGTCTGGACGGCAAGTTGTCTCGCTTCTGTTGTGGAAAAAATGAGTCCAACCGATGCTAAACGAGGGGCTAAACGCAGGAAGAACAAGCGGGGCGGTGGCAGTAGCTGCAGTGCTGTCTGCAATACCAGCGGTGGCAAGGCCGGGGTTGCCTCGGCCCTAGGCTGTGCGGGAACAGCAACACCTGCCTCTGTCGTCAGCTTTTTAACACCTGGCAGCACAGGCAACGGGAATATGGGGTCCATCACGGGCATAAACGGAGAGGTAAGAGTGTCACACACCTTGAACCGGTAGATGTCAAAACGGGGGCGACTAGCTAGCAGCGTTATCAACGACACAAATCTGCTTTGGGCCCGACACTGATGCGAGGAAGGCAGCTAGCTAACTAACCTATGCAACATGGCTAGAAATTAACTGGCTTAATTACTGCTAATGCCGGTTGTTATACTTTGTCGAACACAGTGCTAGCTAGCAAATCGTTAGCCATAGCTGTGTAGTTGAACGGGACGTGTTATATTGTATGGAACTGCCGTAAACATTAGGTTGCCTCTGCCCTGGCCAAAAGCTGTGACTACCATCGTTAGCTTAAGTTGAGAGATCGCAGCTGAATCGGCAACAATTTAAACACCACGATGCCTTATTTTGAGCTAATACACCCCAGGTAGGTGGAGATTACATTGGTCAAGCCAAGATTATTCGTGAGTACTATTCGGGTAAACACTGTTGGCCACAGGCTGCTATTACACAGATAAACATTAATGCTAGCTAATGCTAACAGTGCAGAGTACTAACAACTTCAACCCCGTCGGGCCTCGGTGTGTTTTTACAAGCTGACCTTACAGTTATTGTGCTTATAAAGGTTTATCCGAGTTAAACTCCATTGTGTTTGCTAATAGACCACACACCTGCCTCCAGTAATCCAAGGTAAATTAGTTATACACGTTGAATTGGCACTAAAATAATAATTTGCATTGACACCACAAGATGTTAGCAAGTTTCTGTGAAACTGAATGTTTTCAACTCATAGATGTCAGCTCAAAAGTTAGTTGGGAAGCTTTTCGGCTCACAGTGATCTCAGATGTTGGCTATAATACTGCATGTTAATGAAATCTGTCCTTTCTGTTGTTCTGTGTGTAATTCAATGTGTAGTATATACCATAAGGTGATCAAAAGTCTTGAACTCAGCAGGTGTGTGAATGCCTGATATTTGCCAAACAGCCAAGATCCTAACAAAGAAACGACCTCCTTGGATGTAGGGACCTATTCATATAGAAACATCCTTCAATTCATGAGAATTGTTTCCTGTATTTATCTTAGAAAAATAACAGACTGGGAGTAGTGCTGCTTTATAAAATGTTTATAAATTGTGTAAACTGTGGTTACAGCATTTGTCTACTTGGACTGTTGCTCTGATTGGTGTGTCTAATAATTTGAAGAGGTATTAATTTGTATTAGTTTTAACACAGCTGTTTAAGTTGTATTTGTCATGAATGATTGTCATTCAGTTTTACCCAAATCGACAAAAGGGCAAACAAATCCTAAATAACATGTTATTAGGCGAAAGTGGGAAACAGTTTTATTATAATTTGGATGAACTGACTCATTAGATTACATGATGTTTATATAGTAAACAATAGTCTACCCGGGCAGGTGTGATAGTATTTTCTCAGAAACTCAGAACTCAGAAAAGCAGCCTTCTACTTCACAGTGTCGGGATTTAAATGTGATCTTCATCCAGTCGGATGTCGTAAACAAAATGATCAAATGTAGACAACTGGACTCACTCTTACAGGCTGCGGCTAATTAAAGTTTTGCTAACTGTAATAATAATAAAGCACATGCGTGGTCAGATCCATGTCAACACTGAGTCTTTTTGCATCCATCAGGTCAAAGTGAACAACAGTGTAACACCACAGTTTACAGAAGGACCAGTGAATGCTGACTTCTCCGGAGTCCTTCAGGTAAAGTCTCAGAAGTTTATGTAAGGTCACTGTGGTGATTTCTCTGTCCGTCTCTTTTGTTTAACATAATTTACACACTGATGAAGCGCTCGGACGACTAATCAATTAGTTTACGCTGTGAACTATTAAATTAATTCCCAAGTATTTTGATAATCCATTAATCAGTTTGAACCCTTCTTTTCAGAAAAGAAGTGATCAACATTTTTCACCATTTCCGGACATATTATAAACCAGACAGCTCATCAGTTATTGAGAAGATAATTGACAGATTAATTGACAACGAAAATAATAATGAGTTGCAGCCCTGCATTGAACTTTAGGCACACTAGAAGTAGGTGGACTCTACAAGATGGCCTGATTTAGTCTTAATTTATTGCGTTTACTCTCCAAAGTGTGGAGTGACATAACTCTGACAAATAGCAAGCATATTCAGTTTTGACAAGCGCCGAACACAGTTGTGTGCTCCTGCAACAGCAGGACACCAGGATGCTTGGATAACTGTAGTCAGTCTCATCGTATTGTGAGTGATCACTCACAGGCGTATTTTCACTGTCGGCAGCCCTTTTTGTTTGTATCCAGCAGTGTTATGGTGCAAATGCAGCTTTCTGTCGGCATCCAGCCATATTTGAAGTGACTGTCATCAAAATATGCTCTTGAAACCAAACTTTAAACTGTCCCATTGGAATAATCTACTGACACAGAACACCACCTCCACTGGATATCACAGCATCAGTACAATTACTGAGTTTCATTTGAATGTGTGCAGGAAAGACATGCAGTCAAATTGAAGTCGTTTGAATAATAGAGAGGAACTGTGCCTCACACTACAGTAAAATCTATGTAGCTTGTATTGAAGCCATCTGATTGATAGTCACATAGTATTAACATGTGTGTTACTGAATAAAGTCAAATGTGTTGTCCTGTTTACACATTTACAACAGTAGGTAGAACCTTACCAGTGTGTTTGCGCCTGTTATTAAGAACAAGACATTTTATTTTAGCACGCACGGTGAATCCAATAATTTCAGCCCATTGTTATTCAAAATCTGTCACGTGGCTCTTTACCTTGGGCATCTAATGTTTTTGTCTCCACACCTGGTTGTTTTTGTCATCTTATAAAAACAGTTTTTTGTGTTATGCTGATAAGAAATCCCTCTAAATTGGTCCAACAAAACTCAAATATCATATTCTTGCAAAGTTGATGGCTTGGAACTTGAAATGTGTGGAGCATTATTTGGAACCGCTTTGAATCAAAGTGAAAACTCAAAATAAACATGCAAAGACTTTCGGATAAAAATGATTTCTTAACTGTTCAGCTTTTTAGTGTAGTCATAAAGCACCACTTCTGGGAGTGGGTGAGGTTGAGTATCCCAGAGCACCCACAGATTCAGAGTCTCCTGTGAACTACTGGTACACCTATACAATGTTGCCGAAATAAAATTCATTTTGCTTACTGACAAACACCGCCAATTAGGACATCATGAATTGAATCTTCTGGCTGCTAATTATGTGTCCGTGCTACTCTGTGGTGCACTCACTGACAAGGGTGTGCATTAAGAAAAGGTTCCAGAGTTTTAATGGAGTCCAGTGGGGCGGTTCAGACAGCTGGTGTACCCAGAGTGCAATGGGAATAGAGTGTGGTGTGTCTCAATGTATAGAACATATACTGTATAGCAGACTGCTCTGCTCTCAGCAATATGGACATACCACATTTTTTCAGAAAAAGATTGAATAAAGTTTATATTTAAGAACGATTTTTAGAGAAAACATTCACACTATATTCTCACTATATTTCGTTGTATCAGTGTAAAGATATTCAGTTTTTCTTCCACAACAACCTATAAGATGCTAAGTGGCTCTGTACCTTATGGTATGTTTCTCTCTCTTCTTCCTCCTGCTGACATCCTCACCGCAGACTCCATTCACGTTCGGCTTGAACCAGCGGGCGCCCTACACAGCCGGCGATCGCTGTCTCTTGTGCCGATGTGAGCGTAAAGACGGTGCTGTGCCTTCAGAGGCAGGGATCACGGGCCAGAACGGTACGTCGCAACCCAACAAGACGCCGAGTGCCCTGCAGCTGCCTCTGTGGGTGTGCTCCGACTGCAGGCGCACAGTGGAGAAGGAGGACCGACACACTGCTCTGGAGCAGTCGTTGGGGGTAAGTCACGAGTGTATTACATTTTTTTTTTTTCAATGATGTTGTTAAAGTTTGTGGCTGTAGTGAAAGGACTTCTATGCTTTAGGGTCTTTGTGTGATTCCATTGCTCCCATGTCTGTGTCTGCATTGATGCCACATATCTTCAATTTAACTCGCACAGCTGTGGTCAGTCTCTCAGAGGATGGAGTAGCTCTTGTTCAGCCAGAAAAGCTAGAACAGATGGAGCAACCAGAAGCAACAGCTGCTTCAGTGAAAAGATGTTACAAAGGACAGACTATCAGTTAATATTTTTGCTTGGGTTCACCTTGAAATATAGCTAGAAAATAGTATCTAGGTCAAAAGTAAGTGATGCAGCAGATGAAATACTCCGATATTATACTCTATAATTTAGCTCTTTTTAGTTTCTTTCATGTATTTTCCTAACTTTTGTAGAATTTTCCTTTTACACATAAGAGTGTAAATCTTCTCTCAGGCCTATGTTGTGAAATGCCACGATGTATTAAGACTAATGCCTCTTCATATAAAGAGCTTCTTACATTAGACGGCCTGGCTATGTGCTGAACACCTACTTACAAGTGGAAAAATCTTATTAATCAACACATCGTCATTTTTTTTCCCCCAACTGAAATACAAAGTAACTTCTCTTCCACTGGGTTGTGTTTGCGAGGGTGTGATCATTGGCTGTAATTAATAAGGCTGGTAACAACTCACCATTTATTTTTCCTTTTATTACTAATTCTTTGTTTCTATGTCTGATGTGAGTAAGAGCAAAACACAGTGAGTAGGATAGTAATAATAATAAGTTATTTGTAGTTTAGACTCTTTCATATTTCACCGTTTTTGAGCAGAGTCTGAAGCTGATACTGTTTCCGTATATCTGCAGTCACTGTACTGTACTGTGCTGTGCTGCAGCTGTGTTTTGCATACGTGACCTGATCCTTCAGTAAACTCTTGTCAGAAATAATGTGCAGTCATCTTCAGCAACTGCAATTATTGGTTAATTCCTGCTCATTTTGCTGTTTGCACTTTGGTGACTTGTCTCCTAATTAAGTGAAATTCCTGTATCATTACTCAACCATCGGATTAGGACATTAGGTTGTGGAGTTTAAAACACCAACTATTGTGGCAGATTATTAAATTTTATTTGATTTTACATACTTTTTGCTGGTACCAGGGGGTTTCACAGAATAAAGACTATCAAAACCACTCGTTGACACTGCTAGTCGTTTTTAACTCGATGCAAAAATAAGCCTTTGAGATGGCCTTCCAACGACCAAGCGGTGAGAAAACTTGCGTCGTTTTTGAACATATGTGCTTGAACCATGATTTTCTATGTAACGCCATGTTAAACATAGTTCAGATGGTTAGAGAAGATCGACTCCTGCTATCCCTGCAAGCAAGCAGTCGCGTTGTAACTGCAGTCAAACACTACCACTGTTGTATTGAGGACTCTTGATTAACCCTTTATTGTTTCCATTTGAGACCTTTTGATGTGAATTAAAAATTGTAATTGACTGACAAAAAACTCCTGCGATTATTACCTCCAGTAGTTGTAACTGCTACACTATATCTATTGATCAGGCTTTGTTGATCAGACTTGTTGGGTATGTCAGGGGGGTTTAGTTTCCTTAGTTGTGGGTGTGGGTGCTTTGGCCTTTTCTATTTGGCTTGGGTTTGGTTTCCTCCATATATGTATTGTTCCATTGCATCCTCAGGGCAGTGGGGTACTATGCTGACTCACAGTGTCACAGACCTGTAGTAAACAGAGCCAAACCACTGTGAAGCTTTTATCGCGATGCAGCTGCAGATCGTGAGCCCGAACAGAAATGTAACACTTAATTATAGTTCCAATAACTTGGCAATGGAAAGATCAGAATCTAGCGGGCGTCCTATCTTGGTTCACAGAGGTTTTTTTGTGACCAACTGCTAACCCTAAAACCCAAGCATGTGATTTAGGAAAGAAAACACTTATCTAGTGTCATTCCTGTTGTAGAAAAAAATCTTAAGTGGGGACAGGACCTACTCCTTGGGTTGGCTGATCCAAACAAACTGTACCTGGACTTCTTCTGTCATCAGCTCTTAACACGTCTTCTTTCTTGGCCTTGTCGCTGCCACAGGGAGTTCGGACAAAAGTTATTGCTGGATAAAACAATATCCAGACTTCTGAATCCTGCAGTTCTTGATTGATAATGACGCTGTTCTTTATTGCTGAAGAGTTTGGTTCCATATGCAAGTACCAATCATAGAATATTCCTAAATACAAACAGTCGATCTACATTTGCACTATGTTATATTTAATGCTTACTGCACAATCCTCCTGACATGACTTTAGATATCAAAAAGTGATCGACATCAATGAAACGATTGATATGTTCCTTAATATTTGCTCAGTTGCATCTTGAGGAAAGTATAAAAATTGTTGCGTATCTCAAGCTGTTTTTCATATTTCCCACAGAGCCAAGACTTCCTTTTGCACATGCCTGTGGGTAACGGAAACCTGGGCCAGGAGGCAGCCACGGGGGACAGACTGACCACTGCTGTGCCTACACTACCCATGCTCCCTGCCCCTGACCTCACCGCACCGATGCCTGCTGATACAGTGTGCAGCTGTGAAGCCTGCAACGAGCGGCGGTCAGTTCAGACCCATCACCACTGAAGGAGATTCATTATTTAGTCTTTGTGTTTTAAAGTTAATGTGATCTTTATGAATTTATGTCCTGGTTAACAGGGAGATCTCTGCCGAGTCGGAGAATGAGTCACAGCAGCTGCAGAACCACTGGTCGGAGGTTCGGTACCTGGTGCGCTGCATCTACCGTCAGACAGGAACACCACTAGCAGATGACCACGATCAGCCCCTAGAGAGAGACAAGGAGGGCATGAAGGAGCTGGTTGACAGGTAGAACTACTGCGTCTTTATCCACTAGGGGTCTCTATTGAACTGCAAATGTGGATGCAGGAAAAGGCCTTTGAATGCAATGATGTCATCAAGTTGAAACTACTACCCTCTCTGCTGTCATCAGTTTGGTTAAAAGCCCCGTACAATGCTGTCTTTATTTCCTTGATATGATGCATTTCCTGTTGAAAAAGGAACAGCTGTGACATGACTCACTGAGGGATTATTTGAACTATAGAATAATTATTTTTGAGGAATTTCTTTATAAATTTTTGTTGGGGCTGGTGTTTTCCTTTAGACCAGCATTTCCAGTCTCACTTTATTTTAAGATATTTAACACTTCTGCTTTAAATTGTCAAAAAATGACTAGACCTTCTTTTGATATATTTTGAGCTGTGTACTTACTTACATTATACTAAATGTTTCCTGCAAAGTTCACCCACAGAGAAAACTGTGATTTGAAGAAACTAAAACATCAGAGAGTGCTGTAGGAAGTTGGAAAATGTGACCAAACACATCTTTTGATAAAACTTTATAATGTTACCTCTTCCGTTAACATTTCCGAGTCACATGACAAAGATTTTCATCGGAAATAGATCGGAGCTCCCATGATCCCGCACTACTTCACAATGTCACCAACCTACGTCTTTTGCTTCAACGTATTGATAGATTGATTGAGATACTGTTTGCTTGAGATTTAGTCTTTTTTATTTTCCTCGTGCAGACTCTGTGAGAAGGACCCGTTCCAGTTGTATCAGCGGTTGGAGCAGCAGGCGCGCGAATACGTCTTGGAAATGAAGGTGCGGCTTCTGAAGCACCTGTCGACAGGTCCCAAGACCACAGGACCAGCGGGGACCGTGGCTGCAGCGCAGGGTCCTCCTCAGGCCTACCAGTTCATCTCCCTGCTGCTGGAGGAGTACAGCGCCCTCTGTCAAGCTGCACGCACCATCAGCAGCTTCCTACTCACCCTGGTCAGTTTACATTTGGTGTAGCGAGATTTGTAAAGACATAGTGTGTTGGCTGTCCCGCAGGGGGCATACAACTTTGAATGTGTTCTATTCAGTCTTACAGATTTAAGGCTTTAAAAGTCATATGTCTTAAATTAGAATTTGTGAGGTCTTAATTGCCACAAAATATATATATATATTGTCATTAATTCATCTTTTAATATCTTTATAAGTTAACTTTCCTGTTGGCATGATGCAGATTTACCTAATTTACACTATTAACCAAATTCCCACACAGAACCTATGGGATTACATATATACTGCTTACCTGTATATCGTATATCTTTGAAAGGTCTTGAAGGCATTAAATTTAATTGTCTGACACATGTTGACATTCATACATTTTACTGTATTTGTTGTTTTCCCAGGAGAATGAGCACCTCCAGAAATTCCAGGTGACGTGGGAGCTGCACAACAAGCACCTTTTTGAGAATCTGGTGTTCTCTGAACCGATCTTGCACAGCAGTTTACCTGCACTGGTTGCACAGCTGAAGTAAGATGTAGTTTTACTTGTGTAAAGAAATAAATTAGATACTCATCCATCACTGTTACTTAATCTGTTATTTTAGAGCAGAGTTAAACTAATGTTGCACACACAAGTTTAAAAATTCAAAGTGTCTTTAACAGCTTGTGTTTGTCTTTTTATTCTGCACGCTTATTTTTAGACATGGCACAGCCTCCCATGATTCATACAATGAAGATATGTACAGGACCTTGTTAGAAAGCTACCAGCAGCTGCAGCAGGAGATGGCTTCGGTGGCTGCTGAATGGCAGGAGTGCGAGAAGAGGATTGACGACTATGTAGATGAACAGGTAAACACATCCAAGACAAATTTTACACACACTGAGCCAGGAAATCGCAGTACTTTCTGAAAATGTGGTGCTTGTCAAAGGAGCAGTAGTTAAAGCTGTAAGGATGTGACTCTTTTACAGCTGCTTTTTAAGGTGGAGGGTCAGGGTCTCACCAACCAAAGAACAGAGCCACACAAGTCCTTGATTAGCAAAAACGTAAGACATTTAAATGTTATTTCCACATAAAGTCAGCTTTTTCAGCATATCTTCAAATGTGTATAATTTCCAGAAGTTCATGTTCTTCTCATTTCTTGCCCATTTCCAGACTTTGAAGACGAAGCAGCGGATGCTGAAGGAGGACTGGGAGTTCTTTAAGCAGAGAAGATTTATAGAAGAACAGGTACACAACAAGTACACAGAGCCATCATGATGGATTCAAATGTGCATTTCTGTGCTTCAGAGCAGTTTTTATTATTATTATTATTTTTTTTAATGATGTTTTCTTTATAGTTACCCAACAGTAAGAAGTCCCCAACAGGAGATAACAACTTCACAGACACGATGAGGATGCTCTCATCTCGTCTGAGTATTCCAGACTGTCCAAACTGCAATTATCGAAGAAGGTGAGTGTTGTATCATTTTCTGGGCTCAGATTTGGTGCCAATTTCACTTTTGAAGCCTCCAAATTGATTTAATTATTATTGTTCTTATATACACATTGATCTGTAATCAGGGTTGTTACGATTTCCTTATGTCAGATGTTTTTTGTTTAACGATTTAATTCACCAACTTTGTGTTGTCAGGGAATTCATACCTCCCTAAATGTTATGACCACGCCTCATATAAGTGAGCTAATGTCTGAGAACATTTTGAAGCTGGCAATAATGACAAAAATCTAAATTTAGGAAGTCATTTCCCCCAACTTCTTCTTTAATAGTGACACCTAATATAGATAAGAATGAGCAGTTAGTTTCCATCATGGGTTATTAATGGTGTTTGTGTGTAGGCATACAATTTTGTTTGTTGTTGTTGTAGGTTATTTTTATTGATTGCAGCATTTTAAATTTGTACTTGCAGTCTTACCCAAAACATGTTTTCTTGGGTCTGGAAAAACAAGATCTGTCATTTTGTCAACAAATTGCAGCTTCTTTAAATTCTGATATTGCACTTTTGATAACATTTCAATTAGTTCTGCACCTCTGGTTAATCAGAACCTCAGGAAAACCAGCCACCTTTTTTTTGGAAGCTAATGATCATCCGATTAAGAATGAGAAATAAAGAATTTAGGAGATTTTGTAAATTATTACCGTCTTCCATGTCGTTTTGAAGATGTTATGTCGTATCATTTTTCACATAATGCTGTGATAATTATTGTTATATGAATTTTGTTCCTATCACCCACAGATGTACATGTGATGACTGCAGTCTCTCCCACATCCTGACATGTGGCATCATGGACTCTCCAATTGCTGAGGACCTCCACATCAAGCTGCCCCTTCAAGGGGAACCTCCCCGTGACTACCTGGCCGAGGTGCACCCTCCCAGCCTATCCTCCGGCAGTTCAGCGTCTGGATCCAACTCCAGTTCTCCCATCACCATTCAGCAGCATCCCAGGCTCATTCTGCCTGAGGGGGATACCAACACTTTGTAAGTCACCCTGAGGCATTGTTAGATATTGTGTGTCAGATGGTC
Organism: Sparus aurata; assembly: GCF_900880675.1. NCBI lineage: Eukaryota > Metazoa > Chordata > Actinopteri > Spariformes > Sparidae > Sparus > Sparus aurata. The sequence goes on from NC_044187.1 coordinate 11,812,591, forward strand.
GTAATTACACACCTCTTCCCATAAACAATAATTTCCCTTCAGTAACTTCCCCCTAACCGGACCACTCATTTCTGTTTACTGCTAGTATCAGTGATGATGACGAAGTGCCTCCGTTGTCCAGTAAGTTCGGGGACATGTACCCCATGAGTGGTTATGAGGATAACAGTGTTGTGACTGCTGCTGTGAATGGCCTCCATAATGACATCAACGGGGAAGCTGAGAACGTGGTACTAAAGGCAGGGGTAAGTTCTGCACTGAGGTAATTTAGATTACATGCAAATTTCCCTGCTGAGTTTCTGGATGATGTATCTGGAGTTCATTATTAGTGGGTTACTGGTAGAAGGGGATCTGTTTTGTGTACTGTTCCAGGACTATTTCCTAATCGTGTCTTCTTTGTTCAACACTTGCTTGTTTCAGTCTCCTCACATTACCAGCAGCAGCAGTTCATCGGAGGGTGACGAGGAGGAGGCTGACGGTGATGTTGGCAGGGAGCCCAGAGGGCAGCAGGAGGAGCTTTCCTTAGGAAAGACCAACAGTCCTCCACCTTCTTACAACCACCAACAGGTGTTAAAACACTTTTAATGAGCTGTCGTTGTCCAAACTGGTTGAAAATGTTGTGAATTAATCTGCTGCTCATACACAGTGAACATGCAACTGTAATTCCTAAAAAGGGAATGACAATAATCACAGCAATGATCACGTTTCACAAAATGATTTTATATAATCAAGAAAAGGGACATTTTGGTTTAGGGAGCTTTTTTAAAGAAGTAGCTATTTGGGCTGAGTAACAGATCTCTAAACCTTGTTCCAGAAACCAGAAACTCTTTAGTTTTTCTCCCCTAATTTCAACCTGTCATGGTTAGAGATATGCTTGAATTTGAATATAGTCTGGTGTTTCATCTACACAATCATATATGTACACCAAACATATTTAAATTTTTGAAATGAAATTATCCTGTTATCATATCTCTCTATTTTCGATTGCTGCTGGTGTAAAATAATTCCGTAGGCTTTATTTTTTGCCATAACCTTTACAGTAACATTTGAGATCAGATGATAAAGGCTTACAGAGTCTTGACACTTTTGTTTTTAGATACTTGAAAGCATAACCTGATATTTCACAGCCTCTTAAAAGTAAAATTCAATTGCTTTTATAGAGGCAAAGTTTGACAGTTTAACATTCAAGAGCTTATCTTAATAAAAGGAAGAAAAAAAAATGGGTTGGTAGAAAAACAAGTCTATATTTATCAAATGAGGTATTCATACTGAAACTTGGCTATCATAGTGGTACCAGTATTAAAAAAGGTCAAACAATCCCCCGGTCTCTGACTGTAAGGCTGCAACTAACACAAACTTTCAATACTGATTCATATTTCGTCAATTAAAGGTTAGAAAATCGGTCCACATAATTTCCAAGGTGACGTCAACAATTGTCTAGTCTGGTCAAAACCCTAAAAAATATTCAGGTTACAATTGTATAACTAAGAATTTTTGGCACTTTTGACCGATAAAAGACTGAAATGATTTGTCTATTTCAGCTCTTTTTGTTGATTATATAAAGTGATTTTGTGGATAAAGTGTTTTGAATTTGTGTCACTACTCTCAGATAGAACAGGTCCAGCATGCCTGCGAGTGCCACGTTTGCAACCAGGACCCCAGCTCCTCCACCCTGGGCCCTGCCACATGCTTGCCCCCAAGTCGGCTCCACGCTGCACCTCCTCCCACTGCCGGACACCAGTTCTTCACAGACAGCAAGACTCCCCCCGCCCACCCTGCCCTCCACCTCTACCCCCACATCCACGGCCACCTACCCCTACACAACTTCTCCCGGCCCCTGCTGCACCCCACACTCTACCCTCCCAGTCCTCCACTCACACACAACAAGGTGAGGATCACTCTTGAGCCCACACAGTCACAAAGCTTTTTTTTTTTTTTTTTTTACAGTGTGTAAAAGTAATAGCTGTGAGAGTCTCTTTAAGGGAAAATTGATTCATTTCCTTATCACTGGGGATTTCTTTTAAGGTTCCAGGAACAATACTGAGCTTAGTTGTATTCTAGTTTCATTTAGTTTCACTGTCATTTTTACATTCACTGCCACTAGAGGTCGGAGTGAGCCCATTGTCAGAAGTCTAAAGCAATCCGAAACCTGTGCGTGTATGCTGTCTTAAATCCATTCATCTCATACTCCCAAACTCGTCGAGTCACGGTGCCTCAGGGGCTTTTACAAGTTGATGAAACCGTCTGTCATTAGACCCCTTAATTTGAGTAAGGAGGACTACCCCAGAAAAAAAACCCTTATATCAGCGGGTAAAATGTCTCAGGACAGAGAATACATAATGGATGGGGGAAAAAGAAAGAAATACGTATAGTATATAATGATTAGGAAGTAAAAGTCTACTTTGGAAGAATCTTGTGGGTTAAAAGAGACAAAAAGAACAATAAGGACTTGTCAAGTGGCTCATTTTAAGGTAAAACTTTCAACATAAAGACAAACAAATAAAGACGTACAGCTTCAACACAGTGAAATACAAATCATCGTTTCATCAGGTGTGAAAAAATAAATATCAATAGTAACTAAAATTATGCTTACTTGGCCTAAACAAAAAGTGAATGGTTTTCTTCTTAAACTAATTTCAGCTGGTGTGGTTTTCTAATAAACTGTTTACGGATTTGGGTCTCTTCACCACAATGGTGACCTGGAGAAGGACAGGCCACATAAAAGGAAATTGCCAAAATCAATCAGAATATGTACAAATATTGTTTAGAAAAAATAAAGACAAATATAAGTTGTGAAAGTGCTGTATCGTAGTATAAGTTGACAAACATGAGACCAACAGCCAGACAAAAGAGGTTACTGGGCGGCCGATGCTTCGGCATAGAGAAGCTGAAAGAAGACTGAGGGGAAACTAGGAAATGATGGACAGTTGACAAACAACAGAAGCTAGAGAAATTCAGTGTTTGTTGTTCACACTCTTTTGTTATATCCTCATGGGCTATAACTAGTAGGATTGAGATTGTGTTAATGGCATGATTTATTTTCTAACTTCTATCTTTTTCCCTCAAGCCTCTGCCCCCGAACCCCACATCAAACCACTCGGCAGCCAAACAGCCAGCGTTCAGCCCATCGTTACCGGAGCACGTTTACCAGAATTGCTTCGGCGGTGCGGGTGGAGCGGGTGACTGGAACAGCTCGCTGCAGTGCCTCTCGCTCAAGTTCGAGAACCTGTGGGACGCTGCCGTGATGAAGAGCTGGAATCCGTCTGTGCTGTTGCCAGAGTCCCTGCCAGGTGAGCCACTTGGGCGCAGCAGAGACGACAAACGAATCCCAAGTCGGAAGAGTTAAAATCATGACTCGTCTCGTGTCATTTCTCAACAGGTGACATGCTTGGACCACCCCTCGCTGACGTGCCCCTCCCTCCAACGTCATCTATCGGCCCCCAAGGGGAACACCCCTCACTGCCCACCCCTCTGCCCCCTTCCTCCTCCACTTCCTCGTCATTGTCATCGTCTTCATCCTCTTCATCGTCGTCATCGTGCTCCTCTTCGGAAGCCAAAGAGCAGAAGAAGAGTGGCGCCAAGAAGAAGTGTCTCTACAATTTCCAGGATGCCTTCATGGAGACCAACCGAGTGGTGATGGCCACCTCCGCCTCCACGTCCTCTGTGTCCTGCACTGCCACCACTGTCCAGTCAAGTAATAACCCACCCATCCACCTAGCATCTAAAAGACCCAACTCTTTAGGTAATCTAGGATGTAAGAGCAGTGGTTAGGTTTGTACTGATGATGGTTTATTTGTTTTTCTTTATAATTAGATTATGGGTCCCGTAGATATGAGTTAGTACAGCGTGTTAACTCGTTGTTGAACTCATCAAGGAAATGTTGTGCTGTTTAACCGTCAAAGCGAATTATAAGACTGAATTCTTCTTCAGTGTTGTTGGTTCCGCTATTCATCGGCAGCATTTCAGTAAGATAATCATTCAGTTTCTCTGTGGTATTCGTTTGTTATGGATTTGTTAAATAGGAACCACCTGCGCTATTCAGTCCTGGAATGGATAGCATGTGGGAGGGATGCTAATCCCATTTTCAGTGTTAAGTGTCCATAAAGGCAATTATACCAGGCCTGCTTATGTGACTTAAGGAAAGGAATTCCCCGTACAGGACAGTTAATGCACTAATAGGGCACTAATGACAGCAAAGCACACCCTCTTGTGTAAGATTGCCTGAATATAAACAATAATTACGTGACAATTATTGTTCATAATTTTCCATCTTTCAAAAGACCATTGAAACAGTTTGGACATGTTTGTGGAAATGGCATCTTTCGGGCCTTTAGGAGGGAGTTTTATCATTGTAAGGAGGGAAAATGTAAACTTCTGTGGTGTGCTACAGACTGGAGGACACCATAGTGTGTAGCCCATGTTCATGCACCGTTGTTGATTTAAGACATCTGACCCTTTTTACATCATCAAATGCTTTTACTCAGCCTGGCGGACGAGTAAACTGCACTAACTGCTGCACACGGAAGAAGTCTTCCTTGATGGATTTCTGCTAGAAACCCTTTCTAACATGTCTCTTATGTTATAAGAAACTCAATTTAAACCCCCCAAAAATATCCTTTCTCTAAATGTAGTCTAACCAAGTAGTTTTGTTGCTTGAACCTAAAGTAACAGTGACTGAAAACTGGAAATTATTTACTTGTTTTCAGTGTTTGTATTAAGTGTAAAAGTTCATTAGTGTTTACTTCACGTTTCACATGAAACAGGAACCCTGGTCTCCTGGTTGATAGTCTGCTTCTTGTCACTCTTTACACTACGTCACCTGACTTCCGAAATGCTTTCCGACAGAAAGCATTCAGAGCAAACTTCTCCTTCTAAAACTTCCACTGAAAAAAAGTAAAGCTAGTTAACGCAGCTTTCTGTTGTCGTCATTGATCCCCAATGTTTTGTAAAGCTAATGTAGGAAGTGCTTGTACAACTACAAATGTATAAAAACTTGAATTTCTCCTTTTTGCAAAGTTACCAATTTCAAGTCCAAACCACATACTAAGGATTTTATATACAGATTTAAAAAGAGCTCAACTTTAAGTGAACCTTATTCTTAGAAATATGAGTGCCAGCTCTGTGAATACCTGCATGTTTTAAAGAGTTGATTTTAGGACAAAGAACTAAACAACGATCTAATTCATTACATCTTTGTCTCCTCTAGACGATGTATTTCACAATCTAGGTAAAGAGGACCATAGGCAACCCGCTCCAGCCACCCCTAGAAACGGCCCTACAGGACTGACTTCCCTCCCTCCACTCTCGGGCCCCACCCTGCCCCCAGCCCCCACCACACACCTCCCCACAATGGGATCCCAGCCCTTTCCAAAGATGGCCGCTCCAGCTCCAGACTTCGAGGCGCACCAGGGTTTGTGCCTCCCGCCTGCCGAGCCTCCCGCCTCCTCGGCAGATGGTCCTATCAGTGCCCCGCCTAGTGTCTGCAGGTGAGGCCACCACGTTATTCTACGCCCGTAAATGAAATGTAATATCAGTGACAGTTTAGAAAGAAGATGCCGTTGTTTGTGATGACAAAAGTATTTCTGGGGACCCGTTCTAAGCATCATTCTTTTCAGTGATCCGGACTGTGAAGGCCATCGCTGTGAGGGGAACGGGGCATACGACCAGCCGTACGATGGAGAGGAAAGTCAGGACGAGGACAGCTGCTCCGAGCATAGCTCCTCCACCTCCACTTCCACCAACCAGAAAGAAGGAAAGTACTGTGACTGCTGCTACTGCGAGTTCTTTGGGCATGGCGGGGTAAGAGATATGCATTTATCACTCACAATTTGCATGTTTACCTCAAATTAACATGTCTTTGTGGCGGATGCTAATTAATTGATTGTAAACAGACATTTGGTTTTGATTCTCACTAGATGATGTAAACCGAAACAGAATCATTTCTAGTGTATCATTTAATTTGTTTATGTTCTTAGTGTAAGAATTCAGCCATCGTATCCTTACTGATTGCTTTGTAACATTTTTGTTCCAGCCCCCCGCTGCTCCTACCAGTCGAAACTATGCAGAGATGCGGGAGAAGCTGCGCTTGCGTCTGACAAAGCGCAAGGAGGAGCAGCCTAAACGTGAGGAGCACCAACCAATAATAGAACGAGATGGCGGGGTGGAGGACCACAGGCGGGTGGAGGACCTGTTGCAGTTCATCAACAGTGCCGACAGCAAACCTGCCTCCAGTTCTAAGGCAGCCAAAAGGGCCAGGCATAAACAAAAGAAGGTACCGTCCCTTCTAATCTGTTGAGAAATCTTTTTAAAATCATCAAAAGAGACTCCAGTGATTAATATAGATATACCACAACTCTGCTAGTACTTAATACACGGGTGTTTTTGTCACAACTAGTAAATGCTGAATGCTGAAAATGTTTGTCTGCTTCAGATGGAGGAGAAGGCCCGTCTGGAGGCGGAGGCCCGTGAAAGGGAGGAGCAGCAGCTATTGGAAGAGCAGCAACGGCGACAGCGGCAGGAAGAGGAAGAGGCAGCGCTTCAAAAGGAACTGCTCCGGCTGCAGGAGCTGCAGCAACATCGTGCTGCCAAGAAGAAAAAGAAAGAGAAAGCAAAGGAAAACACCGCTCCCCCTCAAAACAACCCACAGCCCCTCAAACAGACAGCTCAGAACGTCCTAGATAACTTACAGAATGGAAAGTCACAGCTGCTTCAAACCCTCATCCGCCTCCCCCACCAGAAAGAGCCCAGATTCGACCCCGCACCCCGGCCCAACGCACTGCACAGCCCAAAACACACAAATGAGAAGGGGTTTTCAACCGAGACCAACATCTCCAACTCTCCGGCCACCCTCCACAATGGCACTTCTACACCTCAGCTTGAGGCCAACAGTAAAGTTAAGGCCAAGCAGTCTGCTAAAGTGGCCACTTGTGAGGCTGCAGTAAAGAAAGCTCCAGAGTTACCCAAGAGCTCAGATGTGACTGTAAAGCTAGCTAATTGCACCAACCCCACCACTACAACAGACACCAAAGCAACACGGATCAGGCCTGCTGAGGCCCTGGCTCCTCTCCCCACCACCGAACCAAGGAGGGAGGAAAGGAGTAATATCAGAAGCGCCAGTGGAAAAAGGCAGCAACAACAACCGCTGACCCAAATGAAGGAAGACAGGAGAAGTCCACCTGTGTCAAACCCTTCCCCGTCTCCCCCTCCAACCTGCCAGTCTGAGCAGAGCCAGCAGAACGGCAAACCTCCCAGTGCAGAGTCCCCACAGCCCAAAGGCAAGACCAAGAAGAACAAGAAGAAGAAGGGGGACAAGATGAACAGCTCAATAGGTTGGTATCTATTTGATGTTTGAGGTGTGTGTGTTAACCACAAGACAGTACTGTGTCGTACAAGTCTTGTGGTTAACATATAGATTCGTCTTAGTCTCATTCTTGACCAGCTTAACTGTTAGAATAACTGGTGTGATTCCACAGAAGTGACGCTAGATGAGGGAAGTGAGTCTTAGACAGAACCCTCTGACCAGAGACAGGCTGATGTAGCCCTTCGCTTGTCTCTTGGGTATTCTGTGGTATAACCACGTCATCGCAGCGTGGTTTGTGAAAGCGTGCGCTGCAGTTTGTTGCATTAACTTAGTCCCATTCACAGGTAGTATGGGGAGTTCCTTATTTTCGTTTGAGTTTATGACACAAACGTGGGCAAGTAAAAATTTGCCTCGAGCAAGCAGATATCTGACCCACAAGGGAAAAAATCGTAAACGTTGAGCCCTGCAGTGAAATGGCTGTATGTTATTTTGTTTCAGACGACGTATTCTTGCCCAAAGACATCGACCTGGATAGCACTGAAATGGATGAAACAGAGAGGGAGGTTGAATATTTCAAAAGGTACGTTTGTATTGCCAAATACTGATGAGACTTTGTTCTTCTTTTTTTTTTTGTTCCTTTAAACATTTAAAATGGAAGCTGTACCAGAAGCTGAGTGTGTTTTGTATTTCTTCTCTGCAGGTTTTGCTTGGATTCTGCCCGGCAGACCCGTCAACGTCTTTCCATCAACTGGTCAAACTTTAGTTTGAAGAAAGCTACGTTTGCTGCACACTGAGGGTGTTTGTGAGTGACTGTCAGGACACAATCAGTACCTTAACAGCTATACCAACCCACGCGGTCTCCCCCCCCACACACACACACATCCCTGTTGTCCTCCCAGAACTTTTCTCCTGCTGTGCCCAAATCACACCCACGCTGCCTTGCTTTGTTCTTGTCACTGTGTGGTTCCAACACAGACCCATCTGGACTGATCCACCTGCAGAACTTAAACAAAAATGAAATGAAATGACACAAAAAGAATCATGAAATGCTACTTTACATCTGATTAATTTTCCTTGCGTGCTTGTGTGCTTTTAGTCTGAGTTGGGCATTTCTCTTGACTGTAAAAGCCATGGTATGAAATTATTTTCTTATACTGGCTTTACCTGTAGTCAAAAGATGCTTACTATGTCTGGATGGTTTCCTTCCCAAAAAAAAAAGACAAAGGAAACTACAAAAAAATGAGAAATGTAATGAATTAAAAGCTGTATTTGAGATATTGTGGCTTACTATCCCATCGTTTCCCCGTTCCTAGCACGGCATCTCATCCACATGATTGACAAGGGAATGGGCTTGGTCAGCTGGTCTCCACTCCCTGCCCCCCACCCCACCCACCACTTCCTCCTCCTCCACCCTATTTCACAGAAAGGAGGAAAGCGTAATACTTGACAATGTTCTTTTTTGGTTTTTAAGTACTGTTTAACAAACTGTTGAGTAAAAGTGTTCCAGTTACAGTTTTTGTTTTCTTTCTTTTTGACCTGTAGCCAGCTTGTATCAGAATACTTTCAGAATGAAATTGAAAAAGAACAATACTCACACTATCAATCTGTTATAGAGTGTATATTGTATTAACACTGCAGCCAAACTGGCTACTTTTAACATATTGTTAAGTAATATTAAATCTTGTCTTTCTTTTTTGAAAGATGGAATACAGTAGTATGGCAGGATTATGTGTCTTGTGTCAAACCTTATTTCCTACATGCAGTAGAAATTGCCAATAAAGGACATGGACACCTAAAACCACACACATACATGTGAAGAAATAGTTCAACATTTTTTGGGGAACTAAAGCTTGTTTACTTTCAGGGCTGGATTTGAAGATCGGTGCCACTCGTATCTCTTCTTTCAAGGTGTGGGATGTGAGAGGATCTATTAGCGGAAATGTGATATATTCATAACTGTTTACATTAGTCTATATATAATTAAGTGGAACTAAGAATCGTTCTGTTTTTGTTACCTTAGAACGAGCCTTTTATATTTAAAGAGGAGTGATCCACCATATTTCTACAGTAGCCCTGAATGGACAATCCAAACACTGGCTCTGAAGAAGGCCATTCATGTTTTTAGGGGAGTTTCAGATGAGAGGTGTTAAATTCTGCAACCTCACCACCAGCTGATGCTTAATCCAATGCACCAGCTCTTTTTAAATATAAGCCTGCAGCTAGCAGCCAGTTAACTCAAAGACTTAACATATCATCTTATTGTAAAGAACAAACAAACTAAATTTAGCTTGTGATGGGAAATGTTAACTCATAGAAGTTGAGAATCAGTGGATGCAAATGTGTAGTTTTACACAACACACATTTAGAATAAATGACCGGGCTTACTGGTGCATTCAAAACGGCTGGACTTGACCACAACACGCCTGAGTAAGAAAGTTCAAGCTCCACAAAGCTGTGCTCGCGACTCACATTCATGATCAAAGCCTGCACCGAGCACGGCTGGCTGCAAAGAGGTCACGTGAGATGTAGGATCCATATTTCGCTGTCATGAAAATTGCCAGAAATGAGTAAGCATGGACTACACTCTAATCTGTTTCCAGTCTTTGTGCTTGCTAAGCTAAGATAAGCTAACCAACTCCTGCTCGATTTGAGTTTAAAGCAGCTACAACAAACTTTACTTATTTGTTGATTCTGGCGGCCCCTGTGGACAAAAGTGGTACAAGCACCGTGGCCTGCTGTGGTAAAGATCTTGATCTGCAAGCACATGATTCAAAACTATTTTTCTTAAGTGAGAATAGCCGTTTTTTAAAGATACTGACAAGACAGGATAAGCTTTATGTTAGTGATGTACTATACTACCAAACTATAGAGAAGCTTCTTTCCTCAATCCATCCTCATACAGCAATATCCAATCTTTCTCTTGTCTCCGGTCTCGTTTGCTTATGTAGGTCAAACAGAAGCAGCACTATTAAAGTTAGAGTGTTTCATGACCAGGTAAAAGTTCTTGTATTACGGTCAAGTTATTGAAAGCAAAAGCGAGAATATCAACTTCCCTTAAAGGCCATTCACTTCAACATGATCGTGTCCATATGAGGCAGGTGAATAGTATGTACTTCCACCAAAACAGGAATTTTACCCATTGTTGCTTTTCTGCACGTCTGCGGTGAGACGATGGCTTGCAAGGGTGAGTCACACCCTGACATACGTGTTCCTTTTGGGAAATGCACTAATTGACAGTCATAATCAGTGTAGAGGGACACTGTTACTGAGTCATGTAGCTCCTGAGGTTCAGTTTCAAATCTGAGTAGCTTAAAAGCCACATAGGTAGACTGCCACTGGGCTACTTCAGGCATTTACATGTAGACCCATTTCACATATGCACATGAAACTTGAGGGAAAATTGATTTCAAGCTGTTATGAAATCAAGTACATTCCCTCAGGGTAAAGCGAGCGAGAAATGAGGTCATGCTTTGGCTTATCTATGTAGATGACTTAATACATACCTTCGACTGAGCCGCACTGACAGGACACAGGGTACATCAGCAGCAGCAAGAGCTGTCACTTGGTGTTTCTCCACCAGTTGGTCTGAAATCAATTTTTAGAAACTTTTGCAAGATATCAGTGATTGTCGGGGTTGCAGTTTTACTATCTATATTTGGAACAAGGGATGTAAACTAACAACAATCCACATTAAGATGCTGGGAGATCATCCAGTAAGTTTTCTTTTTTTAGAAACAAATATGTTGGAGACTAAACATAATTTTTCTTAGACGGCAAAAAAAAAAAAAAAACCCACAAAAACAAACCCACAACCACAAAAAGATCCATGAAAGTTTGAACCCTTATTCACAAAGAAAATAAGCGTAAAGCGATGACAGACATAATGGAGTTTTAAACAGCTCTGGATTTTCACAAAGAAAAGTGTGAAAAGTACAACATCTTCCATCCAGAGTCAAACATATAAATGTGAAGAGGAAGTGAGTTACAGTAAAGTTCACAGTGGCTGCTTCCTCTTGATGTTTTCCACTTATTTCTTAAAAACTGCGGGATTTTACTATGAAGAACTTACGACACTTATAAAACTTGATGAATGAGAGAATTGTGGTTAAAAAAAAAAAAAAAATGTAGAATGGTGCCGAAAAGGTTTTGGTTTGTGAGCGCCATCCGAGCAGATGTGACTCATAATTTATTTCAGGTATGAATGACTGCCGGGCTTGTTTGTAGCTCTACGTGCTCGCTCTCAGTCACCAGTGATGTAAGATCAGATCTACCACATTTGAGCAAATGCCCCACAAAACTACACTAACGTAAGACGAGTTGAAAACACCGAGCAGAATGCTTGAGACGAATGTGGGTTGCGATCTAAATAAAACATGAAAATTGGCACAGATGAAAGACACCCTTTTGTCCCTAAAAAGTCACTTTAAACAAAATTTCCATGGTGTTTCCTTTGAAAGACTTTTGTTGATTTGACCTTTGCTTTAAATACGGCCTTGGTTGATGAAGGGGAACACAATGGTGCACTTGGAGCAGTCTGACAATGACAAGGGCAAGCGCCAATAGGATTATTAAAAGGGATCACGGCTGCCTTGTAGCTTGTAATCAGAATACTGATCTTTTTCATTGTCGACCGCCTGGAGCACTTCAGGATCACATACACTTCTAAAGAGGTAATCCCCCCCTTGTTTTCATGGCTGCACTCTGCTACAATAGCGTTTTTTGGTGGCTGAAACCTTGGACTTCCTTAGAGAAAAGCCAAAAAACAAAAAAAGAAACAATGGAAACCAACATTAATACCAAATACCTCCACCAACATACTTTAAATTAAAACGATCTGCTCGAGTCGACGGCGCTCCATTTTCAAATAAACTCGTCTGCCTTTTTTTTTTTTTTTGGGAATTCCCTCCGTGATGGCGGGAAATTCCCATTCTTTTAGGATACACACAAGATTAAAGGCTGCATCTATCCATTCTGTGTTTGTCGGGATAAGTGTCAGGCTGAAGTTTTTTCCCCTCTTTGTTAAAAGTATATGACAGCTACATCGGTACATCCTGACGCTTTGAAACCTGTTTTATTCAAACAGGAACTGGTCTACCGCTGTCACCTGACTGTTCTCATTAATTCTTTTTCTTTCTTAGAAAAAGTTCCCAGACACTCAGGTGGGGATTTGTGACCTATTTTTTTCCACTCTCAGATCGGTGGGTAGAGCGTTTGTGTGTGTGGAAGTTCAGTCACTTATAGACCCTGTTGTATTGCGTAGGTGTGTGCTGGCGGGGGGAGAATCCCCAGCAGACAACTCGTGGCCTTTTTTGGGCCTGTGTGTATTTCTACCAGTCTGCATGTGGTTGGCTTACAGACGAGATACCCAAGTTGCCCTTTAATGCCAAAATTGGTACCCATCACTCTGTGGGCACATGAATTGGGGCCAGGCTGGCGTTATGTAAATGAAATAAATGTGTGGAAACTAATTCAGCTACAAATATCTCCCCCAAGTTAGCTGATGAGTAATGTAACATGTGATGCTGCCTGGAGGCTGAAGCTGACGGTGATTTGTATTTGGGGATTTGGGTGATAGGGGACTTGAGTGTCATCTCTTATACCTCTTCATATTGTTTTCTGAATAAGTCCCAACGATATTTATCTAAATTTAACATCAATAAGTCTAATTATCCTAAGATTTTTCACTTCTGTCCATTTATATGTTGTGTATTTAATCCGTACAAAACCAAAAGTGAACCAAAAAGAAAAAAAAATTGCCATGTTACTAGGATTTCTGGCTGAAAAGTTAGATTTGAAGTTTGATATGACTCTCATTTGGACATGAATCCACCACTAGCTGTCAGCAGGCTAAGCTAACTAAATAGGTAGCCTCACGCCGTCCAATCACAAAGTAAAGTAGCCTATATCTCATGTGCTTAATCTGTAAACATCTACACCCACGTGTGATAAAACATTACTATTTGACATTTGGCTGTGGTTTCTGGCAGAAAGTTAGATGTGAAGATTGATACTGCTCATGTTTGCAGGGTAAATTTGAAGCTACTACTAGGAGTTGATAAGATAGCTACACAGCTAGCCTAGCTATGTCCAATCACTTGTTGACATAATCTATACAAAAAGTGTGAAGAGTAAGTGTAAAAAACAACAACTTCCTCTTAAATGAGGGATTCAATCAAACACTTGAGAAGATTAGAAGACTGACAGCACTTAGGTTTGCACTGTAAACCTGCCCATAGCATCCCATTAATTAGCTTAGCTAGCCTAGCTCTGTCCAATCACTTATTAACGCATAGCTTGTGATTGATCACTACAAAAACCAAAGTGTGATTCACAAACAATTTGGTTTTTGTAATTTTATGGGCGTTTCTGACAACGACAATACATAAATAAATGAACTAAAATAGATGTGAAGACTGGTAACACTTATTTTGTGCACTTAATGGTAAGTTTCCAGTGGCAGCCCATAAGCTAGCGATACAGTTAGCCTAGCTCTTTCAGTCACTGATTTACTCATAATCTTGTGTTTAATCTGTACAAAAACCAAAGTGTAATAGAAAACCTCTATTTGAAGTTTTACAGGGGCCATTTGCTGGACTATTACTCTGAATTTCCTTTTTACACTTGGTTAAGTGCTTGTGCTAAGCTATGCTAAGATAAACAACTGCTTGCATTAGCTTGGTTTTTACGCTACATTCTCAATAGTGGTATCAATCTTCTTAGCTGACCCTTAAGAAAGCACCAACAAAATTTTTTAAAATGTTTAACTTCAATTAATGGGATTTAAAAACAAAACCCCTGAGAGTATCTAATCATTTCTAATGGATTCAACTTCTCTTTAGGTCTCATGTGTTGTGTGTTCACAAAATTCCAGAGCCGTGCTTTAAATAAACCTTTATCTGATCAAAATAACAATGCTGCTGAGGAGGTATGTGCACAGTGAACACATGTGTTAAGCTGCATCGCTTCTATGCACTGCAACTGCCTACTTCCTTTTCAACAGGGGATGTCCAGCTTCCTGTTCTTACTACGCCAAATCCATGGCAACTGATTCACCAAACAGCGCTGTCGGCCTTGTTCGCGTCAAAACGAAACTTCACAACGACTGACTGCACAATGTTTAGGTCCCTCAGCGATCAGCAGGGCGGTTATTGAGGGTCGTTGGACGTAACTCGAGCCACCATCTCTCACTGGTCTGCTCAGTGCCCCTGTAGTGTTTGCCTCAGCCACACAACAGCTGGGAATATGGTTTGTCACAGTACAGCATGCCCATTCAGGCAACACTGGGAAGGGGTTTTCCACCGCGCACAAGCATTTACACGTGACACAGATGGACACACACAAACACACAAAAAAGACATGCACACAGGCTTAGATTAAGTAGTGCCAACATTTTCGTGGTTAGGCTATGATCTGTGGCAACAGCTCGAGGCTGCAGACTCCAAGAAGCAGAATACACCACGCAGTTATAAAAACGTATTTAAAGCTGCATAAATCACCAAAAGATATGATAAGTGAGGCTGAACAGACTTTTATTACAAAAATAACGTGCCAGCTCAAGAGAAACAGCACCAGATCTCCAAAAATAAGCATTTTTTGTCAGTTGGGATGCAATCTTTAAAAAAAAAAAACAGTTTAAAAAAATTGAACGTCAAACATTTCTCCAGTTGTATTTTACAATTTTGATCCCAAAAGTTTACAGGAAAAAAAAGTATTTTATGGCTTTATAGAAAAAAAGGCAACAAAACATTGCACTACAAATAATTAGCCTTTTCTATCACTATGCAAAGGGAATAAATATTAATAGAATAGTTATATATTTTAAATCTGTTATTAAGAATATATAATTTACAGACCGGAACTACGTAGAGTTCAATCATGAAACAACTAATAGCACCACATTATCAATTAGATGTCTAGATCCAAAATTAGAAGCTTATGCGTCATGAATCTCTTAATCATACGATTAATTTTTAGCAAAATGTCAAGAAAGTGCAACAGGTTTGTAATTTGACACACTGAGGTATATGATATTGGATATATTGCATTGGCATCCACCTCTCCACCACAACAACCTCCTGTATTGCAACAGGAGAACACTAAGAACAAGACACTGGATTTTTTTTTTTTTTAACTAGAATAGCCTGATGAACTCATTACTCTTGCGACAGGGGAACTTTGGGTTGTACAGTTTTGCTTCACCGTGTCCAATCGTCTTCAGTCAGTCGTTTCATTTGTTGTCAAGTCTCTCCGAATTGGAAACTCCACTCAAGTTGTTTTTCTGCCGTGTAGTGCTGCTCTTCAGTGTCGAGTTACTGTCAGCGAGAGATAACTGTCTTCTCCAAATGAGTGTTGTTCCGTTCATAGTTTGGCACACTCCTCGCAATGGTTCAGGTACTCTGCAGCGTCCCTGTCGTTGAACGTGGCGAGGCACCGCGGGCACTGTAGCTCCGACAGGCCCGGGCAGTCGTTCCAGGCGAGGTTCGGCGTTGTCTTCGCTGCCGCAGCTGCAGGCTGTTTCTGCATTTCAGCTGTGTTCATCAGTAGAGGCTCTGAAGTGTCCTTATGTCGCCTTGTGGAGATCCTGTGTCCTATGTGCACACGACACATGGGAACCACTTCTCTGTTCTCTCTGCTTGCTCCCTGCTGAAGTCACATAAGTACACTGTTAGGACTGCACAAGCAAGCGTGTGTGCCTAAAGATGCTCTTATCACCTGATTTAACGGTTGTCATCTCACCTGTTTGTGTAGCTGCCGTTTTAACTGATAAACCTGCTCCTTCAGGTCTTCGATCTGGCCCTGTGCTCGCTCTCTGTCTGCACGCTCAGACTTAAAGTCATCTGCATAGATGAGCACCTGAGGGAAGAAAAGACACAACCTTGAGTCGTCTTGATCCTGTATACTCTCAAGTTATACAAAAGATTAAACGCAGCGGAATGAAGGGATGTACTGCGACCTAAATGTAGCACCAACCTGCTGCTCCAGAGTCTGGATTCTCTCTTGGTCTTGCCTCCTTACGTCCTCCACTTCTCTGTCCAGCCGCTCACACTCGGCCATCTTCTCCTCGAGTAAGCCGTTGAGCCTGGAGATCTCATGATGAAGCAACCCAGTGCTTACAGAGCCCAGCACCGGCATCATTCCCGGCTCAGAGGTCTCCTTCAGCCTCTGACATAAACCCCTGATGTAGTCCTCCCTGCTGGCGTCATACCTCTGCCACTGAGAATTCAGACCTTGAACCTACAAGGAGCAACCACAACAAAGGGTTAAGGTGTAAAAAAGGCAAAAAATACACATATTTTTTTATAAACACAGCTTGAAAACATGTTCTAGGTGAAGACTTACATATGCCACTCGCTCCTTTAGCTGTTGATTCTCCTTCTGAAGTTGACAGATTTGGGTGTTCACACTACTCACGTCAGCTGACTCTGACATCTGTAGAAAATAGTGGAAGAAGAGTTACAACAGAGCCCTCCAAAGAACTGAGTTGCAGTTAAATGTCCGTTGCACAGGTCGCCACATGAAGCCCCGAGTGTACAAAAACACATCCTTCACACACCTCCTTAGCGTTCTGCTGCTGAGCCACGACCTCCACTTCGTCTCCCCCCTTCTTCTCTTTCTCCAGCCTGGCCATCAGCTCCTGGCACACCTTCACCGTTGCTCCGAGCTTGCTGCGCCACTGGTCGGCCTCCTCCGCCAGGGATGAGCAGAGGACGGCTCTGGTGGCCTCGGACCGCTTCCTGTCCTCCAGGGCGGAGCGCAGCCTCTGGATCTCCTGGTCCTTCTCGTGGTCCGGCTGGCACCTGACAGTCTCCAGCTCCAGCTCCTTCTCTCTGAGCTGCACAGTCAGCCTCTGGATCTCCTGAGAGAGGGATCACATGATCACATGAGCATGTAATAGGTCATCTTATTTATAGTGCATTAATCTATTAAGGTTACAGAAAGTGTGTGATTCTTATTATTGCTACTCGTTAGTAAAACTCAGAATGAGTTAGAGATATGGGGGTATGGGTGCATATATTTGCATGGACAGGCAGCAAAAGTCAAATGAAATGTGTTGCATTATTTGTGGGGACCAAACAAAAAACAAAAAATTCAGATATGTCACAAAATCCCAATATCCCAAACTAATTCTAAAAGTCTTTTTTAGTGTCTTTTAATCATGCATCTATTTGTGAACCTATCTGATGATGTCCGTGAACATGTCCAGCAATGAATTTAATAATATATATATAAAAACAATATTTTTTACACTCTCAGAAGACAAACACTAACAGAGAAAGTACAACACTGCAATCTGGATGTGTTGGTTAGAGTTAGTTTAAAGTTTATTCTTGATATTATGTACAGAGATGTGACACAGTCAGAACTCTTCTCCATCACAACTCACTCACAGCGCATTTTCTACATAACCTACCTCTGCCTGTCGAGATGCCTTGAACTCCATATCATTCCTCTTCTGTTTCAGTTTGCATATCTCTTTACACAAGCTCTCCAGCAAAGACTTGGACGGCCCGATGACCACAGACTCTTTATCTCCCAGCGACATGTAGATCCTCTCATATCTCCCCAGCCTCGCTTTCAAATCTGCAATGATATTGTCTTTAACGTAGATCTGTTTGTTGAGGAGGTCGATTTCCTGCTGCGTCTCATGATACAGAGAGTTCAGCGTGCTGTAGCTCCGGACCTTGTCTTTCAGCACGTCGTTATCCATGTTTATACTGACGTTATCCATTGCAAAAGGCTGTGTAAATTGGACAGAAGGATTCGTCTTTTTAATAATCCAGCATTTGACGCCTCTGCTCCCCGCCGTGTGTCTTTAGAAATGCACTGCGGAGGTCATCGTGCACCAGTCTCGAGAATAATATCCCCGAACAGGGGATTTCCTAGGGAACTTCCCCGCGGACTTTTTCTAGCTTCGTCAAAATGAGCTCTGGTCGCTTTTAAAGATTCACCGTCGACCGTCATTGGGAGGTAATGGGGTTTTATAGCCTATTGGCACGAATGTTGAAGAAAACTCAGAATCACAAATGTTTAATGCAGGCTAACAAACTTTTAAGCTAGCTGTCACCAACGGCTGAAACGAAGTAGCGATGGAGCGTTCACTGCCGTCGTAAACTCGCACTCTCTTTGCGATGTTTCCACGCAGTCAGGTGCTTTTGATGAGCAGCAGCGCACGAAAGGTGTTATTTAAGTGTATATATGCGGTGTGCTATTCTTAGAAATTGAGACACATGATTTTGACATGACAACATTGTTTCTTCCACTCCAAAAAAAAAAAAAAGTTCACTAGAAACTAGCTTAAAAAAAAAAAACTACCCTTAGACATAAAGTCCCCCTATAATATTAGCTAATAATTTGCAAGTAATCACACAAACAATACTTAATTCAGGGGCATTAATTTTCCCAGCGGTAGTTTACAAGGTTTTCCACGCATCCCGCCCCCTAAACGTCACATCAGTGCCGGTGAGTGTCAGCAAATTCCCCACACACTCCAGTCATCTGTGCTGATTTATTCATCGTCTCTCAAACGATTTCAGTTTTTCCCATCGCGCTGAAGGCATCGCAAACGTCTCTTCTTCATGATGTAATTGAGTTGTATTGAGTAGACTGGATTGCGCAGTTATGGCCAAACCAGTGAGTGTGTGGAGTCTGTGGCTGATTCATACTGTGACTGGCCATTGTGTGGCTTCTGATAATCCTATGGGACATTTCTGCTTTCTGAAATGTTGGAATTAGAGATATATCTGCCAGGACTTGACCTAAAGTGCCGCTGTGATCTCATTGTTCTGTACCGCATATCAGCTTTGTCATTAAAACAGAAATACACATATATAACCATGATAATCATACTGTATAGTGACTTTATTCTGGAAGATTATGCTGGTTTTTCACAAGGGAAATAAGCATTGGTCTGAGTATGATTTTTTCCCCGTGTGAGGATGTTAAATTTATAGGCAAATCAGCAATTAAATCAGTTATTTTAAGATTATAGAAATGAGTTCAGTCTCACAGTAGGCTTCACATTTGTGTGTTTGTCATATATACTAAAGGTTCAGTTAGGACATATGCAGATATGAGATATCTGAATATAAGATATAAGATGTACATTCTGATTTCAGTGGGGGGTTTTTTAATCATGGCCAAGAATGAAACAAAAATTAAAATGTGCTAGTTTTGCTCTTATGCAGCGCGCAATCTGAAAAGTAACTACTAACTAAATTAATCAAATAAATGTAGTGGAATAAAAAGTACAATATTTGCCTCTAAAATGTAGTGGTGTGGGAGAATAAATCAGAAAATAAAAGTAAATACTCAAGTAAAGTACTATTTTCTGACAGCTACTTAAGTGCAGTACTAGAGTAAATCTACTTAGTTACTTTCCATCACTGGAACAAATCTAAGGTCTATATATACACACAGTACAATGATGGAAGAAGGCTATTCAGGTAATGTACTTAAATAATAGTTTAAATACAACAGTGTAAAAATACTGTAAAAAGTAAAAGTCTGACATTTGAAATATTACGTAAGAACGCAAAGAGAAGTAAAAGTACTCGTCATGAGGAACAGTCCCTGTCCGTGTTGAGACTTATAGATGTTACCGACTAATTACAAACAGCTGCGGAGCGTACATTTAATGTTATAACATATTGGTATAAGACAGCATTTATATTTGGACCCTGTACTACATGAACGAGAGCAGCACCGGGTCAAAGTGAAACTACTGTCTAGACAGGAGGTGTACAGTTTTAGGCCCTCTCAGCTCTACTGGCCGGTGGAGAGTCCCAGGTATTTCTGGGTCAATCACACCATAATGTCACATGAGGGCTGTTGTAGGTGAGTCACTGAGTACAGTCACATGTGACAGTTGTCAGGGTCACATGACTCAAGGTGTGAAGCGTGTTAAAAGTATGTGGGATGAGGTGCTGTCAGGATGGCACTGTGAGTGAGTTAATTCATCCATCACCATTCACTTTCAGTTCTGTTCAGAAGCCACAACTGAGGCGCCTTAATGTGACGACCCTTCCTCGTGGGAGATCTCACTGTAGGTTCCCCTCAGTACTGTGGCACAGTCATGCAGTGATGACCTGATTCTCTTTACACCTTTTAATGTAATGCCAGTCATCCAGGTAGTACGACAACTTAAAATTTGTTTACAGGTCTGAAAAAAAAGTAGTATAAAGCCTTCTGTGTCTCCAGGGGAAGCTGCATGTATCATATAAATTACCTCCAGGTATGTCACTTAGTAGTTATGATGCATTGTGGGAAATGTTGAGGCACCAGAATTTGAAACAGAAGAATACTTGGAATAAAAAAAGGTGATATCTCTGTGTCTGATATTGATTTTGATCCGTCGCTTTAAAACTTTCCAACGTGTCCAACAGTGTTTAAAGTAGTGCAATGCTAGACCGGTCCGAAACTGCCTACATTACCCACAATGCAACGTCACACACAGTTTCCTCCGGAGCCACAAAAGGTTTTACGCTACTTTTTCCACATATACAGACCTGTAGACACACTTTAATGTGTATAATTGCTGGAGGTGCCATCTCACTGATCGACAAAATATCAATCAAATTCTAACACAAACCAGTTTAGGTTAATTATAAAACAATAACGTGGTACACATGCGCTGGTTCCAGCATCTTATGTGAGAATTTGCTGCACCGCTCAACATTTATAAATCTGAATAATTTAAATATTTGAGTTTTGAACTGTTGGTTACACAAAACACATCACGCTTTTACCACAGGCAAACTTTTTCACAATTTTTCTGTTTTATAGACTTAAAAAATAGCAGTTTTAATGTTTTCAGCTCTGTCAGTGTGGAGCTATATGGAGCTTTTGGTATTAAGTAAAAGATAAATAAAAATGTTATGTTATTAAATTGGTAAGTTCTTCAAATTGAATCTACATGTTTTTTGAGTTAGACTGAATTGAATTGGTTAAACAAGAAAAAGATAAACTCTCCCAAACTTGACTGGCACTGTTTTTTTGGCATCTTTTTCCCGAATCAAATTACCTCTTGGAATATTTTCAAAGCCTCGGGGCTCTTTCATACCCACAGTTTGTGAGCAGTACAAGAATTTCCCTCAGTAATCCCAGTAGTGAAAATCAAAGTGGTATCAGGAACAAAAAGTGCCATGTGTTTCTCAGAAGTGTGTGTCAGCAAAATGTCCAACAGTTGGCATAAAAGTACAGATAATTTTACACGTAAACATGTAATTTAAGTCACACAAGTCTTATAAACTCAGATTCATTTTGCATTATAAGCTTGACTTAGGTTTAATAACAAGGGGGATGAAAACAAAACAGAATACAGATCTGATGTGTTGCAAAAGACATTAATGACTAATACTGAAAATATAACAGCAAGTATTTATAAATACATTATGTATTACTAGACACATCAAATAAAGTTCCATGTGCTTCCAATTCTGACCATGACTAGATTTTACCATTAAATTCCACTAGATGGCGCCTTTTACCAAAACATACTGTAGGTACACACACACACACACACACATACACACACACACACACACACACTAATGAAATGAGTCACTTCAAAACATGTCGTTGGCAGCTTTTAATCGCTGAAAACTTTATACAAGAATAAAAGACAGTATTTGATATTTACACAGTAATACTTCAAAAAAAAAATACTTTACATTGCACACATACGACACATGATTATTTTGCGCTTAACAAGTTACTGCTCATCAAATCAACGCTACCAACCAAAACTCAAGATATTCAACATTAATACCTAAATAATAATACAAAAAAACAACTCGTGTTACTCAATAAAACAACAGGACGGAGATGGAACATAAGAAGTTTAAACTGAAATACGAAAAGTTTGGAGTAGAAAAATATTTGTTTGTTAAATCATACTGTGGTAGAAAAGGATGCAGTGGCTCAAGTACAAAAAGATCCAAGAATATTAAAATGTGGAAAAGGAAGAGAATATAGCCAGCTATCTCTCATTTTTGCTTGAGAAAACGATGAACACTATTTTGGCGTTGAACTTACCACGCAGGGATCACAACTTCACTCAAAATGTACCACACAGTATGAATTAGATTTTTGTTTCTCTCTTAGTATAAAAGAGAGTTTTTTAAAATGCAAATACTTTATTTTTTACTCCCCTAAAAAATCTGACTGAAAGCTCTTTTTATTTAACTTGAGGAATTTAATCCTGGAGTCCAACCTCGAGCAAGTCAAGGCCTTTAACTCTGTGTTTTGTTCCTTGTAGGAGTTTTGAGATGCATCATACAAACACCTGTAGATGATTTAACCTTGTCTGATGAATGCCTGTGAAACAGTTTAATTTGATATATTTTGAAGCCGATCACTGCAGAAACAGATCCCGGAGAGCACCAGATGAGAGAAGGAAAACGTCTCATATTCAGCGTAGGATTAATAAGCTGGCCACATCTGTCAGTGATTTTTAAGAGTCAACCGTTTTCCTTAATCCTGGATTTAAAGCTCCGCTAGTTTTCACTCTAACCATGTAATTAGTAATTTCTTCACACATTGGACAACAGCTGAGTGAAATCTACTGCACTGAATGAGATGACAGCAATGACGCACCACTTAAACTGACCACTAGGGTGCGCCCACAGCTCACAAAGTGCAAAATGAAAGGGAGTCAATGGATGAAATTCATGAAATCTCACATTATTACGATTTAAAGCGTAACTCTACCAATCTGACACATTAAAGTGTGTTTACCTCTCTTGAGGAGTACTATTTTACATCTGAATGAAAAGTAGTTTAAAGTATTTTGCGGTTTCAAGCTGCACATAATCTGATAAAGTGCCTCCAGTGATGTCATGTGATGGCCAAGTTGAATTGTGGGTAATGTAGGCACCAGGTTTTCAAAAAGTAAGAGGAACGTGTGGAATAAAAGACGGTATCTCCGGTTCTACTGCATAGATTTTGATCATCTGTTTTTCAAACCGAGTCCAAATAGTAGTGCAATACGAGGCCAGTGGACTATTTTACAAGAGCTGGTGCCTACATCACCCACAATGCAATTTAGCCAGGGAATGTCACCACTGGAGGCAATGTATCAGATTACATGCAGCTTCCTCTGGAGTCAGAATAGGAGTTACACTTTGAGTCATTTTTGTGTCAGCCTGCCATAAATGTGTGCCTCGCTCAGAAGAAATGGACGATCTGTGTTGTTAAGCAACTTAAAAACATGGTTTTAAAAATATGGTGGCCCTTTTGGTGAACGTAGCTTGAGTGTATCGGAGCGTAACACCTCTCAGAAGACGAAAATCCAGGAAAATAATAATTGTAGAGTCAAACAAATGCTTTAGCCAGATCAAGATGTGTTACACATGTCCTATTTTTAAAGATAATGCACATTTCTGACTATAACCCACTTGAAAAACAGAGGAATTTGTTAGTTTCTAAGGCCAAAGACACATTTTTGCTGAAATGAATCTATGAATCATAACTGCAACTTGTGTGACAACTTGAATGGGATAATTGGAACGAGCTGAACTAAACTTTTCCTCCGACAGCGACACACGCAGTGCTTTTTTCCCCTCTCTTTTCCATCCTAGCACTGCAGCTTGCGGATGCTGCGGGAAATCCTCTTGAACTCTCGCTGTCCCTTCTGCCAGCGCTTCAGCGAGGTGATGACCAGATTTCCGTCCATCTTCTGGCCCATGACCAGGTAGGCAGCGTTGATGTCGTTCATCTCCTCGCAGATGCACTGCAGGCCGTCCTTCAGCCACAGCACCGTCTTCCTCAGGTCGCGCTCCGTCACGCCGTTCAGCTTGTAGATGGTCTTGCTCTTGGTCTCCGGCACTATCTTGGTGTCGCCGTTGATGTAGGAGATCTCCTTGACCTTGATCTTCAGAGCTTGGTGCAAGAAAAGAGGAACATTCACTGACAAGTGCTGATGAAAACCACCTGAGAAGCTTAAGAATGATGTATTTGCAGTTGTTTTAGTGCTATAAATGATAAAAGTGAGTTCCTCCTGGAACCTGAGGGGTCATGACCTCTCTGAGCCCCTGAGCTCCACCTTTGGAAACAACTGGTAATAAATTAGATGGGTGGACTTACCAAAGTCATTCTTACACAGGTTGTCTACAATTTCGTTGTCGTTTTCATCTGTTTCCTTGCAAGCATCGCACACCCTGGGCACTAAAGAAGAAGTTAGACATGGTAAATGTTACATAATCAGTATTCAACACACAGGTTTATGCACTCTGCAGAATAAGTGAGGCACACACAAAGGCAGGTGTGGACTGTGGTGCAAATTGTGGTACCAATTGCAGAAAAATCAAGCTGTTCACACACATTATTTATGCGCCGAGAAGCTTATTTTCCATTTACGCACGAGATTTGGGGGATTGTACATTTAAAGATGGACAAAACCGTACCCTCCTTGGTGGCTGGCGCGAAGCTCTCGATGCCTGCAGGTGGGATGCACAGGTCGTTGTCGAGCGGGAAGCGCTCGCAGTCCAACATCTTCGGCCAGGGGAAGCCGAACGCGGACATCACGGGCGCGCAGCCGTTCTTGACGCTCTCGCACAGAGACCTGCACGGCTGTATGGGCTCGTCCAGATCGTCCAGACACACGGGAGCGAAGAGGGAGCAGAGGAACTTTCTCGTGTCGGGGTGACACTGCTTCTGCACCAGCGGGATCCAAGACGAAGCCTGCTGCAGAACCTCATTCATGGTTTCGTGTCCGAGCAGGTTCGGGAGGCGCATCTCCGTGTACTCGATGTCGTGGCACAGGAGGAGGTTTGGAGGGATCGGCTTGCAGTTGTTCTTCTTGAAGAATAACTCGTGCTGGCCAAAGCTGTACAATCCGTGGATAGCTTCCGTGCAGGGCAATGTCATCAGCCACAGCACCGTCACTGTCGGAATGAAGGCTCTCATCTTGCGTGCGCGCGTAAAAGCTGCAAATTCTAAACGCGTAAAAAAAAAAAAAAACTCAGTCAGAGGCTGGTGAGCATCAGTCAGCATGGATGGATCCTCTTCCAGTGGTCGGATCCCACCGCACAGGAGGTTTTCTTCCAGCCACGCGTGGGAGGAGTCTGTGCGTAAAGAGCGCGTCTCCACTCAGCGCTCCTCATATCAGGTGAACCCAAATCTGACTCCTCACTTGTTGCTCCTCTGGGCCCGACAGGCCTTTTTTTGATTTCTAATTATAGCTCATAGTATTTTATCACCAGTCGTTTTCCGAACAGCTCCCCTCTCTATTTCATCCTCCTGCCCTCCTTCGTGGAAATAAAAACAAAACGCGTCTGACAGGGTTTCCTCATTACGCCCAGATCAACAGAAACACATCCTGAGTGATCCCCCCCTCTCTCCCCGGTTGCTGTTTTTAGACCCACGCTGTAAATAGTTTGGAAATGTAGTCAGTAGGGGCATTTAGCCCCGTGCAGCGAAGCGTTCATTTTCCATCATTAGGAGGTGCAGTGTTGAAATCCTCCGGGCAGGTCTGCAGGTTCGCACCACACGGTGAAATATTGTCTCGCCCCGGTGTGAGAAGCAGACCTCCAGCCAGCACCACCCAAGGGTGAAACCGGATCCGCCTCGTCCCGCTCTGCGAGCTCTGGCTCCTGTCCGCCTCTCGGACCCCCTTGAGCTCCAGTCTGGTCTGCAGACAGCCGTGTGGTTCTTCTCAGGGCTGACCTTCCTCCTGCTCCCTCAAGGAGAGCTGAAATGAGCGAACACTTAAATCTTGGATGTGATGTTTGTGGAATTTTTCTCGCTTAAAGGGTCAGTTCACACAATTCACAGAGGCATATTTTACCACTTGTGGTTTGGATGTTGAGATACTTTTGGAAAGTGATGGAAAAATACATTTACTCAATTACTGTACTTGAATGGGCCCACAGCTGTGTGCTACTTGTACATCCACTACACTACATTTTGGAGGCAAATATTGTACTTTTACTCCACTCTCTTATTTGGTGAATTGTGTTACTAATTTCCAACTAATTGACTTGGCAACTGGATAAGAAAAAAGCCCTGATAATAAAGAAATGCTGAATATGGGATCCAATAATCGCCCATCAGAGACAACAGACGCCCAAGACAAGAAGCCTTTTATTCACTTTCACTTTTACCAGAGTAATTTGTCAACATGCTACTTTAAACTTAATTCAAATATAACTTTTGGCCAATATCTCATCTAAAACTAATCTAGTGTGTAGTGTGTGTGCTCCTGTCACAGCTCGGTCCCTCCTCCCTCCTCCACTCAGCACCTCCTTGAATCATTCAAGAAAGCTGGTGAGTCACCTGTTTTAACTCGTAGGAAAAAGAATCTGACTCTGTATATTTGCTCTGAATTAAACATGCCATTAAAGTTTATGGCTCTACGTGCGCCGTTTTTTTATTTTTTATTTTTTTATTTTTTTAGCAGAACTGAACAAAGAGAATGTTTCTGGCGAGAGGTTTCCCTGCACATGTTTTTCTTTCCGTAAGAAAACAAGACAGAATCCATAAATGATTTGGTGACATGTATGAACAATATTTTATGAATAAAGAGCTGCACTTTTAAATGATGTGTTAGATTGTTCATCCTGTGATGGTGCAGTAAGTGTTTCACAACTCCTGAACAAAAGGAGTTTGAGTCAAATTAGATGCCTCGTACTGACTCGTGAATATCACTCACGTCCAGACTATGATTATTGTACAGGAGAGCCAAAACTATAAGGGAACATGTGGTCACTGTTGTAACTGCTGACAGTGGTGATGACTTTGGATGATTTTTCTTTATGTTTAAAGGCTCAGTTCACCCAAATTACAAACAGGTTTTCTCTTTTACAAGTTGTGTCTAGCCTTGCAGACAGATTTGTCTGATTTGCAGAGCTCACGGCTGCCTCCATCACAGCACAAGTTTTAAGTCAAACGCTAATGTAATTCAACATATGGCAACATCTTTTGACTTGAGACTTAATTCGCCTCGGCTTAAGGACTCGACTTGGTCTCTCGACTTGACATAACCTGTGACCTGCTTATTAAACCGGCGTTCAGAGCTTTAAAATAACGCAGGCACCTGCTGAGGCACGAAATATAATCCAGGAAGTCCAGTTTAAGTAACAGATCCATGAGTTTGAAGGACTGTCAGATGCCAAAAACATAATCTTATAATACTCCGAGATAGAGCAATACAACTCTGACAAGTTCTCAAAGCTGCAATTAGCGGCATTTGACAGGTAGACGGTAGAAATACGGCATCAGTATCAGGTTTACTGCCAAGTAGTTTTACACATATTTGTCTTGGTTGTTTCGGTGGATAATAAATAAACAAAGCAAGTAGAAAAACATACAGAAAGTTTAAAAAAGAACTGCAAGTAAAGGAGCACAAATGGAAAATGTACAATTAACTATACAATATGTCCATTATTTAAATGAAAGAGCTGTACAGTTCTGTGCAAAGTGTTCACTGAGGAACGTGCACAAAATTCAGATTATGCCTATTAAGCAATTTGAAATGTGCAAGATGGAAAACTAAATAAATGTTTGAGAGATGAGGCATGAAATATAAAAGTGATCTACCAGGAAGATGTGCTTTCATCCATTTGATTAGTCACGTGACATCATGTTGCTGGACATTAGTTTTCTTCCACTGTTTGGCCTGACTGGCCTCGTTCAGAGTGTTGTCAAAGAGCGGGATCCTAACTGGTTCTTCGTTCTGTGTCAAAGGTTTAACTGGATTTTATAGGGCAGCGCTCCCCCCTCTCATCCGCCGCCCTTCAAAGTGTGTTAATTCTGTTCAGGTCTCTGTAGAAACACTTATAAAGCCCATTTAAGGGCTCGAACCCCCCGTTAACCTGCAACTGGACCCCTAAACTGAGCAGTAGGTCAGCTGGCTAAACTGTACCTGTGGTGTGGCGGGTCACAGGCTAACCTTTGCTGGGATGGCTGAATGTGGTCAGCTGTGGACGGGACTCACGATGCGCTCCTGTGGGACGTACGTCAAGGCATTAGATCGACACAAAACGTGGCAAAACAGTCAGAGCGAAACTTCTCAGACACCTCAGCTTGTTTTTTAAGAATGCAGAGAACAAAGGCCATAAACGGTATAAACAGCTAGCACGAGGTTTCAGTTCTTCTGAGTTCTTAACAATATGGTTTCACAGACAGTTAAGGTCAAAGGCTTGCAGTAGAGGTAAGCTGATCCCAGGCCTGTGCTTGAAGTCACCCCAGTGGGTTCTCATTACAGCTCTGTGTGAAAATGAGACACAGCTTGTCGGACCTAGTCGTCCATCTGTGGCCCAGTAACCCCTCATTCTTCCGCTACCCTCAACCCATTACCCCTTCCCTTCATCTTTTTTCATAAAGAATGGAGGGCTCGGCTGCAGTCAGAAACAATCAGAGAATGTGTTGTGCAGGTTCAAAAGATAGCCATCCCCAGAGAAAAAAATTGCTGAAGGAATCAATTTATCGGACGCTCGCGAAAGACTCATCTCTCAGTGTGAGAGGAGCATCAAAGCCATCGCGACCGCTGTAATGCGAACCAAACCAACCAGGTTTTTTTTTTTAAGCGAACAAGCTACCCAGCCTCCACACGGGATCTTTGGATTTGGACGAAAATAAAATATGATCAGAGGAGATTAAAGGATCGGTCTGGTCGCCTTCGATATTTTTCTTATTTTTCGACAAATTCCGCGAAAAAGACCAAAACCAACAATGAAGTGATCCTCGTAACAAGTATCGTCTGTGTAGCCAGAGCCTCTGCGTCGTGCTGGAGGCCTCCACTGACGTCTCGAAACTATTAAAAACCAGCCCGTCCTGACTCATCGTGACAGACTTCATACTTCTCAGTATGACGCTGTTGTTGCCCCTCTGGCATCACTCTACTGCAGTAGTATGGAGCGGTGTAGTCTCAGTCCTAAAACACAGAAATCAGTCAGCGTTTTTGCACATCCGGTTCCCTCGTCTCAGAGTCGACGACGTTTGTGAATTAGTTTTCGGTTACAGGCCTGAAATAAGGTCTGTGGTTACTGCAGACTTATGACGTTAACATGTTTTTGCTCTACGAGATAAAAGACAATCATTGGAATTTGTCCCACCCTTACAAAGATTGTGTTCTCTTGGCATTAACTCGCCTGATAAAACAACGATCATCTAGTGGCCCAGAAAGAAAAAAAAAGACCCCGATTCTTCACCACTAGGACCACTCGTCTCGTTCTTATCATCTGTGGCCCCTCGACTGCCGACTGAGAATCAGCTACACAGCTCTGAACATCGTCCTGAAGTGCACTAATGAGCTTGTTAACTTCAATCACTGCCTCTGCATTGACATTTTGGGAAGGAATTTATCCCAACCAAGAGGAATTAATCTCATTAGAGCTCCAGAGTCATATAGATCGTGCCTGCTTGGTGTAATTGATGTTCCTATTGTACAGGTCTAATTGACTCAGCGTGGGGCTTCAAAGCAGCTGTGGGACACGTAGGCGACTCTGCCAAGACTCCAGGACGACCAGAGATGTGTTCACTGTACACATGAAGAGAGGGGAACGAGATTATTTGTTTTTTTCCGCTCTAGCCCTCTGCTTTGCATGCTCACGCCGAGAGGTACGATGTCCCAGTTCTTGGAGGGAAAGTTTCCCTTCCATCCTCAGACTCTACACCTCGGTCGTCCACATGGAGTGTTTTCAGAGGTCAAAGTGACAGTATGGAGAGCTTTCTGTTGTTTTAATATTATGGCTGGTTTATGCATGACAGTCCCACATTTCGAGGTATTTCAGTGTCCACTGCACTTGCAAAACCAGTTCCCCCTGACATCATTTTGCAGGGCACGGCTACTGCATCCTTAATGCGATTGATTTAAAGAAATACAAACAAGCGAGGGCAGCTTTTCTCCCCTGGAGCAGAATGATAACGGGTGCAGCAAGACCTTTCTAGGCAGTCAAGCTGTTTCTCCAATAGCTTATAATGACCATCAGCTATATAATTAGTATGGGAACAGCTTCAGTATTTGAGGGATGGTCAGCAGCACAACCAGGTTTGCGTTACAGGATCCAAAACGGTGACATTGTACCATAAAACACAGCACTGACGCAGGCAGGTTTATGTCCGCAGGATGTCCATGGATCAGTGTGACAAGCAGATCCTCCTGTAGGGCTCTGCTCTTTGACCCCCGACCGACACTGAAGCCGCAAGACTCACACTGTGAAGGGCTCGATGGGGATATTTTACAACCCAAGACCAAAGCACAAGCGGCTCAGAGAAGTGTTTTCTGAATGACCCGTACCTGATCTCCACCCCATACGGAGAAGGGCAGCCCACAGCCCGGCTCCAGTTAACGAGTGAATAAACTTTTACTGATTCTTTTTTTTTTTTTCAGAAAGAGAATCACGAAGACGGTTCGAACAGTTTGAAAAAAAATGTGTGTATCTTCAGTCGGGGGAGTTTCATGCTCTTTGAAAGGAGGAAACAGTCAAGTTCTGCCCAGCAAAGTCATTTTGAAAGTGAAATTATAAACAAATAAAATACAGATTCTGCACATTTACCCTCCCACCCTCAAACTTAAGAATACAATCACACATCCTCCGAGACGCGTTTCTGAGTGACTGTGAAACTCATCATTGGTTAGGATGGATATGTTAGCTGACATGCTGTATAATTGCGTAGCTTTAGCCCATTATTTGCCTTTTACAACAGATTTGCTGGTTTCGATTATGTTGGCAGTAATTTTATTGCCTGCATGTGTCGATGTGGTACTACATTTTTTTTAAGGTTTTAGTTTCCATTACAGACATCTTTTTTTTTTTTAGAATATCATTCTCTACCAAGGAGGTTAATGTTTGTACCCATTTCTGCTTGGTGGTTTGTTGGTTTGTCAACAAGATTTCTCAAAAACTACTGAATGGATTTGGAAGATGGGTCTCAGCCCAGAATAGAAACCATTAACTTTTAACTTTTTCGGTGCAGATTTGCATAAAGCAATGGATCCAGGCGACCATTATGAGACAGGGCGACATTTTTGACATTTCTGTTCAAGGGAATGTCAGGGAATAATGGATCTTGATGAAAAGCGTGCTATTTAGGTCACTGGTATCGATGAGCAAGTGTAATTTGATGCAGATCAGGAGATCTTAAATGATAGTTAAGCAGTTATGGATGGTTTGAAATTTAGTTCAAACTCAAGCTGGATTAGTCTTGATTAGTTGAAGGTGATTTATTTGGCGGAGGTATGCGCTCTACTGAGTGCCATTCTGGTTCCTATCTGCATTTGATGAATATATTTGTCTCTACTGGATATTAAAGATTTTTGCACACATAAAATACACTTTTATCACTTTAAAATTAGATATAGCATCTTTTTAAATTAACACTATGGCAGTTGTTGTGTAAATTGGATCTGTGAGGCTTCACGAGTAGAAGTGTGATTGTACTTATAATATATAACCTTTTAAATTTGCTCTTAAATGTACTTCTTATGCTCCACTGTGATGTGTTTTATTATTTACACCGTGCAAAAAAACATTCTTATTCCTAAATTGGCTTTTTCATGCTGCATTCTTACTGTAAGAGTCATAATTATGAGGGACGTTTGATAAATGTAGGACCTGGATTTCAATCTGTAATGCTCCATTTTATTCATAAAGCGCAAGATCACAACCAAAGTTATCTCATCATGCTTTTACTAAATATATGATTAATTATTGTTTGATTTCATTTAGTTTGATTTGTTCTTTTCTGTCCTTAAAATAGGCTTTATATTGCATTTTGGATGTAAATGCAAATGAAAAATCTCAATGATTTGTCACATGTCTGTTTTTTTTTTCTTTCTCTTCAAGTCAAATTAATTTACTTCCCACAAAGACGAGTTTCTCTCCGTGACACGAACAAATTACCACTCCAGCAGAAGTCATGGATCATTTGCTTTTTGATAGTTTATGTTGTGAAATACAGTCTCACATACCTTCATCGCAGGAACTTGGGGGTTAAAAAAAAAAAAAAAAAAAAGAAGAAGAAAAACCACCCCTCTTAATTTTAGCGATGGTGGCAGCGGGTTAGCAAGTGACCCACAGTGACCTCTGGAATACCAGACGCGGGCTCAAGTGTAAATAAAGGTTTGGCATTCATTCACAGTCGTGGCAGCACAACAAGGACGTATAGCTGAGAAGCGTGTGTCCCCTGAGCAGAAACAGACTTTACACCGAGTTCAGCCCAAACTCTGAACAACCTCTGCTCACTGACTCAACCTCTACACTTCAAAACAGCCAATCTGAACCATGAAACAGGATTTGACTTGTAGATGCTTTCTACAGTTTCAAGAATGAGACGAAAACCATCAAAATATAACAATCTCCTTCAAACCTGCCCGGCGCAGAACACAGATCTCGAAGATTATCGTTTTCCAGATGTGTGTGATATGATTTTTTTTTTCTTCTGTACACTGTAAAAATGTGAAGACTGATAACTGCATCTAACTTGAGTCAATGCCATTGAGGGTAATTTTATCCAGACACCCCTGATCTGCCAAAAGCTACAGACATTTATGAGTAAACATAATATACACTTTATCGAACGTGAACGAGCTCTGGATTGCAAGTCATCTAGATAAGAG
Source organism: Sparus aurata (assembly GCF_900880675.1). NCBI lineage: Eukaryota > Metazoa > Chordata > Actinopteri > Spariformes > Sparidae > Sparus > Sparus aurata. Next base: position 11,845,446 of record NC_044187.1, read on the forward strand.
CAGAAGGAAAACAGCACATGGAATTATATTCTTTGTTGGTCTTATATTCAAACAGCATTTTTAATGGTTGATTGTGAAAAGCATCAGATCTGGCTTTCATGATAGTTTGGTCTGCAAAATGACTTTTTTCTTAAAGCTAAAATGTGTGTTTTCAGTGGAGTTGTCCTTTAAAAAGCCCCAAATTGAACATTATACTCTCAGCCCAGTCATTTGTTAATAAGACTGGACTATATAAACCTCAGCAGCCTCAACAAAACTACATTTCTTATCTATTTATGCACATTTTTCATACTGGTCAAAGCTTTCCTCCATATATACATTTCATCACTCTGCAAAGGTTTATTTCATAGCTTATTTCCAATCATCTACAATGTAAGCTTATGGGGAAATGTCTTTTTGGGCCCTGGTGCGTCATGTGGCGTTGTAATTTCAGAGGTTTTCCAAGAAGAAATTCCTTATTTCCCAGCCATAGAAGGTAATGGTTTTGTGAAAGAGCCAACTATAAAACACTAAGTTTAAGTTTAATGGACCCACCAACGTGTCATCATTACCTCCCTGTTGTTTTCATGTTAATAAAAAGGGCAACATTAAAACCCCACGTGCTGAATTCACCTCGGCGGTAACGGAGGAAAAGCACCCTAAATGGCGTCAGAGGGAATCACCAAGCCCTTTATTATTCCTCGTACGCTCCTAGAAAGAAGAGCATTAGCGCTTTGTGTGTGTGTGCTTCTGTCTAACGGTGTGCGGAGGCAGACGGAACAAGCCCGAGGCGGTCCACATTAAACCGGCGGCGCCCCGCTGAGAGGAGGAGGAAAAGACCCCGAGTTATCCTAAACTCTTCGGGGAGACACATCAGCGAGCACACACTTTAAAAAAACTGGCCCGCACTTTAACTAAACGATGGCTCCCCTTCAACGCCGAGGGCTTTTCCAACCTCAAACATCCCGCCAGACAAACCTCCTCTCGTAAGTGCCTCTGCTCTAATCTTTTTGAGATTCTGGTTGTTTTTGGACGAATCGGAAAGGCTTAAGAAAAGCGTTTTAAAGCATCATCGCCGCACCACAAGGGTACATGAGCGGAAAGTAAACATGGCCACGCTTATCTTTTCATGAAATATTCTGCCAATCTTTGCTTGATGGTGACGGCACAGCGTGGAGCTCGAGCTTTCCAACCAAAACATCGCCCTGGCTCTGCCTCACACTGCCAGAGGTTACGTATCCCCTATCAGGTGACACGCTCAGTGTATACGAGCTGGAATATAACATTTATTCTAATCCGTTCCATGCACGATGTCTGGGTTTTAACGCTGCCGTTACAGCTGAAATGGTGAGCAAAAAAAAAAAAAAAAAAGTGACGAATGTACTCAGTATCAAGACGATGACACTGCTTTGTTTGCTTTAATGCTGCTCTGCCAGAGGATCATAAGAGCAAAATGGCGACGAAATGTTTAAAACAATAGCTTCATTGTTTTCTGCAAAGTGATTTGTTGGCCTCCCAGATGATATGATATTCAAAATAAAGTTAGGTTCGGTGCATGTAAAATGGAGAATGAATAATAAAGTCATTGTTCTTCACAGAGAAGCTCTGGTGACCCACTTTTTTAGTTCGCTCTTAGGTTCAGACTTTAAGCCTGAAACGTCATAATAAAGGAGAAGTTAAACATTTTGTTTGATACGCTCATCACTTTCCGTTTGACACGCTTCAGAGTCAGGGCATAGTTACCTTAGCTTAGCATATAGAATGTAAGCAGGTGGAATTAGCTAGCTTGGCTTTGTTTCAGGTTTCAAGGTTTCAAGTTCAGAAATACACTTCTGGAGCTTTAAAGACACAATATCTCATTTATGCTGCAAAAGACGTCTGCTGACCTTGGTGTGTGTTGTTGCTGGTCAGCTTAATGTACAGTATATATACCACCCCCCCACACACACACACATGATCCTGCGGTCAAACTCACTACACTGGTGGTGAATACCATTAAACAACCACCACTGCTAAATCTCTCTGACGTGATTCAGGCACAATGTTAAGTTAATGTTAATCATGTTAAGTGTAGTCTCGTTCGCAGACGTCCCTGTCGGAAGGTTGAGAATGTTACAGACATGAAATGAGTCAAAAAAAACAACTAAAGTTCAAAATACGTGACAGCTGAAGAGTCATTGTTTTTGCAAATTATATTGTTTTTTTTACCTTCGACAAGACTTTTATTAGCTGCTGTCACTCACATGCAGCCAGTGTGTCTGCCTTTTTTTTTTTTTTTATGTTTTTCTGCACTGTATATAAGTACATTAAGAAACAGAGTCTACAATGTATATACCAGTAAACTAAATAGTCCAAATGCACACATGCTTTATGCTTCTACACGCTGCAGATTATCCTCAAAGTGAAGGGATAAAATGAGCTCCACATGGGACACTGTGCGTAGTCCTGCACGACCACTTTCATAGGCCTGGGAACCCCCAAACACACACACACACACACACTGAGCTTTTCCTTCTGTCTCCCACATCTGTGTCTATGGCCCTAATTGTTTAATACCTCTCCCCTTCCAACCTCCCTGTGCAGCCGAGGCACTAATAGGCCCATCAAAAAACCTGCCGGGGCCTCTGATTCCTGTTACCCTGAGCTAACTGATGGAGATTTCACTGGTCAGTGGATGAACTCGTGCTCCTCGCCACCTGTGTTTATGCCACATGGTTGTTGTGGCTGGACTGTGTGTCTGAGAGTGTGTAAAGGATGGTTGGGTGGTTGAAAAAAAACCCTTTGTTTGTGGCTTCTTGAGGGTAACTGGGAGAGAAAAAAAAAAGGTTTCGGTCTGTTTGTTTCAGTCTGTCTGCTCCTAATTTATGCATGATGTTGAAGTTCCCTTTGTTTCTGCTGTGTTTTTTTTTTTTTTTTGCACTGTACTTCATCAATCAACATCAGCTTGTCTTTGTTGAACAGGACACACACAAAGACTTAAAGCTGGCACCATGAAGTTTGACATTCTGCTTCGTTTGCTACCTGCACCGCTCCAGGTCGACACACGCTTGAGGGACAACCAGTGGAAAAAAAAAAAAAAGGAAAGACGACTAGGTTGGAAAAACTTGACCCTAGAGTTGTTTGAACCCCTTCATCCTCCTGACGTCCCCACAGACAAAAATGGATGGACTTCTTTTGGACATGGAAGGGAGGAAAGCTGTCACTGCCACTTCGTCTATGCAGTGTCAGACGCAGCCATTTGAACCTGAGGTTGGGGCATAAATCTCCATCCTAGGGCCGGCCTTGACATTCTGTTCCCAGATGGTGCCCCCCCTGCTGTGGACTCTGCCCCAAAGGGGCCTGGCATCCCAGAGAGTCCCATCCATCACAGGAGAACCAGGCCCCTTATACTGGGAGCGGAGGCCCCACTAGGGAGCACCTGCCCTCGTGTTTCCACCCTTGCGGCTAAAACAACTCCACCCCACCCGAGCGCACTTCATCCCCCGCTGCTTCCCTGAGGGGTTAGAGGTCGTTTGAGGGTGTGAGACAACTTTGCATGTCCAGAGACACTCGTCTAAGATGACATTCACACTCAGGTCCGTGGTTAAATCTATTAGGGCTCGTATTACAGGCAGGTCAAAGGTTGAGATATCGTTAATGTTAACAGGAGGCCACACAGACTATACAAAAAAAAACAAAAAAAACATGGAATAAGCAGCACTGGAGACAAACGTCGGAAAACCAGAAGGAGAGCAAAGATCAATCGCATTCAAAATAAAAAGAAAGGTACTTCTTCACTCCGAACAGCTTTTATACAAAAAGAAATGCACTCCTCCCATTTTTGGTCCATCTGTTTTATATATTGTGGCCAAAAAACATCACTGATTTGATTGGACCCAAATGTGATGCTTGAGGCTCCTTTATACATCCAAAGCCTGTCTGACCCTCCTTCTCCTGCCCTCCACCAACAAAGCTCCCTTTCCCTCTCCCCACTGGTCTCGTTCAAGGGGCTCCAGGCCTGGATGTGTGTGTGTGTGTGTGTGTGTGTGTGTGTGTGTGTGTGTGTGTGTGTAGTCTCGTCCCAGCTTAACTGGCTGCCAACCGTCTATACTGTGAGAAGTACTCGACAAAGAGCCTATGATTTAAGTATCAAGCCACCTGTTGAAAGGTGGCTAAGAGAAGTTTGAACTTTCTCATGCTTTCAACTAAATATGTCAAAACACGGCTAAATATGCAGCTTTCACTTGATGCAAGCACCGTTTGTCACGTGCAGCTACCTCTGCTAACATGGTGGCAGGTTATAGACAGAAACAGCTTAACTCCCTGGTGTCAAATAGAAGCTGTATATAAACATATTAAGGGGAATTCTTTTGATGCAGGTCATATATTAAACGTTTCTACAAAATGTGTCATATCTCGTCCACATCATATGTTTAAGACCTGACTTTAATATCGGGATGTGGAGGGGACGATGGTGGAGGTCCGGGGGGAGGGTCTGTTGAGCAAGAAAAGTTTGAGCTGCGTTTCACTGGATACTTTTAAGGAGACCACAGGAACATTTGTGGCGACCAAAACTGATATTTTAAGTCAAAACACCTTCTTCTCCTAACCCCAACCAAGCAGTGTTGTAAACTTAACCAGCATTTGTTCTGGTGATTGGGTTGCCATCCGATAGTTGTGCCGACCTCATGGCGGCATCAGAGGGACATGTCAGTGGATGGCTAAAATTCATTAGCGTTCATCCTCTGGGCACCTACATATCTGTACCATAATACATGACAATCCATCCAACACATGTTGAGATGTTTCAGTCTGGACCAAAATGGTGGATAAACCATTTTTATGTAGGTCTGGATATTTTTTAAAATACTTTTATGGCTGTAAAAATGGATCATCATTGCTATCCAGCTAATCCAACTCTAGCTGCATTCCTCCAGAAGCACTACAAAGAGGCACATTTTAAAGGAAAAGTTCACCCAAAAATTCAAATTTATTCATAATCTACTCAACCCCCGAGCCGATGGACTGTTGGGTAAAGTTTTGTAGTCCACCAAACATTTCTGGAGCTTTACAGCAAGACAGTGTTTGAACATTTTCCAAAAAAACAGAAGTAGATGGAGACTTGCTTTAAAACGTTAATAAACAACACGGAAAGAAAACCTCCTGGAGTCTCCGGAGTCTCATGACCCTAAATTGATCAGTGAAATCATCACTTTAGCCTCTAAGCTGGTAGCATTAAGCACATCCTGTCTGGAGCGTTTATCGAGTATGAAATTACCCGTATCTTCAGCATTTTGGGGCCAATACGTCGTGCGCAATAGAGACTTCCACCGCCAACCGAGCCGTCTAACTTGGGCGGTAATAAAACAATTTAATCTTGTGGCTCTTCTGGACTTTCCAAATGGATCAAATTACGAAATGAGTCATTTTGCGGGGGCTGTGAGGGTAAAAATAAATTCAGCTACCATTTTACAGATGCTTCTTTCACAATGTAAGCTTACGGGGGAATGTATTTTTGGGCCCGTGTCACGTGACGTTGTAATTTCAGAGGTTTGGCCAGTACGAAAGTTTGCTTCAAGGCCTTCCTGGGTTTGGAGCGAGAGTCAAAGGTGTAAATAATGTATTTTTTTCCAATCAATTTGGCATGTCTGTTTAGGAAAATGGCATGAGGTTGAGACTGAATCTGATATTTGGTTTTTCGGGTGAACCGACTGAACGAGCCTCGATAAGAGTCTGGAAGGAATTTAGCAAGCAACAAGTCACGCTGCATGTTACCGTCCCCACTTTAGATCCTTGTTCCTCGCTCTGCTCGGTTATCCCACATCATGTCTGTGTTGATTTCCATCAGGACCAGGCCCTGCACTGCACTCTGGCATATATCGTCCCACGCACTTGTCAAACATCTGAAAAGAAGATAGACAGGATGTCCCACATGGTTCTGATAAACACAGGGGTAAGCTGTAGTCAGCACAGTTTACTCATTCCTAATCTGTGATTAATTCTTTATGTAAAGTGCGTTGTGATTCGTCTGTGAAGAACGTATAGCTGAGGGAAAATGACTCCATTATAAATAATTGCTTAAATTGGTGCCTGTTATTAATAAATCACGATGGCTCACATTTCTTTCTTCGTCTGTCGAACGTGACCTCTTTTGTTTTGGGGGAAAGGAAAAGGTGGACGAGAGAGAAAACAGAAAACATTTGGATTGTTTCCAGCCTGCAAATGAAGCATAACACATGCTCTCAGTGTGACAATGTTTATACAATCTTTCAGCAACACAGCGTAGATGAACTTACAGATGTATGGAGAAATATCAGAACTCTGCACATATGTTGATTTTCTGGAGTCAAAGGACCGAGTGGTAATTTATGATTCTGAGCACGATGATTGATGTTTTCGCTGCAAATCTGCTGATAGACCATAAACAGATTGTGGCTCTGCTCTGAACTAAAGAAATGAATCTGAACTGTCTGAAAGTGCAGATATAATTCTCCTGCAACCACTTACTCTATAGTGACAAGAAACAGAACTGTAATTCCGTCGATCTTTTGTAAAAATAAATAAATTCAGTATTGGACTAAATTACTGAGTTGTGAAGTGGTTTCATTCAGTTCAGTCATAAACTGTGGCAAATCCCCCACTCAGCAAGTTTTTTTATTGTCACAAATGTAAAAATGCAAATCTAAAAGACTACTATCTTTGAAAAAGGAAACTATCTGGGTGTGAAGTTAGCTTGAAGCTATCTGCTCAAGGCTACATAAGATGCTAGTATGCGTGATTATCTGATTAAATATTATGATAATAAGCCAGAACGCCGCTACCACACAATGGGGACAAATGCTCACGATTTGGTGAGCTTGTTGCAAAAAATGCACAAGCAGAAAGATGAGGCCGTTGAGAATATCAACATTTTCCCCAGACTAATAAAACCCCTCACTGAAAAATGACTTCCATGGCTATTTCTGAAAACATGAGCAAACACAACAGAAGACGGGGGCGTTCATACGGACTCTTCTCAGAAATACTGGACTAAGAAAAGATATTATCGCCTCATTAACTCATCTTAAGACACACTTAATTCAAACTCGTCAAACAAAATAAAACAAACCAAAACAGTCCAAGTTTGTCTTTCCACATCACCTCTGGTTTGGTCAAAATAAATAATCAATTCACTGAATATGTGAAAATATATTATATATATAAAATAAAGCTCCCCTGCTAGCTGAGCTACTTGCTAACGGCAGCTTACATGGCAGCTAATCGCTACGGCAAAGAATAAATAGCATGTCCAGATTGTGCGTATGAAAATGTGCTGTTGCTGATCTCACTAAGATGCTAAACTTAGACCGTGAACAAGGTGAACAGTCCATCCGGCAAACTATCAGCATGCTAACATTGTCATCATGATTATCATCATCACTGCTAGCCTTTTTTTCTAATAAAGCTGGTTTTTATTTGACAAAAGACACAATTAGGTTCTCAAATATCAAAAGTTGTTTGAGCATAAAGTAATAGAAAGTCTTCATGTAATAAAGTAAATGGCAGTTCATCGAAATCAGGAATCTGATCAGAGAAACTATGATTTTGATGCTAGCTTTTGGTTCTTGACGCCTGGTGCACCGTAGTAGTAAAAGCACATTGAGGTTTAATATCTCTTCAGACCTGCTGTACAGTATAAAAACTAAATAGCAGGTAAAAAACATCTTAGTCCTGTTTTTCCTGGAAAAAGTTGAGGTAAAATTGTGATGGTTAAACATTTTCTTTTACTTAAAAAGCCGTAATACAAAAGAAATATGCACAATTAAGTGCTGTTTGAAGACAGGAACACCGCTGCTTATGCTGGTTTTTGTTTTCCAGTCTAAGTTCAGTCTATAATCTATACCATCTTTCATGAAAGGGAACTTCAGAGGAGTTTCTAGATGCGCATGTAGTTTTACTTACAACAGGTGGAATTTCTTATGAAAATCACATGCTACGAATCTGCATTACATAGGCCTACAAAAAAGGTTTTGTTTTACTGTTAGGTATAACAACCCGCTTTACCTCTGGCACCAAACATAACAAACCGAGATCAGACTGCTGCAATTACATTTAATTAGATTTTACATTTGTCAATGTTAAAATATGTGGGTAACACACAAGTAAACACAAAAAATGCTCTTCGTTTCGTATCTTCTGGTCCATCAATTCATATTTTTAGCCAAGAGAAGAATGAAGCATTCCATCACAACCGTAAAGACTGGATATGAAAATAGTTTCACAACAATTTATTATAAAATCAGTTGTCACCGCAACTACACTTTCCCGCTCCTCAACTGTTTCTCTGCCAAGCGAATGTAACCTAGATTCCTTCAGTGCATCGCACAGCCTCAAGTCCCCTGAGAAACAAGCCAGAAACCACAACGCAGAACGTGTTTAGAGGCCAGTACTTATCTCAATAGAATGCAAATAGAAATAAATACAAAATCTGATCCAGGATGAGAACACAGCTGCGTTTTATTTGCCACAAAGCCTCCTCTTCCAAGTGACTATCAGACTGAACTATCAGATGATAATCTCCTCTTCTTGTTCTGCAGGAAAATGCGGCTCAGGGCGAACATTGTGAGATCAGCCTTGACCAGATTTGACAAGTGATGATCTAATACAGATGTGTATTATTGCGGAGGATCTTTCATTGGACTGTGACTTTTTAACACTGCTCTTTACTGCAGTATTATCTGCTCACATGCTGACATACACGGGATCAAGGCTTGATTACCAACTGCAGAAGCAGGCAACTGCAGCTGGGCTCACAGACTCCACAAGTCCCAGGTGTGTCAAGTGATTTGTGTTCATTTAATCAACTGGAATTCTGTCGTCTCGGTGACATGACAGGTCGCGTGTTATTACCTGATCTTAATGAAAGGTCCCTGTGTTAGCCTGAAATTCAGCCCACATTCCACATTCAGTAATTTCAAGTTGTAGACACAGCTATACGGATTGTTTAAGTGAACTTACAGGTATAACAACTCTTGTTATTATACTTCATTTAAGTTTTGTGGGTGGCCGACAAGACCAATGTTATCAGCTTCTGTTTGGAACTGAAAATGACATTCACATCAACAGGTACAGTTGAAAACTTTCTGTGCATGTGGAGAGGCGAGCTCTGGCATTAAAATGGTTACGCTAGCTTGTTTACATTCTCACCGTTAGCGACCACGTTGGGAGCGTGCCTATGTTCCCACATTTCTAAGATTTTTTTCGAAATTAGGCCCTATGTTCCCACGTTCCTTTTTCATAAATTTACCCTAACCCTAACCAATTGCTCATTCATTCATTCATACATTCATTCATTAATTCATTCATTTATTATAAAGTGCTTCCAAATTGAAGGGAAATTTGGGAACACAAAACCTAATTTTGAAAATGTCCTAGAAATGTGGGAACATAGGGCCGACCCCACCAGTCGCTGCAATAAAATGTTGGGAATAAACATTTCTGCAAACCACTGATATGTTAAAACTTAAAATTTCTTTGTGAACGTCTGTGGTCTGCAGAAATGTACATTGCCAACATTTATTGTGGCGATTGTGTTGGCGTCACTTTCAATGCACAGGTTGCTAGCTTGGAGGTTGTTGATGGTGGCGGGGAGGAGAATGCGACCTGAAATAGGGGCCCGATGGTGGCGGGTTCAACCAACAATCTACATCTGGTGAGTCCAACTACACTGACACAAAACTGAGGATAAATGACCTCTTGTGATATGTAGCCTGTCGATGTAGACACACTAATTAATGAGGTGAATTAAACAACAATTCCTGCATCAAAATCTAGTGTAATGAGCTGCTTTTTCATACTGGAGATGATAATAATGGAGGGCATACCATACAAAGTGCACATACAGCGGGAAACCCAGCAGCTCATTTTTGCCCTAGAGCTCCCTAACAGGTTAATCCCACCATACTGGGGATTACAGTCAGTTTCCATGCCTTATTAAACTGTGAATAATCGCATTTATTGCACACAAATCCAAAAACATCTCCGTCCTCATAGAGCTGCCAAGGAATCTTTGTTGTACTTGAGACTTCCTGACCTCTCAGCAAATTGAGTTGCCTGACTGACAGGTAGTATCTGATAAAGATCCACTGAGCAGCTCTTTACTCCAGTTGTGTCGACTGGTGAGCGGCTGAGAACCAGAAGCTTGTTTGGCCAGCTCACCTGATATGGCGAGAGATCTCTTCGCTCACCGTGATCCCAAGGCCAAGGACCCGCTGAAATCACAAACACAGAGGAGCGCGGGGCTTGTCAAAACCCACTGAGGTGCAGAGGAGAGTCTGAACTGAGTCAATAAATAATTACGCACCTATCAGCGACTGCATGTAGGACACACTTGGCTGGTATGGTTCGAGGGCCAGACTGTTTATTATCTTTCATGAGAGTATCTGATAAAGACTTTAGCTCCTCAGCTTCCTCAGCTCATGTGTTCCCTGAGGGTAGCACATTTGGATTAACAGCAGACCAAGTGGAGCCATGTTGAATCACTTTGTATTTCTTTGCTGTTCTAAGAGAAGCACACTTCTGTGGTGTTCAGGTCACTTTTACAAGCAGCAAAAATAAAAACATTCTCTCTTCAGCTTTTTTCTCTCAAAACTGGGTGAAAGTGGTCGAGAGCAAATAATAATTAAATGACAGTTTATGTTAAAAATGGCTGCAATGATGGATACAGAGAAATAATGTTGCAATTAAGTGTAAAATAATGATGAAAAAATGCAAAATGTCTATTTGTGCATGTCAAATTAATATTTCATTCAAGTTTGAGTCTCACTGAAGCCTCAAAACAAGCTGATTGAATCAATTGAGATAGTTATGTTCTTCCACTTAATACATTTTATGATTTTATTATCAAACATAATAATGATAAACTGAGTAAGTATATTTATACAATTTTACTTTTTATTAATAAGCAAGTTTTTTAAGGGCTCTTTACAAGCCTGTTGTGGGACTGCTTACTGCTTTGATTTTGTTTGACTCGATTTTAATGTGAGGGTGATGGATTGATTGATTATTACCATTTTATTTAGCCACGAAGCTACTCAAGAAAATTAAGGAAAATGGTCAGATGCAATTAGTAGGGCATCACAACTTAACCAGTGTGGTTTCTGCGCTGTGACTGACTCTTACACCTGATTTGAAATCTTCATATTAAGTGACTAACTAGATATGGGTCTATGATTGGTTAAAACCTCTGGATCAAGTGCAGGCTTTCTATAAAGAGGTTTACTTACAGCTACTTTAAAAGGACTGTGGTACATTGCGTGTTAAATAGGAACAGATCAGTCATGTCGAGTAGACATGCTTACTAGATGTAGAGCTGCTTTAAGCAATTAAATTGGGATTGGGTTTGAGAAACTCTTTGTTAAAGTATGTTTTTAATCTGAAGTGATGAAAACCCTTGCTTCAATTAGGACACTTTAGAAAAACCACAGGAAAACAAGTCAAAATTGGAATCAGGAAGAAATGTCGAATTAAATTAAAATAGGCTTCTATCATTTTATAAAAAAGCCATCCAATTCTAATATTTAATGGGAAGCACGGCTGAAAAGTCGTGTGCGGTAAAAAATACATGATTTAATCAAACACATCATTATCTAATGATCATTGTCCTTGTTTTATTTTTGCTCCAGCCTGAAGAGTACTGTTTACATTACTGGTGCATTTTACTTGTGTTATATTCAAGGACAGGATTTCTTTAAGACATTATAATGGGCTAATAAATCACCATGAAAGGCAATTAAGTACCAAAACTTACCCCTTTTTGAATGCTGAACAGAAGAAAACACAGAACAAATTTTCTGTATTGCAAGTTTGTTTGCAAATTTATCAATATTTATCAACTCATACAGCTCTCGGGAAAGTGTACATAAAGTGCTGTTTATTAACAGGGTGTCCATAATTTACAGTCAGCACACACAAAAACAGTCATGAAGCGGAGAGACAATTTCTGTTCATGAGTCAAAATCAAGACTGTCAGAACCTGGAACTGGTTTATGAAAATCTCGCCAACACGCTGATCAGTGACAGCGGCAGAACACAATACCATCTCTTAAATCTGTACAAAATTAGTGTCAGTGAAAAATCCCCCATATTTCTGTAATATTTGGATGATGTCTCCATAAGCCTTGCCACTTATCTAGCTTTCAAAGGGTGAACAATATTATAATGATATTAAGAACTGTCCTAGATTTTAGGAGTGCTGCTCTCCACGGGATTTTATTGGCATTTTATTGGCAGAATATATTAAAGAAGAGGGAGGCAATATGGGTTTGTATTCAAAACACAGTTTTTTTATGATTCCAGGAAGACAGACCTAACCACAGAACAATGTTGCCTTTCTTTGGATATTAAAGTTAAACCAGCCTTGAAAACTTTCCATCTAGAAGCTGCAACCAACAGCAATAAGAAAGTGTTTCATTTTCTGCACATATAAACATGTTTACAATAAAGCACTCGATAATTAATTGCATACTCGAACATCTGCTCTTATTCAAGTGCTGCATTATAAGAATATAATGCAAGACTGAGTCCAGGTTTTTCCAGATATTAGTTTTATTACAGAAGCCGGTTATGAAATCAACCTCAATCTAAGTAATTAAATGACTACATTATGTTCAAATGACAAGTTTGCCCGGTATCGGCCCATTGAGACTAAACTCATGGCGCTCATGAGTCTATTACCATAGAAACAGGTACGACAATGGAAATAAGTCCAGGACTTTATAGTTCTATCTGAAAATAAGTTTGATATGATGCTTTTTATATATATATTAAAACTAAACTGTGCAATGTCACTTAAGCCTTGTTTCCACCAAGCAGTCCAGTTCAGTCGGTTCGTAACACATTAGTGTGGTTATTTTTGTGCTTCTATGAGGAAACTGGCGTACCTACCACACTGGTTGAAGGTGGAGTTAAAACACTGCACACCACTGATTGGTCGATAAGAACAACCAGAGTCCTCTCATCTACCTGCAGCATTTTCACATGCTCGGGAAAAGTCATTGACTTGCATGGTTCACATAAATGGCTACTTGAAATGTTGCTGATGCCACATTTTCCCCATTTTCTCTGAGCTTAAGTCTTATTTTACGTATCATTTTGATGTTAAACTGCAGAAGACAAGTTAGGTTGAAAGGTAGTGAGAAATGAAAACCATACGTTTTGCAGTTTCCCTGATGGACTGTAGTGCTGCTACACTCTGGAAACAAAAATCCCTTCTTGCAATTCAATAGGTGGGATGCAAATAGTACTTGAGTGGGAACAAGGATTTGAAGTCCCTTAAAATACGAGAGGAATTGCCTTCAGATGTCAAATGAAAGATGGAATTAAATGTGAAAGTTCATGTCTACACCTGGATTTCTGCCTCCAACAGGCTCGCAGTGAGGGGCCCTGAGTCAAGTCTTATACCCCCTATCCCGGTCTCAGAGACAACTGGTGAGGCACTGGGGGTCTTAATAGTAAGAGAAGAAAGTGATGGGGAAAAACTAGGCGTCATGGCTGACGGTGTAAGTCCTGTGTTCCTTGCTAAGGGGGAATATGCATATCTGCGGGACGAGTGCCTTCTGCTCAGGTTTGGTACACGCCCCGGCTTTCGTGGAGGCACAGTTCTGATGCCAGGCTGAGCCACTCCTGTTATAAGAGGCGGTGGGTGCATGAGGCAGCTTGCCTCTCCTGCCAAGTCCTCACGGCCACCCTCAAGCTCCTCATCAGGGAGCATCCCAATATCAGTGAAGACAGAGGCTAGAGATTGGTAGCTCGGCTCCCAGTCCAAAATGTATTCCCAGTTGTAGCTGCCCTGCAGCTGCTCCTCGGAACACATCAGTGAGGAGAGTGAATCTGCAGCACCCTGGGCCTCCGGGAGGGGAGCATACCCATTTGTCCTCATGCTCTCCTCCAAATCCCTCACTCTAAGTATTGCAGGAAGTAGTCCCTCACCTCCTCCCTCTTCTTTGAAGTGGTAGAGGCTTTCTGTGCTGGCCAACCCTGAGATTAAACATTTATTGACAGATAAAATGTGCTCTGGCCCTACATTGATAGAGTGGCAGGAGGTATTGTCCCCTGGTAAAGAAGGTTGAGGGATCTCAGTAGTCAGGTTGGCTTGCACAGGTTCGTCTCTTTTACGGCAGGGGTACTCATTAATCCACTTGATCTCCTGGTCCTCAGCGGTCTCACCTTCTGCTGATCCACGGCCACTTGAATCTGACTGATTGTATGAGTTCATTAAGTCTCTCGTGGTCACCAAGATGCCAGGCCGTTTCATCCGTTTTAGAGAGATTCCACTTTGCCTTTGGCCACTGGATCTACCAAACGAGCCTGTGCCGTGGTTCAAGTTTGCGGCAATGGCAGCAGCCTTTTTGATTGCGGCTTCCTTGATCTTGTACCTGAGAACCACGGCCACAAAAAATAGGAGGACAACTAGGAACATGATCAGTGAAACACTCAAACTGAGCATGTGTGCGGTAAGAGAGACCCCAGTGAGTGCCTCTGCTGAGCTGGAGATATTGATGAAAACTAGGCAGTTGCTAGTCTTGGAGGCCATTTTAGGACTACCTGCAGACACTACCAGCTTCACCATGTCCTCGCTAGCATGGCTGCCTCTTCTGCGGTATACAGGTTCTGATACAAAAATGGTGCCAATTGTTTTGTTTATTGAGAAAAACGGTGATGGATTCACAATGGAGTACTCCACCAGACCGTCCATCCCTGCATCATGGTCCATCGCCATAACATAACCGACTGTATCTCCACGCTTGGCATTCTCTGGCAGGAGGAAACGGTACTGCTTCTGGTTGAAGATGGGACTGAACTCATCCACACCCTTGATGGTCACCTGTACTCTCACTGTAGCTGCTTTGTCGCCTTTGTCCCTGGCCTCCACTACAAAGCAGTATTCACTCTCAAGTTCGTAATCAAAGGTCTGTCGTGTGTGAATGTCACCTGTAAGGGGGTCGATAGCAAAGGCCTCCTTCTTCTCAGGGCTGCCACTGCCGTAATCCATGAAGCAGGAGGACAAAATAGAGTAGGTGAGCTGTCCATAGAGGCCCAAGTCATTGTCAACAGCGTGGACAGAACAGGTGTGGGTAAACGCTGGAAGGTTCTCCAGCACCGAGCAGTTAACAGTCGGGAACATGAAGTATGGCGTGTTGTCATTTTCATCCAACACTGTGATGAAGACCACTGCAAAAGCCACCTTACGCTCTTCTGATGATTCACCACCATCGGATGCTCGGATGGTGAGGGTGTATTTTGAGTCCTCCTCAAAGTCAAGCGAGCGGTTGACGACCAGAAGGCCGGTCTGAGGGTCCAGCCTGTGGTGACCTTTGCTGTTCCCTGAGATAATGTCATACCGCAACAGACCGTTGGTTCCCAGATCAGGATCCTGAGCAGTGACCTGCACCAGCCTGGTACCTACGTAGCTGTTTTCACTCACCTGTGCGTGGTATTCTGTGCTGGAAAAGACAGGAGCATTGTCATTGCAGTCTGTGACAGTCACCATAACAACAGCGGAGCTGTTCAGTGGTGGCGTTCCTCGATCAGACACACTCACTGTCAGTGCGTAGCTCTCTGTGGTCTCACGGTCTAAAGGGTTACACAGGACAAGTTTTCCAACATTTCTCATCTGATTCTCAACCTGAACCATTTTTACTTCCAGGCAGAATCTCTTTTCCTCATTTCCCCCGATGATGGCATAGTCCAGATGGGTATTTTCAGGGCTCCAGTCTTGGTCCTCTGCAGACAGTGTCAGTAAGGTGATGTCTGTGGGTGTGTCCTCCGGGACGGTGAGCGTGTAGATGTCCTGGTGGAACACAGGTGAATGGTCGTTGGAGTCCAGAATCAGCACATCTATAGAAGTGACCGCAGACAGCACAGGATCGCCTTCGTCTTTGGCCTCAACCAGGAGATGAATCAGGTTGCTGTTGGTGATGGCCTTCAAGGGCTTATTGGTGAAAACAGACCCTACAAGACAAAAAAATAACAGACAGTTACAACCAATAAGCTTTATGGAGCTACTGGCTGCTTTTAGCTACTTGTTGTTGGGGTTCCATTGAAAGTTTCGGGCTGAGTAACATCGGTAATAACATCCAACGTTAATTTTAAGGTATCTGTACGTAAACCCTCATTTGGATTAAGAACAAAACAACAGCTATTTCTGTTGCAGGGATTCGATATGTGGCATTCTTTAACTGCAGAACTGGCATTTTTTAAAATGATTTCTTTCTGTCTGTATTTTCTTGTATGTATTTATTGTTGAGTTTGTGTTTGTATTGTCTTTTGTGTCTTTGTTGTTTTATGTATTTTAAAAGGCCCATCTGTATACGCTGTGGTTTGTGGCATCAGCTACACACCTGTCCATATACAAATACACATAAAATACGAAATAAATTAATTAAATCTACCTCAATAAAAGTACACAACTGCTTGCTTACACATTTACAATAAGAACTTTACAAGGAGATGATACTGTATATCAGATTTTAGTGGCCAACCCCAACCCCCCAATTTCTTAAATCTGTTTCCCCATTATCAAATCTTTATATTGCAGTCAGTCAGCCGACACACGTTGATTTAATCTTACACTGAAACCGCTTACAAGGTAAAGAATCTTTAGCAGACATCTGTTCTCGGCAATGTAAAACTATAAAACTCTCGTCAATTGATTTAACAGATGGTTTAACGAACACACAGATTGTTGGACTTGTTTCTCCTCAGAATAAGAACCATAAAACATGTCTGCCTGTATGACAACATACTGAGAGTTAAATCAAAATTGTCCTTGTCATTATGTGCTGCAATGCAACATCATTTCCTGTGAGACCATTCTTTAATGAATTCCATATGCATACTGTAAGAGCTTTTCTTTTTTCCAGTAAATGTTTGTCCATCCAATTTATTATTCCACTTCACTGCCACTTAAACTTTTCTACAGGACGACTATATTAATACTAAAGCTCTACTCCAAAGCGGCACTATTCATTGTTTGCGAAACAAATAGGCATTGAAGAATCTGGAAAGTTACCGCGCCGCAAAAAAGGCACCATATTAAATTTTGGGATTCCCTTTGGAGAGCTTTAGTCAACATTGATGCAAATTTCACTTTCCATTAGTGCTCGTCGCCACAAAACAGAGCAAATTCATTCCTCTGATATTAAACCTTGGAGTTCAAATATGATAGAAGCACATAAATCACAATGGAGTGGAAAAGACTGGCCAGAACTGAGGAGTGGTGGTTTCCTTTCAGCTCTGCAGGATTTATCTTCGTTCTTGGGTTGAGGGATTTTTAAAAGGGAGATAATAGGATAGGCATGGCTCCTCTGAAGCACTTTATCTCAATGACTTCTAATTACCACTCTGCTGTTTCTCTTTACCGCTGTCTGAGGAACTCACTGGCACATCCTAGACTACAAAAATATAAACAGAGAAGTGTACTGCTACTGGCAGACTCACAAGACTCTATAACTTCTGATCCTGCATGCTGAGAGAGACTTTCCCTGTGCCCTTTTCTTTGGCGTGTGCCCCTTTAACGATGCCAGAGAAACTGATTTTAATGGAGGGATGAATATGAAAATCAGCCCACCAGACAGCTATGAGTCATGAAACGTGTACAGCTTGAGTAAATGTCTTTTACAGAAGAGCTACAATACATTTTGGATCATTGTTTTATCCTTCTGGCGAATTCTTAACCTTTCTCTTATCAACGTAAACACAGACACAGCGATGGTTTGCTGTCAATGAGGCATTAACATGAGAGCACAGCAGGAAGTCTTTTCCATCAGTTAAGCCCCTCTCACCGTTGTCTGGCTCGATGTAGAAGCCTTGTAAAGGAGATGAAAGCAGTCTGTATGTGATCTTGCCATTCAGCCCAGAGTCTCTGTCGGTAGCGGACGCTGACTGAACTAATGTGTCTGCTGAAGCCAACTCTGACATCTCCACCTGAAACGAGAAAACAGATAATGAGTCACATATGCGTCTTGTAACAAAGGCTTGTTCACTTAAGAAACATTTATTGATGCTTTATAACTCATTACAAACATATGTATGAACAGCTTTTAGGTTGCCAGGTTTGAAAAATATCATTGGGTTGGATTATCTCTCAGCATGACTTGAGATCAGGTCTTTAGATAAGCCGTATTTTTACAGTTTAGCAAACAAAATGTTGTCCTCATTGATTATTTAATAATGCATCAATGAGAAATGTATATAATATATTTATTAAAACTCATAAATCTGGAATAAGCCCTGCCTTAGCAGAACTTTGTCCCTAGTAACAACAAGCCGAAACTGTTTTATTTATGGCTTGCTGACCCCAACCCGTTAACATATCGGCCTTCTACCCTTTTTATTGGTAAATATATCATCTGTACCTGGTAGGAGACCTTGGTGAAGACTGGAGCGTTGTCATTGACGTCAAGCACTTGAACTCTGACCTCTCCGCTGGTCTGGTGGAGGGAGTCGGACGCCCAGACTGTCAGCGTGTACTCCGTCTGCTCCTCATAGTCAAGGGCTCGAGTCAGGGTAACCACACCAGTGTATCGGTCGATGGCAAAGGGAACGTTGGTGCTGCTGTTGTCTGAAAAGCTGTAGGTGATGGTGGAGCTCAGGTCCACGTCGTTCGCAGTCACCTGGGTGACCATGTAGCCTGCAGGCAGATCTACAGACAAACGGAAGCTGTCAAAATAACTCACACAGACAAATAACATACAGAGCGTTTTTACATCCAGTGAGGGTTGGTCTTACTCTCTGCTATAACCACGGGCTCCATGGGGGGGATGGCAGGGCTGTTGTCATTGACATCCACCACTTGGACCCTGATGGTGGCGGTGCTGCTGAGAGGAGGGTTCCCCCTGTCTGCTGCCTGCAGAACCAGCCTGTAAGACGAAGTCAGGGAATAAATGACAACACTGACTCCAAATATTTAGTAATAGATAGCGTATTAATACATTGTTCTACAGAAGGTTGTAAATGTCATCTTCATAGGAGACTTGAGCAGATATTTTAGGCTTTTTCAGAACATCTTAAAGTCACTAATCCTCGTTTCACTTGAGCAGATTTTGTCTATCGTATTGAACATTAATTACAGAGTCGTCCACAGTTACGCAGCTACCAAAAAACCCCCAAAATAACAGGTTTTCCTTGATCTGTCATATTCTACGGGCTCCTGCTGACCCATCCTGGACTATAATGTTTCAACTCAAAACTGGTGTAAACGCAGACTGGTTAGCCAGATAGCACCAAAGTTCTGTGAATCTGGGACAGAATCGCACTGAGAACTGGATATAATTCAGTGGAAAAGGAGCTTTTGTGAAACTGGCCTCACATCGACTCTCCGACAGCGCAAGTTCACTTTCTATCTAAACTAAAATAAAAAGTATTCTTGCCTGAAGTTTCCACAAGGGTTTGCAGTGCGTCAGTGGCAATGACTCACAGGACATGTGTTTATTGAATGCTTAACAAAGTGATTGTTGCTTTGTGGATGGAACCTCCATTAGTAAAAAGGACTAATCTAGTTTTATCTCGAATAAACCCTTTGTTCATATGTGAGATGTGCTTACTTGTATGAGTGGGTGATCTCACGGTCCAGTACGACATTGGTGGCGAGAATCCCTCGAACAGAGTCTAAAATGAACGCTTCGTTAGGGTTGCCGGACACAATGGAGAACTCGATCTGCCCGTTCATCCCGCTGTCAGCATCAGACGCAAACACCTGCAGAATACGTGAGCACACATTACGTTATTAATACCATCTCATCACGACTAAATACACGATACACCTGCTGGGTATTTGAGAGTTTTAAATATTCATACCTGCATGATGTAGGTGTTGTGCGCTTGCCCCTCCCAGACAGCTGTTCTGTAGCCACTGTGTTCGAACACTGGCGCGTTGTCGTTCATGTCCAGCAGGCTGATGGAGACCCGGCAGTGAGCCGTCTGCAGCCCGCTGTCAGCCAGCACCACCAGTTGGATCTGAGGGCTTTCCTCGAAGTCCAGAGAGTTATCTTTCTGCACACGGATCTCACCTGGAGGAGAGGATTCAAAAACTGATGTATAACCCCAAAAGACTGAGACAACAGTCCCTCAGATTTTTATTTTACCCTTCATCAAAGTGTAATGTTTATTCAAATGATCTATCACAATTATAACATCCGTATTTTAATTGATTTTCCATTTTAGCTTCAGTCTTTTTCTAGTTGGCCTTGTGATGGGCTTTTTAAAAATCTGATCAGGGAGAGAAATGGAAAGAAAAGCTCAACTTTTAGACTTTTTAAAAAGGTGCTGAAAGAAGCTCTTTTAGGTTCAAGTTTTTGTGGTAACCCTACAAAAGAATCCACTATATCCACTGTCACTATAATATTGTGTCTCTGAGTCTGAACTGTGTCCACTTCATTGCTTTATGCAGACATGGATCCAGAAAAACAGTTTGTGGTGGAATATGATAAAATCAGGCAGGCAACGATCATAATTCTTTAGGAAATACTTGCATATAAACAGCCAGATGAACTTGATAAGCTGAAAAGGCATTTTGAGGAGAGACACAGGGCCTGAAATGGGCGGATTAGAAGCCCTGATTGATTTTACATAAACAATGGTGAGGACGGGAAGTCCAGCTATTTTTCTGGATACTTTCGTGGAAAATAAAACGGATGGACGAGAACGAGAATTTGTGCTATTAGCATAAATTAAGTGATGAAAGTAGGCGTGACGTTCCTGTAAATGAGAACCAGGGAACTCCGGTAACAGCTTTGGAAGGGGACAAAATAATGTTTCTGCGTGCAAAAAATGTGTTACCGGTGTGACGGTTGATGGAAAAAATGCGATCATCGTTGCCACTGAATATGGTGTATGTGATCCTTTGTCTGCTGTTGTTCTGGTCACTGGCCTCCACTTTTGCAATCCAAGTGCCTGAACAAAGAGAAAGTGGAAAAGTTAGCGAGGTTTTTAATGATGTCACTGAAAAAAATGAGAAGTGGAAGAGGAGGTTAAACGCACCGGCTCTACTGTTCTCCTTGACAGTCGCGTTGTAGACCTTGTTTGTGAACTGTAGCCCTTCTTGTTCACCCTTCAGGTGGATGAAAATCAGGCAGGTGGAGGTTAAAGCAGGGTGTCCTTGATCTGAAACCACCACCTGCAGCTTCCTCCCGGAGAAACCGGCTCTCACGCGCCTTCTCAGTGAAATCTCTCCTGTTTCGCTGTTGATGTCAAACAGATTTTCCTCATCCGTCAGCGTAAACCGCATCGTCCCGTTCTCGCCCTGGTCACCGTCTGTTGCCATGACCGTGGTAATGATCTGGTTCGGTAGAGTCCTCATGGAGACCCACGCATTGAGGGGATTCTGGTCACAAACCGGCATGTTGTCGTTCACATCCTCCACCTGTATGGTCAGCGACGCCACAGAGCTCAGCGGTCCCTGAGTGCAGCCGTCAGTAGCCACGGCTCTGAGGGTGTACTGAGCCCTGCTCTCTCTGTCCAGAGACCTGGTGGTGCTGATCACTCCTGTGACGGCGTCTATGGAGAAGGCCCCCTGGCTACTGTCCTCTGTCAGAGAGTAGGTCACGTCCCCGTTGGAGCCCTCGTCAGGATCCGAGGCGCTGACGCGCAGGACCTTGGCTCCTGCAGGTAGGCCCTCGCTGATGGAGGCGTGGTAGCTCTTACGGGTGAAGGAGGGGATGTTGTCGTTCTGGTCCAGCAGCAGCAGCTGGAGCTGGGTGGAGGAGCTGAGCGGGGTAGGGCCATAGTCACGGGCCTGTATGGTGAGGGTGTAATTCTGCCTTTCCTCGCGGTCCAGGACCTGAGTGGTGCTGACAACACCTGTGTGGCTGTTGATGGTGAAGCGACCTCTGTAGTCCTCACCTAAACACAGCGGATAGACATTAAAAGGATAATTACATTTTGAATTTCTCTTCTGAATTAGTTTGGCTCAACCTCAGGGATTATTTAGATAGCTTGACAGACAGAGCTCTTCCCTGGTTTCCTACCTAATATGGAGTAATGTATAGTTCCATTTTCTCCGTGGTCGGGGTCGGAGGCCTGGGCAGTGTGGACGACCCCGGGAGGCAGGTTCTCTGGCAGGCTGATCTGGAAGGACGACTGCATGAACTCTGGAGGGTTGTCATTGTCGTCCAGCACAGAGCACAGCACTGTGGCCGTCCCCGACAGAGGCCGCGTGCTGCTGTCACGAGCCTGGACTGCAGACAGGAAACAAAAGGATTGCATTCAATTTCAACAGTCATGAGAAATCTCTAATTCAATCCATTTTATAGTGGATGTACACCGGATAAACTGAACTATAGGAAGGCCACCCATGGGAGAACTAAAGAAACTAAATTTCAACGGTTAGTCACTGAATATAATGAGAAAAGAGTGACGTTACATGTAACATCGGCTGTCTCGGTCTCTTAGCAGCTCAATGAGCAGATCTTTTGACTTTCTAGACTTTTAAAAGCACGACAGGCCCTACAAATGACAAGAAAAATCCTGTCAACGCAAAGTTTCCACTGGCGGCTTTTAATACGCGCTGAAAACGACCGGGTATTTTACGTCTTTCCAAATTCATCGGCAGCCAGAGAAAACTGTCCCCACATATTTCAGTGTTTCCCAATACGCTCCGTGTGATTCTGGAACAACTTCAAGACACCCAGGCCGTCCTGTTATTATATTTTGTTATTAGATTTAATTGTTCGTCACTCTGCTGACTGTACAAATATTACGATAAAACATCTGAAAGCAGTTTGTGCCTAAACACTGCTGAACAGTTTGAATGCAATTACAGCGCGCGCCCACGAGAGAGTGAAAGCAAACACTTCAAAAGGCAGAGGGAGCAGTCGGCAGAGGTTAGATATACTGTACCTCAGCCCTGTAAAAGTCTACTGTTTCCTTTACATAAATCAATCCGCCGAATAGCGTCGCCCTCATACGAGAGGCGGACCTTGAGCTCTTTATGACTTTGGCTGTGAAGCATGACAAAAGAGAAGGTAGAGAATGAGAAACAGAGTGAGAGAAACGTCTGTGTTTGATGGAGAACTCTGTGCGTTTTTGTTCTAGCAGGTTAAGACTTTTCTTTTTCAGATATTTTCATAACCCTTCAGCAGGAAGATCTGAGCCAAGTGTCGACGTAAATGTGCAGCCGAGCAGGAAAGCTGTACAAAGAACAGACTCACAGGGTTTTAGAAGATATAAAACGTGACGCTTTTGCACTCAAAAGTCTAAAAACGGCAAGACCTTCACAATTTTTCAAGTGTGCGCCCAAATGTTTCCAACAGAAATCCATTCCTTAAGTCAACGGGGTCTTTCATTTCGTTGTCTTTCTCTATGATCGCTTCCGGGGGAAACATCAGATAAGTGAGGAAGGAAATCTGCAAACTGGACTTCACATAACCTGAATACAACCTTTTAAAAAATGTATGTTTCCCTGAACGAGTCATGTCAGATAGATGCAACGGTGGTCGCTACTTCAAGACATCATCAAACTTCAGTTTGTTAGTATGTTCCTACACAGACCCTCGGTGGCAGAAATTCCATACTGTGTGTTTAGACGTCGGTGTGCGCTGTCGCTCGCTAACGTTAGCTTACGGCTAGTGTGCAGTAAACACTGTGCGGGTAACGCAAATAAACACAAATGTTCCCGCCGTCAAACTCGCTCCACTGTTGATGTGTGCACCATTATAGAACCAACACTGCTGATGAAAGTCTGTCTGATGTGATGAAGGAACAAATGTTCACACATGAGTGAATGTTTCAAAGTTTCATTCACCTTAAATTCTATCTTGTATGCCGACTTCCCTAATGCATCCCGGAAGGACTGGCTTGCAATCTACAGTATCGAACGGCACCGTTACCTTCAGTAAACATGTGGATTTCTCTGGTTTGAACATTGTTGGATAATTTAAGTGCACAACTCAACAAAATATATAACAAAGGTCTAAGGGTTTTATCACTGGAAGCTATTTAATCAAAAGTAGTTTCTCATTCAGCAAATCCCATCACAGTCATTGTATTCTATGTATTTTTATGTGGCAGCCTTTTGTCCAAAACAAATCTCCCACGCGACAAATAAATGAATTTTGAATATTGCTGCTGGTACGAGTCTATCACGTCAATGTGAACTTTAAACTTACAACCCTGATTCGAAAAGAGCTGCAACGCTTTGATATTCAACGTTTTTCTTCATCATCTTTATTGATTTTTGTTAATAAATGCTCATTCAGAGTTTGATGCCGGCAACAAAAGACTGAAATCCTCCAAAAACACCGGTTTGGAACGTCCCACAGGTGAACAGGTTAGCCGTTAACAGGTGATGGAATCATGACTGTATGAGAGGTTCATCCTCCTCAGTCGCTCACAAGTAAGGATGATGTGTAGAGGATCTCACCACATGGGCTCGGGAGCAACTCTCTGAAACACAGTTCGTAGGCACATGATTGCATTCTGTTTGTATTTACATTTTTTCGCGGCGTCCCAGACTCTCCACATGTGCACATCTGGTGATTACGAAACCAGCCTCGGCCTGCTGTCTGACCCGCAGTGCAGTTGTGAGTTATTTGTCTCACTCATCAGCACCTGATTGTGACTGATTGCACTGTTTGTTTCTGCTTTTCCCAACTTAAAAAAAAAAAAAAAAAAAAAACTCACAAGGTTTTATTTCCCCTCTGGACGCTGCAACATGCCGCTCTGATTAATTACGGCCGAGAAAACATACAACGAGACTAATCACTGAGCCGATTCCAGAAATTCCAAATGTCCGTACAGTTTAACAGTCACCTCACTCAAAACATGCTGCGAGATGCTGCGCTGCTCCTTGTTTTCAATGAAAAACTGTGGTTCAGAATATATTCACAAATGTAAAAAATCTTTCTGAGTGTTAATTCAATGCGTGACATTAATTGAACAAAAAAAGGCGGAACTAAACTGCGAGGGTAGTGCCGCGACCACACAGTTTACAGTGCGCACATGCCTGAGTCACCTTGAAGTTGATTTTCAAGCATTTCTTTATTTAACAACTAGAGAATTACCTCTGCAAGACGAACACCAAACAGTTCAGGTTTGTATCCGCTGCTTCACTACGTTAATGTTACATCTCATCAACACAAAACTGGAGCAAAGATACTGAAAATAATTCCCTTTTTCTTTTCATTAAAATGATAATCAATTTTGAATCAAGAATCATTTTGAATCGAAAAGATTCACACCCCTACTTAACAATCTTAAAATCATATTCATAAAAGTTCATTAATCTTTCAGACGTTCATGTGGGCATCATTTATTTCAGACACTCTTTTAAACACTGTAATAAACCCTGTTATCTCAACATCCGTGTGTTTTTGACACGTTGTGTTTAAGCAGCCCGGTCACCAGGACGTGATGTACGTTCACATTAAGACGTGTCATCGGCCCGTTCACCATACTTTCACAAAATGTGTCATATCGTGTCCAGATTACTTGTCTATGACCTGATTGTCACAAAAGAAGGAATCTGCCAAATCAGTTCCTGCAGTTTAAGGGAACGTTTCAACATTTGAGAGCGTGAAACCACTGGATGTCTTTAAAGAGCTCCCGGGACGATTTCCAGCTGTGTTTGTGGCGACCACAACAGGTATTTTGAGCCAAAACATGATCTTTTCCTGATGCTAACCAAGTGGGTTTTAACCACATTAGAAGCACGGCGTTTATATAACTGGAAAGTTGCAACATACCTCTGAGGGTGAAGTGCTGCTGCTGCTCTCTGTCCAGGTAGGAGGTGGTGGTGATCAGGCCGGTGTACGGGTTGATGCTGAAGAGCTCGTAGCCGGGGCCGGGCAGCAGACTGTACCACACCACGGCGTTCTCCTCTGGAGGAAGCACACAGCAGGTTCATGTATGTTAACAGGCTCTGGAGTAATGTTAAAACGTGTGAGGAGATGTAACGTCCTGGTGTTATTAACACAGTCACTGGTCGACAGTGAATGTAACTCTGTGGTTGAGGTACCTTGAGGACAAGATGACTCACGATGTCTAAAACGAGCTAATACTTTCCAAAAAATCTGCAGATTCTCCATCAAAACCCTGAAAAATTGTTTTCTGTCTTTCAATCTTGGCATTTCTGTCTGTCCTGAAGGTTGAGTTTAGCTCATGCGAGTTCTGCTTCCAGCTCAGACGGGCCTTATCTGGAATTGGAAACAGAACCCGTCATGTTCGAACTGACGGGGGGAGCTAAGCCTTCATCGCTCGCCGCTCCAGTCTGGCTCCGCTCGAGTTAGTTCTCATGGGTTTTCTATCGGCAGCCACACATTGACCAACACAAACTGTGAAGGTGAAGCTCGGCAGTATGATGCAGGAGTTTTAAATCATTTGATATCAGAGAATCTCTGCAGGCGCTGTCACGAGTGTGACTGAAAAGTTGGACCGTCCTGTCTGAACATGTGTTCATGGACATCAGATGGCGTGTTTTGCGTGACTTGGTGGATTTTTGCTGGCAAAAGAGTCGGGGGGGGCTCTGTGTGCTGCAAGATGGAGAGAGCTTACCATCGTTCAGCTGCAAAAACTACCAACATTAAAGTGAAAATCACCAGGGTTCCTGTTTAATTATCAGCCTATTTTTTATCATCCACTAGATTTAAATGTATTTTCTGGATCCAGCTGGATATTGAATGAAATACATTGCAATTCTTTAGACTTTTGGTGCAAACATTTAGCAAAAAATGGGAGAAAACTACGTGATTTTATAGCAAAAAGGAGTGAAATAGTAAAAATAAACACAACAACCAAGCATTAGTTGACCTCATACGCGACGAGTCTGATATTGTGCTCAAATCTTCCCATCAAAGATCTCTGTGAATAATAAAACGGTTTCTGGTTTTCCCTCCGAACAGACGAAACATTTGCGCAACAAAGTGAAATCCAGGACACGCACAGTAAGACAAAAAGCTAGCTGTCAAACTCACTGATATCGCACATCTCCTCTGACTGACTCCAGCACATGGAAACTGTCTACGGAGACCAACACGGACACGAAACAATGGTCACCTTTGGGGAGCGTTGGTGGGGAGGGGGAGACAGCAGCGCAAATGATAATCAAATAAGACTGGTGGGAGAGCGGGCGGCGCTGCCAGACGAGCCGATTCGAGGAGACGGATGAAAACACGGCGCCTATTGGCACAGATGGCTTGGATTATAGAAATCATCATGAGAGAGGACCTTTCAGATCTCCCAGAGGAGCTGTGTGCTTGCTGTTCTTGGACAATTCTCACCCCCAAGAATGTTAGTTCACATTGAAACCCCCCCCCCTCAACCCCTACACCGATCCACCCGCCACATGCCCTCCACCTCCACTATTTAAAAGTACTGTCAACAAGACGGGGTGAAAAGGGATTTGGGGAGGCCCCGCGCACAACGTGTTAAAATAAACAGGGCTGATGTGTAGATTTGTGAATGTGATTCTGGGTCAGACGGGTGGGATTTGCCGGGATGTACAGTGAATGTATAACACGTGAAAAAGACACAAACGGAGCGACGCGGGAGGGAAAAAAGGGGGGCAGGGGTTGGTTTCAATTAAACTGCTAATGGAGTGAAACAAAACAGACGATAACCTTGATTCACTGCAGTGCTGACGTTTAACCAAAACACGGCAGGCTGAGCCGCTGCCCCGACTGCTTTTTGTCACGTGCGCTACTTCACTTTAAAATAATAGGAGAGAGCTGTTTCACTGCAGTTGAGAGAAAAATGCTGTAGAGGAATTTTCTCCTTTTTGCCATTTAATGCCTCAAGTATTTTAAAACAGATAGAAAAAAAGCCAATTGTCCTCCATAATTTATAACACACAACATTATCTAGGAGCTCGGATGCTTTGTTCTTGTGTTGAATCTTATTTCCATGTGTCACTGTGTGGTTTGATGTATATTGAGTCTATGGTTTGAGGCTCTTTGAGACTAAAAAGACACATGCTAGTGCTGCCACCTAGGCCCTTTTGAGGCATACTGCCACCTCCACTTCCATAGACACGCAGTAGGTACCATGTCTACGTGCAAAGACACAAGTACACAGCAGGCGGTTTGGTCTCTGGATCATGATGAGTCCACGAGTCTGCTGGGAATCTAATGCATCAGGAGCTGAGGTCATCCCGATTCTTACTTCAGTCAGTTTATTCAGTGAAAAACAACCACGCGTGTGTGCGTGTCTAACAAAACCCATACTGGAATACACAGTAAGTATGTGTGGAAAATCACTGTATTAAAAAGCAGAGGTGCAGCTGCCCTGTTTGAACCCAGTAAAAAGCTTTTGTTTCTTCTTAACTTTAAGATTATTTTGTCAAAACAAAACCGTTCACACGGCCAACGATCAAATGTCAAACGTGTGTCTTTGAATTTTCTCTCACAAGAAAATGTGACGAGGTGAATAATGAGATCTAAAACAAATTGACTGCATTTCCCCATTTTATCTATTTTGTATAACACCAGCTTACTCAAACGGGATATTAAAAGCTGATGATTATTACCTGAATCCGTATCGGTGGCAGACACCCTGATCACTGGCTCCCCGGGGTCTCTGTTCTCCGCCACACTGGCGTTGTAGACGCTCTGACTGAAGACCGGCGACTGGTCGTTCACGTCGCCGACCTCCACCGTCAGAGTCTGGGTGGAGGAGAGCGAGGGCAGGCCGTGGTCCACAGCACGGACGGTCAGACGGTGTAAACGTTGGGTCTCGTAGTCCAGAGGGGCGGAGAGAAACAGGAGGCCTGTGGGAGATGGAAGAGGATGGACTATGAGTATGATCAACAGAGGGAACGGTAATTATTATTATTTCATTTTAACCCAGTACAGATATAACAGCAGTGAGCTAATACCTGCTGTGTTAAATTCCCACCTGTTTTCTCTTCTAGTGTGAAGAACCCATTCTTGTTTCCAGCCAAGATGACGTAAGAGACGACCCCATTTTCACCCAGATCTCCATCTATGGCCACAAAATGATGCAGCAGACTCCCCACCTCTGCGTCCTCCATCACCTGAACCGAGTCGGCTGATATAAACACCGGCCGGTTGTCGTTCACATCCAGCAGGAAGACCTGAGCCGTCACCGACGTCTGCTTACGCTCGTCCTTCCTCTTCGCCTGGTCGGTGGCCGTGACAGTGAAGGCAAAGCTGGGCCTGGTCTCCCGGTCTAATGGTGCAGCTACAGTCAGACTCCCCGTGTAAGGGTTGATCTGAAAGGGGAAGCGTGGTGAGGAGGTGCTGAGGTCGGGGTCAAAGGTCAGAGAATAGCGGAGGGCGCTGTTGGGAAAGGTCCCATCAGCGTCTCTGGCATGGAAAGCGAACGCCAGCGATGCGACCGCGGCGTCCTCCGGCAGACCGAACGTCACCAGTTTATCAGGGAACCAGGGCGTGTGGTCGTTGACGTCCTCCACCATCACACTGACCAGCACCGACATGTTCACCCCAGGGGCCATTGCTGCATCTTCAGCTCGGACCAGGAGGAGGTACTGCTTGGCCGACTCGTAGTCCAGCGGCTGGTTGATGTATATGTCACCGGAGGAGCTGTCGATGCCAAAATGAATGCTGCCGTCGCCCTCAGAGATGGAATAATGGAGTCTGCCTCTGTCTGCGACACTGGCAGAGCCGATGACAGTCGCCGGCTCCGTGTCCTCCTTCACAGTAAAACGCCTCAAAAGCTGATGGTCAGAACGGCCGTACAGAGCCTCCAATCCATGAACCTGAGGAGGAAACACACACAGAGGGATATCATTTGCAAAATATGAAGGTTTTAAAAGTCACAGCACTAACACATATGATTTGGCACTTCTTTAAGAGACAGGAAACAGAAACTCTTCATAAAAAAACAGTAGATGTCTCCCCCTGGTGCTAAACTTGTGTTACTACTACTTTCATTCTTATAAATTTACATTATATGTAGTTCAATGGCTGAAGCCTATTTTGGACATATTTCTGTCGCATGATATACCAAAGGCAAAGCTGTTTCACGTTTTCTGTTTTCTACAATCTACAATCTACAATATTCAGGCTCGTTCTGATGACAAAAAGTATTCCAAGCACTCCAAATGTCAAAAGATATCAGTCCTGATGAAGACCTACTAGTCCAAACATGTTGGCTTCTTACAAAATGATTTAGCCACTACAATAAAAGCAATTTAACGTTTTTGTCCTCAATTTTTTTTATATTTTCTTTGTTGGAGTGCCTGGTAGCGCAACTGAACTGATCACCCTTTTGTCATATTTACCGAGAGCACCCAGAAAATAAATACATATGCATATCCAGCAGGACCTGCAAAGAAAGCTGTGGGTCACAGTATGAAGTGGAGGACTGACTGTACCTGTACATGAATGACTGCTGTGTCCTCCAGAGGTGAAGCTCCGCTGTCCTTTGCTTTTATTCTCAGAGTGTAAAACGGTTCAGTGTTCTCGGTGAACAGCTCCGTTGTTCGGATGTCTCCGCTCTCACTGTCGATCTCAAAGTGTCGGCGACCTTCCTCCTCTAAACCGACTGAGAGAGAAAAAAAACAACATGGTGATACTCAGGACCTCAATAACAAAGAGTGCACAGCATGACTCAATGTGTCCGATCACAGTGTTCATAACTGACCTGTGACCATCGAGAGGATGACTGTCCCATTCTCTCCCGCATCGAAATCTTTGGCAAACATGTTCGTCACTAAGGATCCTGCTGGTAGACCAGCCCAGATCTGAGACAAAGAGAGGGACAGAGTGAGTTACACACTGGATATAACAACAACAACAACAACATCACACTCTTATAGCACGAAATAACATCTCAACATGATCACCTGAATGCTGAGCTCCTTGCTGGCGGGCAGGTGGGTGAAGTGTGGAGTGTTGTCGTTGATGTCGGTCACCAGGATGTGAACGGTGGCAGTGGCGTTGAGACGAGGGTGGCCCTGGTCCGTCACCATCACCTTCAGACTGTGCTGGCTGTGCTGCTCCCGGTCCAACGCCACCCAGTTGATGATTTCACCTGGAAAGGGTAACGAGAAGAGACAGAGGGGTGAGGAGGATGCACGGCTGCACGGAATCATTAAAGACTATGAGATTTTGAATGAGTGTTTTGGTCTGATACACTGCAGCTCTGGAGTCTAATATCTAGTGGCAGTGAATGTTGTGTATTTCACCTTTCATTTTATTGTTTTACCTGTTTTAGTGTTGATGCGAAAGAACTTCCCATCTGTGAGCAGGATGTAGGACAGCTGGGCGTTTTTCCCAGAGTCCTTATCGGTGGCGGTGACCGTTCCCACCAGGCCTTGAGGTGACGAGCCCTCCGACACAGTGAAGTAGTAAACCTCGCTGCTGAACACCGGGGCGTTGTCATTGATGTCCAGCACCAGCGCGGTCACTGTGGCCGTGGCTGTGATGTTGGCCAGCGAGGCCTCCCTGGCTGTGGCCACCACCCGGAAGCGAAACGTGGACTCTGTCTCATAGTCCAGATTGTGGGAGAGATACAACCATCCCGTCTTTGGGTGAACCCGAAAAGGAGCAGGAGGAAACCCGTCTTCTGCCTCCAAGGAGTAGGTGAGGCCCGAGTTGGACACGTGGGCGCCTCGGCTCCGGTGCGCCCTCACCTGGATCACCCTCGAATCTTTCCTGTAGCCCTCACCGATCTCCACCTGGTAGACTAAAGTCTCGAAGGCCATGCTGTCTTCAGCAGCGGTGCGGTCCACGTTGACTGTGAGGGTCAGTGTGGAGCTCTGCGAAGGTTCTCCTTCATCTTTAGCCACGATCTCCAGGCTGTACCTCTGCTGATGATCCACCTGTAAGCTCTGATTCAACGTGACGGTCCCGAGGTTCTGGTCGATGACGAACGTGCCGTTTCTGGTGCTCTTCAGGTAGTATTGCACCCTCCCATTGGCGCCGCTGTCATAGTCGTGTGCGTGAGCGATGAACAGCACCGTCCCCGGGAGCGTGTTTTGAGACACTGTGATGGCATCGCTGAGTTTGGGGAAAACCGGAACGTTGTCGTTGATGTCGGCGATGGTGATGTTGACCTGCGTGGTGCTGTAGACCGGAGAGGTGTCGGTGTAGGACTGAAGGACCAGCAGAGCGTACGGCTGCGACTCGTGGTCCAGAGGTTTGACGTTGCTGATCAGGCCGGACTTCGGGTGAACGGAGAACAAACCCCGAGGGTCTCCGGACGAGATTCTGTAGGACACTGACTCCCGAAAGTCTGCGACGACAAGAAGAGACAAAACATTACAGGGTTGGTTTTTCATAAATCATAAACTCATACTGATGAAAAAATATATATATCATTATTATTATAAGACTTTATTATTTACAATCATTTATTTAATACAAAAATGTAAACAATTGTGAATTTTACAGGAATAACAAAATTAATATAGTAAGAGTTTATCATGAATACATTTAGATCAATACGACTGCTAAATGTAATTTGCCACTTTGCCACACACACACACACACACACACACACACACACACACACACACACACGCATTAAGCCACATGAAGTAATTACAGTGCAGGTCAGAAGATCTCATTAATCTCCTCCAAGTGTTTGCTGCGCTTCAACAGTAACTACAAACCACCAAATCACGCAGGAGAGCTTAAGCGTGCCCGACCCCTGTCCAACAGGCCCAATCCTGTTGTTTCTGCTTTAAGTTGAAGGTTTAATCTTTTAATGGATTAGACAACCTTAAATGCCTGTCTAGTGTAGGAGCTGCTGAAGAGACGCAGTGGAGTTACAAATGGACTACGATGGGAAACAGAGAGAGAAGAGACTCTGCTCAGTGTCACCGCAGATCAAATATGACACAGAACACAAGCTGATGAATCTCTGCCACTCTGAGTAATATTGTAATATATAAGTAATATATAATGTATTTATAATAACATGTGCTCGCTTTAGATGGCAGCTACATTCAGCGGCTTCTCACAAAACAAACACTGTTATCATATTTAGGAATCACACTCCAGCCCAGGTGTGTATTTATGACAGGACTATCAATGCTGTGTCCGTCCGTCTGTCTGTCTGTCTGTCCGTCTGTCTGTCTGTCGTCGACACTTTATCATCTGTACATGTGGCCAAAGAGGATTAAAGATTAAACTGCAGCCCTCCTCTTTGCCGCTGCCTCTTCATGTCTGGAAGGAGATTTGAACAATGACAAAGATCGCTCAATTGTGTTTGTCACGGCCGTCTGTCAGGACAAATCCTGCGTAAATGCTGCATGTCGGCAGCATCCGACGCAAAGTGATCATCGTTTTTTGTATTTTCATTATCAGCTTTTATTTCTATGCCAATAATAGTTTCCAGGGAGGGTTTACTCGTTTCACTTTAGCTTTTATTGTTGAAGTTGTAGCAAATGTCCGATTTGCTGATTTACTCCTGTTTATATCCTCCAAACCCCCGTTGTTGGGGGACAAAGTTATCTCAATTCTTTCTAATATGGGCTGTCCACAGTGTCAGACACAGCAAGCACCTTTTCAGCTGTATTTCATGATGAATCCATCACTTGTAGCTGATATCTGAGGGAGATTTCTACCTGCTTTTCCTGTTAAGTAATCTGATTTCTCTCAAACCCATCTGTGGTAAGAGCCGCTGTCAGACCTGGATGTAGGACGCTCACTCACCCGCTGGGTTTATGGCCTCCACCGTCCCCACAGAGGTCCCCGGCGGTGCGTCCTCGACCACTGTGAAGGAGTAGCGCGACCTCTGGAACACAGCTGGAGCCTGAGCGCTGCGTAAAACGTCGATGGTGACCTCCGCGGGTCTGACTGAGGTCAGGCCCTCGCCATCCTGCGCTGTTATTGAGAGCTTCACGCTGGCTGCACCCAGGTGGGTCAGCGTGGAGGTCAGGAAGAGCATTCCTGCATGGACACAAGGAAGTATACTCAGTATTTACTCAATTAATAAATGCTCAAACTTTTATTTGAGTTTTTCATACAGGTCATGCAATCATTTCATTTGTTCTTTCTTTCTTCTTGGTCAAAGTCTCATTAAGATTAGCAGATTGGCTATCAACTATCTTTACAATGGCAATCAATATATAATGTGAATCATTTTTCAAGCAGAAAGATTATTGGTTACAGCCTCTGAAATATTATTAATAATATTTTCTCTATTCTATATCAATAAAAATTATTTTGCACTTATTTTGCAATTAATCTGCACTGTGCATATTGTTGTATTTTGTATATACCTATGTTTTTACTGCATTTTTTAGCCTTATTTTATTTTTATCTTCCTCTATTTTATTTCATTAATGTTATTTTTATTTTTACTCTCACCCTGTATTACTTTCCCACCTTTGTATTGTAACTGTTGCACAGCATTTTCCCTCGGGATAAATAAAGCTTCTTGTATCTTGAATCTTGTTATTGTTTTGTTGTGTTAATTGGAAAAAATGAAATATCAATATGTCACCTTTGGCTCTTGGATTTTATAAATAAATGATTAATCAATTAGTATTAGAACAAACAATATCTATTTAAGATGTACATGCAGGTGTTTTAACAAACTAGGGATAAAACATTTATTCATCTGATCGGTCACACTAAAGTTATCAAATAAACATAGAAGGGTGGAAGGTGTACGGTTGAGGGAACATAGGGCCAAAGGAAATGGTTGTTTAACAGCAACATAGAGCGCCAGGTGGACTTTTTTTATGTCTCACTGCTTGTACAGTCTCATCAGTACAATGCTGTAGTTCCTGCCGGCACTTCTGGCTGCTTCTCAACACCGGCAGAGTGCTAACAATCATCTACTGCAGGTAACACACTGACTAGTGATAAGTACCTCATACAACCGCACAGCAAAAGACTTGAACTATCCCTTTAAGGAAAACCACACTGACCAAACGTGCTGTTTTCCAAATTGATTTAAACAGACTTCCAGACAAATGTTGCATCAGTAAAACCACTTCTACATGAGCCAAAAGTTAGTTTGCTGCATTGCATCTGCATCAACGATGACAGATGGCTCAGAGGGAACGTGACTCATTTTTATCACCTGAAGTCACCAAACAATCCCACCTACAGCGGCAAACATTGTCCTGGAAGCACCACCAGAACACTACTGCTCAATTAGTTTGGAAACAGGATCCACGTGCAAGTTGAATAATTAAAAATGTTTTTCTGTTTATCACATATTTCATGCAGCATCACACTGTGAGCGCAGATCTGATCTCACACTCACCACATGAGGATATAAAGCTTTGGGCTTCTCTGTGCCGCCCTGCTGAGCGGTGACACTGGCAATCATATCAGAGGGACTTACACAAAGTAAGTAGTGGTTTATCCCTGAACACTGGCACTGCCCGTCACACAAGTGACTTACAGAGCAGTGAGTGGATCTGTGACAAGTCACTGCAGCTTGAGAAGTCAAATAGAGTTTAAAGACCAAATTCAGCTGAAACTAATCATCCGCCCAAAAAAAATCACAATGCGTTTGTGCTACTTTCTGTGTGTATGATGTGCAAACAGTAAGTGTAAGCGGTACGGAGGCCCTGAGGGACAAAACACAACAACAACACTTTTCAAAACAAAAGAATGAATCAGAAAAAATAACAAAACAATTGGCCAAGTTAGTCAATCACAAAGATAAAATGTTGTTTTTGTTTTGTGATATGTGACGTTTTTTTTTGTTTTGCATCTTTTTTTATGCATTTTTCCTCACAGGCCGCCATAAATAAATTAGGAAAATAACTTGGCTTACAGCACATTGTCTTTTAGCGCTTTAAACTTCAACACATTCACTTTCACTTGTAAACGAAGCCGTAAAAGAGTCTTCTTCTGCCTGCCTACCTGTTTGCTTATCCAGTGCAAACAAACTGGACATGTCACCAGGTACCAGGTCGTAGGTGACCTGTCCG
The DNA here is from genome assembly GCF_900880675.1 of Sparus aurata. Taxonomy (NCBI): domain Eukaryota; kingdom Metazoa; phylum Chordata; class Actinopteri; order Spariformes; family Sparidae; genus Sparus; species Sparus aurata. The sequence continues at coordinate 11,881,255 of NC_044187.1, forward strand.
AACCTGCCGGAGTCTCGGTCGGTGGCGATAACGTTGAGGATCTCTGTGCCGGGCTGAGCGTGGCTGCTGATGCTCATGGCGTACTGGTCAGGGTTAAACACTGGAGCGTTGTCATTCAGGTCCTCCACCTCAATGTGCACGTAGGTCTGAGCGCTCTGGCCTCCCTGACATTTGAAAAGTGAGAAAAGAGGAGAATTTTGTGTGATCAACACATGTAACTTTTTTTCACAGCTTTACAACGCACACAGTTCATGACTCACTGGATCTTCAGCTTTGATGAGAATGTCGTGGACCGTCTGTCCCGAGTCTCGGTCGATGTCCTCAGAGACACACAGCTGTCCGGTCTGCGGGTGGATTCTGAACAGAGGGTGTTTGTCCTGCTTGTCGAAGCCGTCCGACAGAGAGAAGAGCAGCGTGCCGAACTCAGGGCTGTCTGCATCTGTGGCAACAACCTGAATAGAAGGAAAATACAGTTTTATGAGCCTCCAGACACCAAATTACTGCCATTACCAATAACAACCGGCTGATCATCCAGTCAACAATGTCATGCAGGTCAATAGGTGTAATGCAGGCCTGGAAACAAGTACTGCAGCAGGAAATACCTCAGAAGTGGTTTTAAGTACTGCAGTCGAGCCGCACAAATAAAATTATGGCAGACAACCTCTAATCTGTTCACATGTGTACGTGTCATAGGCTATGTACCATATTGACATTTCTACAAAAGAGTGCCATATCACGCTCATATTACATGTTTATGACCTGACTTTAATATCTGGAGGTGGAGGGGATGGTGGTGGATTTACAGGAGAAAAGGCTGTCATGTCACTGACCCAAGATTGAGGTGTTTGTACACGTGACACCCCTGAATATGTTGAAGAAGACCTTAGGACATGTTTGGCTGAGTTAGTGGTGACCAAAAAAGATATTTTAAGCAAAAACTAGATGTTTTTCCTAACCCTAGCCAAATGAGCCTTCACCTAACCAGAGCATAAGGAAAATAAAATTGAAACGTCAAAGAAACGTCAAAGTTGCAACAAGATCCGTTCAGCGACAACACATCTGGGATTTGCAGAAACGTACTTTGTCAACATTAATTCTGGCAATTGGTTTGGGATTTTATTGTGATTATGTCAACACTGTGGAAGATACAGTCATGAAACTTCACAGATGTGTAGATGAGATCAAAAAAAAGATCATGTTTTGAAGATGGGTGTCGTCGCCTCAGTGGGCTGCCCAAATGACACCCTCTGTTCTTGACCTACAAACATGGTTGGACATTTTTAATAAATCTGGCACAGTTTAACATGTGTCAGGAAACTAACGTGTTATGTCACTTATTCTACTGCTTTTTATATTGCAGGTGCTGTCGTCCCATCACATGATGGTTTCTTGTTTGTTCCTGCTGCTCCTCTTAAACTTGTAAAGCCTTATTCGACGGTAATCCTTTGTTTGCACGTGCACTCACTGACAGCCTTGTCTGTTACCTACCGTAAGCCTCGGGGTGGTATATAAACCTACAGACCTTGATTAAGTGTCAGTTAAGAAAGGGATAATGTTTTATATAGGTAAAAGATTATTATGTTTTTTGTCTTCATTTTGTTCTGCTAACCACTCCTACGGTGGCTCTGAGGGTCAATCACAACAACATTTCACATAACACAACATTTGCAGTGTGTTTTGCAAAATGTTGCTGTGTTTTCTGATATGTAATTGTGTTTTGACCCTGCAGGCCACCGTACACTCCCCCTTATATGACAGTCCAACTCTAATATCCAATACACAGTTTACAGTATTTCTTGTACAATGTCTAAATAAAAATGGATGTGTTGTTCAGCCTCTGTAGCCGCAAATCTGTTCCCAACAGCAGTGCTGCCGCAGTCGGCGTCGCGTCTCAGGTGTCAATGTTTAGTCAGAACTGTGAATCATAATACTTGTTCTGCCGCAGAAGGTCAACGCAATAAAAGCATAAAAATCCCAACAATCAAAGGGTGAAGAGTTTCATTCAGGTGGAAAACAAAGACGGCGGAGCCAAACCGCCGAGTAAAGACACGCCTCAGACCCGAGCTTTCATGTCCAACTGTGCCCGTGACAGGAGGCACATTTTACAGAGAGAGCGCCTACTCTCCTGCCATAAACATGATATCACCTCAGGCTTTATGAACTCTGATTGGTGGAACTCTAAGAGACAGGGGTCAAGGTCTGACGAGACGTGTAACACACCCGCCAACCTTTCATTTACAACACATTAGTGTGTCCATGAGTCATTAGCTTTTCTTTTGAGTGTTAACTGACATCATAAAACTCTTACTCATTCTAATCATCGGGGAAATTGTGATGTGTTGTGTGTGTGATGTGTCATTTTTTATTTTTGGGCCGAAACATGTCTGCAAAACAACACACACACTTTTATAACTCAGGCTGGTGCTTCATCCATCTACAGCGAAAGATGTCACTGGAAAAAACAAATTGAAAAAAAGCACCTTCTAATCAAATTTAATGCCAAACATCACTCATGTTCTGTTAAAATGAACTGCTAAATAAGCCGTCTTTTGTGATGGGCTTCAGCTTGTGGTACCAGGCATCACATCTGTCATATCGAAGCCACAATGCTGAACTGGACGGAGTGTGTGTTACGTTGGATGGATGAAGGACGAACACTGACGTCTTTGTGCGTGCGCACTGAAGGCTACTTTTGTCTAATGATACGTAAGAAAGAGGCAGCGAGACAGAGAGCGAGCGTGAGATGCTGACTGCTCACACTCGTCTTCGGCTGCATTTAAATCGTCAGCTGTTTTTGTGAAAAAAACAAACTGACAGAATTGTTGAGCGTAGCTGCCCACCAGAGAGTGTTGTGTTGTTGTTGTCCAAAATAAAGTGATGTCTACTTGTGTTCTTGTCAAAAATCCAGAGTGAGTTATGTGAAAAAAGAGAGATTTTCTCATCTCAGACTTCTATTTTGTGTGTTTGTGCTGACGTGACCTGGCCAGTGATGAAGAAAAGAAGCGATTTATAACAAAGAGTGGAAACTAGCGAATTTATCTGCTTGAGAAATGACTAAAACGATGAGTTGATCATCAATATAGTTCCAGATTAATACATATATTGATGTCGATTCTCAAGGTTTTCAGATTTCTGCCTTCCCTCCGTTATAATAAGTAACCTCTCTGTGATGCTCACTCGCGATGCAGTGTGATGCGAAATCTCCTCACAGGAACACTGTCATGGTCACTCTGGATAATCCACAGACTTCACTGCCAACAATGTTTACTGGAACTGCTCTCTACCAAAGAAATGGTCTCTAAGAAATCAGCTTACAGTGTGTTCTGTGGATTATCAGGAGTGAGCAGGACAATGTTCCTCTGAAGACGAGTTACCTCTGAACACTCCAAAAATATACTCATGACCACTAAAGTTTGGCAGCTGAGGGGCATCGTGGTGCACGAAGAGTTTAGACACTGATCATGTTATCAGTGAAAATCTCTCTCTGCACTTCCTGTCAGTTCTCGAACACCTAACCCAAAAAGTGCAGCGGGGTGAATGCAGAGATTTTAGGGCCGTATATCTCAAACACTGGACAGATAAACAAAACTATGTGGATGGAAAGATGAAACCTAAATTGTAGGTGAGTCGATGTTCTCCAACATACTTGTAAAAAGCAGCTCCCAATGTCGCTGTGCTCTGGTATGGACACGTTGTACAGCTGATGCTGGAACACTGGCTCGTTGTCATTCACATCCTCCACCAGCACAGTGACGGTGGTCGTGGATGACAGAGCCGGGTCCCCTCCGTCAGCCGCCACCACCAGGAACCAAACCTCCATCTGTGTCTCTCTGTCCAGAGCCGCAGCTGTCGTGACCAGGCCCGACTCCGGGTCGATGCTGATCAGGCTGTCCTGGTTGGACCTGAGGATGGAGTATCTGACGTCTGAGTTGACGCCCTCGTCCGCGTCTCGGGCCTGAATCTGGACGAGGGAGCTCCCCTGAGGAGCGTCCTCAGAGATACTGACGATGTACACATCCTTCTCAAAAACTGGGGAGCAGTCATTAGTGTCGGTCACCTTCAGGAGGAGGACCGTCTCACTGCTCAGGGGCGGGTTCCCAAAATCTGACGCCCGCACCTTCAGCTCATACAGATCCTGCTCTTCCCTGTCTAGCTCTGCGTTGACACACAAAGCATACAGGAAGTCATCCGTCTGCTTCAGGGTGAACTTGTCATCACCTCCCTCCAGCGTGACAGTGACCCTCTCCTCCTCAAAGTCCGGATCTGACACCGAGATCCGAGCAACGTAGTCCCCGACCCCCGCCGCCTCTGACACCACAGCATCTCCCGCCTCACTGAGGAACAGCACACTGATGGTGGGGCTGTTGTCGTTGATGTTCAGCACCTTCACGCCCACGAAGGTGCTGCTGTGCTCCGGCTGAGCCCCGCTGTCCCTCGCGCTGATGATCAGCTCGTGGAAAGCTTGGGCCTCGTAATCCAGCAGCTTGTTGAGGTACACCACCCCACTGGTTCGGTTGATGGAGAAAACCTCGTTGGGGTCACTCTGCCGCCTGTTGATCTCATATGTCACTCGGCCGTTGTCGCCCAGGTCGAGGTCGTAGGCGTGCACCTGACACACGGAGGACATCAGTGGGGTGTCCTCAAGCAGAGAGGTGTGATACTCAGTCTGGTTGAACACGGGAGGGTTGTCGTTCTCATCCAGGACGTGGATGTTCACCTTAAGCCTCCCCGTCCTGGCTGGGATGCCACCGTCGAAGGCCTCGATGGTCAGGGAGTAGAAGGCCTGTGTTTCTCGGTCTAGTTTGTTGGTGAGGATGAGATCCAGGCTCGGGTGGCTCTCAGATCCACTCCTATACTCCAGGTGGAACAGCTCCCCCATGTCACTCTCAGTGATCCTGTATCCCCGGGTACCAAACTCACCCTCATCCTCATCTTTAGCTCCCTCAAGCTGAAACCGGCTCCCAGGGGGGCTCAGCTCCGATATCTCCAAGTCCACCTCCTCGGAGGGGAACACAGGCGAGTGGTCGTTCACATCCTTCACTTCTATTTTCACTTTTATCATCTCGCCTGTGAGAGTGGCGGCCACAAACTCGTACCTCTCTCTGCTCTCTCTGTCCAGGACCACGGCGGTGGAGATGATCCCCGTGTCCGCGTCTATCTCCAGGTCTCTGAACACGTACGAGTCTCTGCTCTCCGAGATGAAGAATCCGGTGCTTGGCCTGCTCAGCCCCGCTGCCAGGTCTCCGACGATGGTTTTCGCGGGCAGGCCTTCTTTGACCGACAGCGTCAGGTTGAACACCTGCCCGAGCGACTGCGCGAAAAGCAGCGACAGGACGAGCGTCCCGAGGAGCCGAGCTGCGGCACTTTTGCGACCCATTCCTCCTTTACGCATGGCTTCCAGCTCTTTGGTTTGAGGGGCGAAGTTCTCTACATAGTCCCGTGTCAAAAGTCACTCACCAAAATCAACATTTTAGAGCTCCTCTCCAAACAGAAACGGGTAAACGCACTGTTTTTGCGCGCCGGAGCTCAGCCAGCAGTCATTCTCCATCACGACACCTCAGCAGCTTTTCTTTTTTTTTTTTCCTTGCGTGATTTTACAGACTAGAAATCCACACATCAAGCGGCGTAAATCCCCCTGGGCTTCTTCACACATCCCGGCACGGAGTGGCCACACAGCTCAGTGCGCACTGAGCACACCTCCTCCTGGCAGGCGGCGCGCCCCACGCTGATCGCCTCCATCTGTGGCCCTGATTGCTTCAGATTTAATTAGGCCGACAGATTACTTACAGTGCCGCGTGCTCACAGGTGGCATACTATGTTTCACCTCCTGACGTGATCATAAAGTGTGCGGGAAGCGGAGGCGCGTAAAGGTATGCAGGCTGAACTGTGGAGAGGAACCTCAGCTGATACAGTCTGTGATTTAACTATGCTGATTTTTCTTAAAGAGGATAGAAAATCTAATTAAATCAAATGAATTAAAAGAAGTTTAATGAGCTTCAGTTTTGGCACACGTCCATATAGTGTCGAGGTGGCGCCCTCTACAGGTACAGACGAGAACTGCGGGGACTTTTCACTGTTCAAAGCTTATTTGAGTTCAAGTTTATCCGGTCAAATCCGGGCTGAGTCAGAGGGGGAGGAAGCGTTCAAATCCTTTACTGAGGTTAAAGTTCTAATAAGGCACTGTGAAAATACTCCACTACAAGTAAAAGTCCTTCTTTCAAAAGCAATACGTTCAAGTGTTCAAGTGAAATCAGCTAAATGTCCTTCAAGTATCAAAAGTAAAAGTACTCAGTGTTCCTTGTCAAGTGTTTAAACATTATATTTGATGTTTATTGATTCATATCACAGCTGCATTAATGTGTACCTTTAATTTCACTGCTCTAGATGCTTCTGGTTGAGATGATTTTAAAGGGTAACTCCACCAATTTAACACATTAAAGTGTAGCTACCGCATGTGTGAAGAAAATGGGATGGTATCAAACTAAAGTAGTAGAAAGTCTTTTGTGGCTCCAGAGGAAGCTGAATTTAATCTCAAGAATTGCCTCCAGTGATGTCACTCGGTACCTAAGTTGCATTGTGGGTAATGTAGGCACCAGGTTATGAAATAGCAGTTCACTGGTCTATAGCGTTGCACTCCTGGACAGTTAGAAAGCCTGTCGGTTTTCTATCAGCTTTTTAAAACCTGTGAAAGATTTGTATCCTTAAAGAACCTGCTTGTTACAAAAACTGAGTTTTGAGCTTAAGTTTTAAATGTGCATAAGTTTCACAAGAACTCTGAGGAAATTTTCAACTTTAACCCTGCGCTCAAATTGTTTTATCTCGTACCTCCACCAAGGCCCAACAGTCCCCTTGTGCACTCACTCATATATGCCAAACACATAAAACATACCTGTTTTTAGTCATCCAGATTCATGTGCTGTATCCTAAGAAATGAATGAAAGTGTCTGCTGTGAGTGTTATGTCTTTAAAATCAAAATAAGCTTTGATTAGCTCTATATTCCAACAGTAATGACTGTTATTGAGTGTTTGGTCAGTAGCACGTCTCTTTCCTTCCATTGCATTTATAATTACACCAGACGTTCAGTTTTCACATTTCTTTAGTCTCGTCGCTCTATAAGTGCCTTTAGTGGAGCCCACAATGGTCCTGCAGGACTTTGTCCCATCGTGCATCCTCCCATCGGTGCTGTCACCAAGCAACAGATGTAACCTGAGCTGTGTACCTGAGCAAACAAACAGCCTGACTACTGAGTCTGCCTTTGTCTGCCTCGCTTTGTTCAGCCACTCCACAAACTGTAAAAACTCCACCACAGAACCTTCACTCAGGATTGTTTCTCGCTGATGTTTTAGTGACAATGCCGGCTCACGTTATGCTCTCCTACCAGTGGGATGATCAGGCTCTGGTGAAGAAGATATACAACCGGCTCAAGGATCACGGTCTGCCAGTGTGGATGGATATCGAGGGAGGGGTGACGGGGAACATCAACGACTCGTGAGTACAGTGGAGTGTGTTTGGACCTCCATCACAACCTGTGACACAATGTTGGAGCTGACACGTTGAGTCCATTTGTGTGTTTTCAGGATGGCTGCAGGCGTGGAGGAGGCCGTGGTGATTTGTCCGTTCATGACTCCAGCTTACCAGGCCTCCCGCAGCTGCAAGAAGGAGCTCAACTACGCAGACACCAGGGAGGTCATCATGGTGCCCGTCATGCTGGCCAACAACTGGGAGGCCAGTGAGTGGCTGGGACTGATCACCGCAGGCCTGCTGTGGGTGGACTTCAGGTGAGGAGGCCTGTCAGAGGACACAGGTGACACACTCTATTTTTGGTATAAAGAGTGTTTGTGCTTAAATTTGATGTAAAATCGTCAGGATTTCGTTTTCAGAAACGCAGAACAGGATGAGGAGCAGTTTGAGATGTGTCTGCAGTCTCTGGAGGAGGAGATCATGTTTAACGCCGGTCACCTCCTGGCAGTCGAGGAGCCTCAGAAGGAGGTGGTGGATGATCCCGAGCCATCGAAGCCCCGCCTGAAGAAGAAACCGGGCCGAGGGTTTCGCCATGCTGTCTCGGAGCTCTACATCCACGAGTCGGGTAGATATAGAAGACTGAACCTGAAGTTTTTAAAGTGAGGCTTTTCAGGGAGGCTCAGTAAATGGAAGTGAAACATATTACAGTAGTAATCAAAAGGAGATCACAGAAGAAACTACATGTGTTTGATTTGGTTAAAGAGACAGTAGTTTTGGAAATTGTTGCCGTTTTTCCAGGTATCCATGAACTGCACCAAACTAAGGAAGTAAATCAAGGCTTTTTCCAAACTTTGTCTGAGGGGAAGCTCACAGTGTCAGACTATGAAATAAGTTCCCCACTTAACAATACTCGTCCAAACTTTTAATAACAACTCTTTGTTCGGTATCAAATTCTTCTAGGGACAACTGTTCACTGGGTTAAGTGGGACATGGTGAAAATGTTGCTGTCATTTTCCAACTGCGTGGCAAGATACCATTCAAGCCAGAAAATTATTTGTAATTGAGGTGAACCCTTTAAATTTAATGGCAGCCTGATAATAATCTGAGACTTCATACAGCTTTATAAGAGTGGAAATAAAGGCACCCAAACCAAAGATTTCCTTATCATCTAAATTGTTGAACTCTAAATGCAACTTCAAAAATCCTCAACCCTACCCAATCAATAGCAATCAATAAAGGCTACTGTCTGATCATATAAAATTGGATTATATGTTTGGATCATACTTGTTATGCTCTCTGATTTTGATTTCATGCCCAGGTCACAAACAAATAGGATAACAGGATTGTTTCATTACAAATACTCAAATACGTTTCGTTTACATCAGTGATTGTGTAGATTAAACACCAGATAATGTTAAAACTCAACTGTTTTCTGAATTCAAGCATATCCCTGAGCTTGAAAACATCACACATGTACAAATCCTGTTTTCATGATTTCACAGGTGAGCAGCTAACCCCCCCAACTGGTGATGGCAGCAGAAACACAGTGGAGCTCAGCGACACACCTGGAGATCATTGTTACTGGGAAGAGATTAAGGGTAACGGCTGTAAATACTACAGGAACGCCGTCACCAACAGATACCTCGGTGAGTAAAGAAACGGATCTTTACTGAACAAAAGAAAACGGCAAGGATGTGAAAAATGTCGCCTTTATTCAATGGAGCAAAATAAACTTCACATTTCTGCAAGCCAGAAGAAAAACGGGCAATATTTGTTCATGTCTGTACAACCGGCAATTCTGTTGAGTCAGTACAAAAAAAACAGATATTTTTTTTTCAAACATTTTTTTTCTGCCCTCTGCAGGGTTTGACCCCCGCAGGAAGCAGGTCCACTCTGAAGCCAGTCCGTCCCAGTCTGCAGAGTGGGTGCTGCTGGTGGATCAGACTGACCGGAGCCATCAGAGAGCCGTCATCATCAAGAACAAACACTCCGGGATCTTCCTGGCGGTCCAAAATGGCCTCTTGGTCGGAGTAACATCGTACAATGAAGACTGCAAATGGATCTTAGAATAAAATGAACAATTCATTTCAGGAGTTTGCCTGATTCGACGGCTGTGTCTAGAACATTTTTGTAGAAATAAAATTGTTACTGTGAGAAGATGAACAAATAAAAATAAAAATCATTAGAATCTTTTTCTCTTGAGGATTTCTGGTTTCCAGTTGACGGGGTGGCTTTCTTCCGTCTGGAAGAAGAAAAGAAAAAGAAAACAGGGTGGTCAGATTCTTCTGCCCGGAAACTAAAACTAAGATCGTAACTGGTTTCAAACATAGCAGCATTACTTACAGCTGTGTCGTCCTCTTTGTACACTTTGATGGTCTTATCAGCCTCGGCGGTGATCAGCCTGCTCTCAGAGTTGTCGAACATGCAGGCAAAGATGCCCGACTCGCTGTCCAGAGATCCAGGCTGCACGGCTGCATGAATCCTCTGGAAGTTGTAGCCCGTCCTCCAATCCCACATGTGGATGGTTCCATTGTCGGCTACAGAGGGAGCAATAAATTAGTCAAGAGTTTAAGGTTTGTTCTAATCCAATACTGTTCTGACCTGGATTAACAATCAACATCAACCCAAATCAAAGAAATTAAAAGCTAGACATTTTCTGTAGACAAAACAAGCTGCTTATGATTACCTCCAGAGACCAACACGCCGTCAGAGTTAACAGCGAGTGTGTTGATGATGGCGTTGTGGCCCGACAGGTTCTGGATGAAGTTGCCATCTGGGAACATCCACTGTTTGATGTTATCAGCAGAACCAGAAGCAAACGTGTATCTGTACAACACAGGAAGTGAGATCACAACATGTTGAGCATGTTGACCATATAACTCTTAATTTGCTGGTATAAACGATGTATTATTCTCCCACTGGAGCTTAATTTTATATATCGTTGATTAAATTTCCAATGTTGTAGCCAAACCAGACAAATATTTATTCAGTTTTAAATTATACAAAACTAAAAGAAGCAAAACAAAAAAGATCAGAACCAGTGTAAGCCAACTAATTAGCAATTAACTAGCATGTTTCCTCAATAACTGACAGTCAATCAAATATTCAAAGTTGTCTATTACTATGAAACCAATCATTTCACACTATACAATATATGTTGTGATTTGAGTTAACTCACTGTCTGGGGTGCAGCACAACAGTTCGGACAGACTTCTTGTGGTTCGTCAGAGTTGCTCTGGTTTTTCCAGCAATCAAATCCCACAGCCTGATGGTGGAATCGTGGCTGCCTGCAAGACGTTAAACCAGTGAAGTTAAAGACAAAGCTATCTGCTAGAACATCAACACAACTGCAAAATAATTTGTTTGGTTTTCTTTAGACTTAGAAAAACAGTTACCAGTGATGATTTGTGGTTCTGCAGCCTGACATCTCACTGTGGCCACAGTGTTGGTGTGGCCGGTCAGTGTGTGCACGTTAGCTTTGGTCCTGATGTCCCACACCTGCATAAACAGAGAAGAAATGCAATTATTTCAGCTAATAAACCATGAAGAGAACTAGTTGCTTACACGTCATCTTCAGCTACAGTCCCCTGACAGAACAGAGAAAACTATAAGAAAGCAACAGTGTGAAGCCTTTCTTTAAACACAAGCTGAACCTGTGAAGTTGAATCACGTCATTTTCAGGTTATCATTCATACATGCAAATCATGAGCTCACCCTCGCTGTGGCGTCTCTGCTGCAGGTCACCAGCACGTCGATAGTCGGATGCAGGTCTAAATCGTACACAGCACTAAGATGTCCGTGGTAGTGCCTGATGACCTAATACACAGATTAATATTGTCAATAAACACACAGATAATTAATATATTAACTCTACTGCGTTAAGCTCCCTCTTATCATCATGTCATACCTTGTTGTACTCCAGATCCCAACACTTGACTTGCTTGTCTTCTCCACAGGAGAACAGGTAGGGGCTGCGTGTGCTGACCGCCACACCTCGCACTGTACTGATGTGTCCAGTCAGGGAGAGTTTCAGTTTCCCGCTGGCCAGGTCCCAGATCTGTAGAAGCAAGCAGCCTCAAGGTCACATAATGAGCATTTCAGAAGATTTCCTGAAATAGCATCTTCACGGTGCCATCCTGAAGTGGTGCGAGGGACATGATCATTAAATCTGCAGCGACAGACGCTTTAAAAAAAATGTATCCGGTCCAAAAGAAAACAGAATGTAATAAAGCTGCTTTCAGCCTGTCTCGCAATCATACACTTAATAAATGCTGCCTCAGTTTTCAGCTTGTAAACATACTGAGATGACTGTGATATTTGCTGATGATGACAATCAGCAGCAGTTTTAAAACTCGGGAGACAGAAACTTCACCTTATTGTACACTGTTTGGTAAAATTGCTGTTCTAAAAATAAAAAAAAGTTTTCATGCTCATAATCTTCTACATCTACATAAAACTTCTGGAGAACATTTGATCATTTTTTAATCGCCAATTGTTGATTATTTTAACGTTTACTCACCTTTATGGTTCTATCAGCAGACCCCGTGACAAACCACTGATTCCCAGGCTCCACAGCGATGGACCTCACCCAGCCGAGATGACCACTGATGACCTGCCAGATAAAGTAAACTACTGTTAAAAAAAAATGCGGGCTTCAAATATGATAACAGAGTGTCAATTTTATCCATAAACAAATGAAAATAGGGGTCAAAGCGATTTGTAGTTACCCGAAACAGTTTCCACGGTGGATGCCACTGAGGTTTGGGCATGGTTGGTGCTTTCCTCATGAGTGAAGAATTTCTGGTGCCGCCTCCTTCCATGAGCGACTAAAAAGAATACATTGATTATCAACGCTGCACTTCTTTCAGTGATGTTACAGCGGTCGCAAATAAAAAACACATATAAAGTGACCTACCAGAGCACTCGACGGAGGGTGAGATCTTCCTGCTCCTCCCGCATGGTGATGGATATCACCCACGCTGGCTGCTGTGCGGCTAACGTCTTGCCTAAAAGTAGAACAGAATTCACATTTTTTATTAATAAATTGTGTCAAAATCCTGAAAAAGTCCTGAAAATGTACCTCAACTGGGTTATTTCTGCCATATTAAACATTATGGAAGAAAAGAAAGGCTCACCTTGCTTGTGAGGGCGGCAGAGCCAACGCCATGGAGTGGATTCCTCCCTCGCTTGGATTCCTGTGCAATTTTGTGTCAGCAGTCAAAGCCACTCCTGTTGAAAGAAAATTACTGGTATGACCACTATAATGACCCTGCTAAAAGCACGCAGTTTGGTTCAAATAATAGTATTGATCTTACCAGGTCCAGAAGGATACGCGTGTGTTCCTGTGATCAGGTAATCTGGGTCGTCCCCTGGAGGAACACAAATACTTCAGTGTCATAAAGAAACAACAAGAACATTATCTTCAAATCAGTCCAAATCAGTTATGTAACATGGTTAAATACTGGGTTTTCTGTGGGCAAAAGATACAATTTCGTTAGAGATTTTTTTTCCTCTGCATTTCCTTTAAATCAACTGTAACAGTGGAGTAAGATGTACAATATTGCTTCTGAACGCTACTGGAGTACAAGTACTAAGCGACATAAAATGGAAATACAGTCTTCACACTGAAGGATGTGCATGCAGTGTTTGTTTCATCCTCACCAGGCTGTGAGTAGCTCTGCTGCAGGCCGCCAGGATGAGAGACTCTGTCTTTCCCTTCCTTCAGCACAGGCATGTGCAACACGGCACCGTACTCCGTTTTCAGTTTCACATCCATCTTAATCTTGTGGCTGCAAATACAGGGAATATAAGGAAATGTTACAATGCCTGTTAGAGCTTCGACAATTAGCCTTTTAATCAATCAGTTGTTTATTGTTGTCCACTATTTTAATTATCAATTACATAACAAAAAATATCTGATTCCAGCTTCTTAAAACGTTTCTAGTTTCATGACACCTTTATGATATTACACTGAATAACTGGATAGTGAACAGAAAATGACATTTGAGGATGTTATATTGAGCTTTGGGAAACACTTTTTAAAGGCGTCTGACATTTTATAAGCCAAATAACTACTCAAGTCATCAAGGAAGCAATCAACAGGTTAATCTATAATGAAAATAATCATTAATTGGAGCCCTTGTGCCTATTCTTCATTTATATACAATAAATATACAATTATTACAAATGTTCACATAGCTCATAAATATAATATTGTCCAGTCTTAAGATCTGTGTGCAGGTTAATCATAATAACGACAGCAGACATAAATTCACTGTTCAGTTTCTCTAAACTGAACACAAACATCTAATCTGCAGCAACAACTGCTCGGACTAGACTAAGACTGGAGGGACAGGATGGTTCAAGCTCAGTTAAATATTTGTGAATCCCATAATTTACTTAAAACACAATTAAGTACAGTTCAAACACAGACATTAATGTCAGTAATAGTTAGCCAGACTAACCTCTCGTCGTCCAGGGAGATGGACTTCGCATGGTCAGACACAAACATATCATGCGTCCTTTTGAGAGATCTGAAGACCAGAGTGTGGACAGAGTGCTTCTGAACATCCTGTAGAAGAAAAGCATCGTGTTAAATATACTATCCATCACTATTAACAAATACGGCAATGTTTATAAATGAGTCTGTTCTCTATAAAGACTAGAAATCGTATCGTTAACGTAACATGATCCAGCAATTAGCCGGGCCCGACGTTGAATACGTTAAGTCGCGCCGGAGCGGGAGCGAAGACAAAAAGCAGCGAGAAGACTTCAAACCTCGACTTACCTCCGTCATCTTGGTGGTGTACGTCTGGACAAACCAGCACAGTTGAGGAAAATAAGGTTTTTGATAATTACTGCTTGATCGCACTCAAATATCTATCACAATCCTAAACAACATGTCCAACACAAGCACAATCCGACAACTCTGCGACCCGGAAGTAAACAGAACCAACAGCAGCTGGTGTTTTGTCAGCGCCACCCAGCGGTCAGGCGGAGAACGACACTGCAACACCAATGCGCAGGCTGCAGAGGTACATAGTTGGGGAACTTGTACCCTACTTTACCTCACTTCTATTTAATGCTAGGCCTACTTAACCCTCATTCAACTGTTGATACATTTCATGTTTCTCATCTATCTTTTTTGGATAATTTTATCTGTATTAATGCATATTGCATACATTCTGACCAAGGTTTATTTTTTTTCTTTTCTTTTAATTCACCCTCAGCTTTTATAATATGTCTATAACACACTGTGTATGCTACAGACAGACGGCTAAAAATGTTTTCATATTATGCACCATTTATTATTATTTTTTTCAATCGACTGCCATCCCAGCATGAAAACATGCATTCATTGTCTCAGGCTTTCAATCTGTGGTCCTGGATGAGTTTTTGTAATTTTCACTATTTTTCACCAGATAAGGCTATTAACATGTATTTTGGCCCATAGGCCGTGTACATACTACTTCCCTTGTGGCCTATAGGAGGCTTTAGCTAATAATAAAACTTAACCCTCATGCAACTGTTAAAACACCACATTAAGTACGACAAAAATAAAATGTTCCATGTCAAAAACTGCCAAAAATACTACCAAAGAATATACTATAAATAAAGTATATGGAAAATGAAATATTTTTGTATTTTTTGTTTTATTCATTTTTAAAAAGTGGCATCATATGAACAAACTGGTATTTAAAAGGTTAGAACCCCAAAAATGTATGAATATTTGGTAGTTATTAGCAGAATTATGAAATAATGTAACCAGGTAAAAGTTGAAAATAATATTAATATTTTTTTTTATGGCTGTTTTTTTATTTTTATTTTATTTTACTAAATGAGGTTTGATGTGTGATTTTTCCATTTTTTTCCTTTTTAACAGTTGCGTGAGGGTTAATAGTTCCACTTCTACTCCACTGCATGTTTTTACTCCACTACATTTATCTGACTTTATTTACTAGAAACTTTTGGCATGATAAACCCAGATATAAACTGAAAGCAACTGTTAAGGAATAAAAGTGGTTCCTATAACCCTTTTTTGTTGTCTCAGATGGTTTAATCTAAATAACTTGAAATGATTTGACAATTTAACAAAATGCAAATATTAGAGAAAAGGTCAGAAAAAAACTACCAATTCATCATCTTACAACCCCTCAGATAACCCTTTGAGAGGCACTACATGGACATTATGTAGTTTTGGTTAAGACATGCAAACTCAGAATTTTTATATTCAAAAGGGTGAGGAACATCAGTCAAGATGACTTTAGGCCTGATTGGCTGTATCTGAGAATATATGCTGATTTTTTGTGTGTGATTTGTGAAAAGAAAAGGTAAACAAAGAAGGGTTGGATTATCTTTTTGTAATTACCACAGAAACTAGTACTAAAATTTGAGATGATACTCAGCTCTATAGAACTGAAGTACAACACAGACACACATGAGTGGGATAAATATAGCCACATTTCTGAAAAGATATTATCAACCACAATAAAGGGGATATATGATTTTATTTCTATAAAAGAAACACATCAGAATCAGGCTATAATTCAAGTTGTAAATAATTGGACTGATACCACACTTTATATATAGCTTTCTGTCTGAAAGCCTGTACAACATTTCCAGTGTTGACATTGGAGTTACAGTCATTTAAATCACAGATAAAGGACTCACGTATGATTCAGAGGCTCTCTGAACGCCCCATCTCCTCTCTCGTAACACTTCAACACTGCGAACGTTATGAAAGACAAAACTCGCCTCTGATTGGCCGTTGCTTTAGAAACCGACAGTCTCACTATCATCACTCCATCCCGCGGACCAATCAGCGACGCCGCTCGGCCCCCCGACGTCAGTCTCCTCTCCCCTCGGCCAATCAGATTGTTCTATATGACTGTACTTCACCCGGCCGGCCGCCTCTCGCCCAGGTAGACGGGACGTTCAGCGGGAAGGTGAGACTTCAGCGTCGTTTGTGGCTGGAATTGAGACAGTTAGCTGAATTTAGCTAATGTGAATCTGTTGTTTATGTATTTGAGCGAAGAACAGAGGCAGGTGTCGGGTTGTGAGTGGTGAAAGAACATTTATTAGGCCTGTTTTGTGATCTGAATCATAGAAGTTGTTCATTAATAATGAGCCAGTGTCAGGTGTCGGTGATGTGTTTGAGCCTCCCGAGTCTCTTCTGTGAGAGTTTAATGAACTCTGTGGCAGCTGTGAGAGTGTTTGTGGTGTAGTAAACGTTTGTAACAGGGAAAAATATGAACGTGGACGTGAGGTGATTTTATTTGCAGCGTCTGTTGTTGTTTTTGTGGAAGTTCAGTGCACATTTAGCTCTAAAAATGAGCAAATTCTTGTGAGTTAAGTAGGTTTTACTTAAAATCTAGTCTAAATGTTGCAGTTGTGATGCGTTACACTTACTCAAGTATAATTTTATGGTACTTTTACTTTACTTCGAGGCTTCCATTGTGCATTTCAGGGTACATGTTGTACTTTTTACTGCGCTAAATTTATGTGACAGCTGAAGTCATCAGTTGTAGATCCAGATATTAAACCCAAAACCTTTTAATGCGTTTATAAGATATGATGCATGATTATAGATTCATCTACCCAGAACAGTATAAAGTTGATATCCCTGCAGCAGCTAGCTGTAACATTAAAATGTTGCCTCTGTATGTATGAACCAGTAATTATTGTGTAACAGTAGCATACAAATAAAAAAGGTAATTGTTCATTATAAGTTCTTTCACTTTTGATGTTTGTATAATATTTTGCTGATAGCTCTTCTCAACTCTTACTTCATTTACATTTTGAATGCAGGACTTAAAACAGAACCATTAACCTGATGTTACAGCAGCTTTGACCCCAATTAAATGATCTGAGTACCTCATACAGTCAATAAAAGTGTCTGTGCATGCTTATAAATAATATTTATTGTTTCATGTAGTGTTTTTAGGTATAAAATGTGATTGTATGAGGACAAGGCTGATTGAGAAATGGTGTAAACTGAATAAAAATAGTCTTGAGTTTTGGTGTAGTTTTGATTAGGGCACATTTAATGTTATGACTAAAAGACAATCTTGGTATGATTTGGCAGAGAATATAAACTGTAATGATTACACGTACCTGTGACACAGTGTTCCTGTCCTCCAGTCTTCTCTCTCCAGACCATCATGGCGACGAACGGCACAGCAGACATCTTGAGCTCGGCCTACCTGGCGGTGGAGTACGTCGATGCAGTGCTGCCGGAAAACCCCTTCCAGCCCTCCCTGAAACACGCCTGGGGCTACATGATGGACAACTACACCAAGTTCCAGATTGCCACCTGGGGGTCGCTCATCGTCCACGAGTTCATCTACTTCCTGTTCTGCCTGCCAGGATTCCTCTTCCAGTTCATGCCCTTCATGCAGAAATACAAGATCCAACAGGTTTGTGTGGGGGTTTTTTGGTTGTTTTGAATTTTGAAAATCTAAGACGCCATTCCTCTTAACAAACCGTCTCTCTGTGCGTGTGTGTGTGTGCAGGACAGGCCTGAAACCTGGGAGAAACAGTGGAGATGTTTCAAGATGCTGCTGTTTAACCACTTCTGTATCCAGCTTCCTCTGATCTGCGGGACTTACTACTTCACCGAGTTCTTCAACATCCCCTATGACTGGGACTCCATGCCACGCTGGTCAGTGGAAATACAATAAGACACATGTACCGTCGACACACACTCAGTGGGCTACCCAACAATGCTTTTTACAATATGATATCAAATAAATGACCCTCTTCTTTGGCTCTCCTCCTCCAGGCCGTTCGTCCTGGCTCAGTGCTTTGGCTGTGCTGTCGTTGAAGACACCTGGCACTATTTCCTGCATCGCGCGCTGCATCACCGCAAGGTCTACAAATACATCCACAAAGTCCACCACGAGTTCACCGTGAGTACAACATGCATTAATAATGACAATAGATTCAACATGAACGCACCGTTTTCCAGTGAATCTGTTTGAAGCAGAGTTTCTCATTAACCCGCGTGTCTGCTGTCCCTCAGGCTCCGTTCGGCATGCAGGCAGAATACGCTCATCCTGCTGAGACTCTCATCCTGGGTGCTGGTTTCTTCATCGGCATCATGCTCTTCTGTAACCACGTGTTCTTCCTGTGGGCCTGGGTGTCCTTCCGCCTGCTGGAGACCATTGATGTCCACAGGTAGGAATCAATAACAGCTTCTACATTTTCCCTGCCATTTTTTGTTCTTCCACCCCCCTTTCCTTCCCTCTCTCTGCTACGTTAGATTGATTATTGCCATGACTCTGTGGAGAGCAGGATGTACATTTCTTTAAGCAAACAGAGCAGCAGTTACATCACTGGTTACAGTGAGAGTACAGTAAGAGGACGGTTACATGTGGAGCGGCACGTTTCTCATCGTGTTATCCGAGTCAGTGACTTGTGAGGTCGACCACTAGAGGGCCGCAGAGAACACCAGATGTTACTATCACATTATTAGCTGACATGACGCCTTTATTTGAATACTAAGACATTTATATTTTGCCAATCTTTTTTTTTTTATATTTTTATAGTTATATTTACATACTGTGGTGGTATTAACAATACCACAAATTCTAGATTCATCAAACTAGCTTTTTCTTTTTGTTTAGATTCTTTAATTGTGTTACACGTCATGTCTCGGAGCTTTGGTTTGGATTTTCATTACATTTTTGTTCACTTTTATAAAATGTAATATCATCTGGAACATAATTAGATTTCAAACATTTTGTTGAATTTTATTTACATTTAGTTTCACTCGGATCCATTCATATTCCTGCTTTTGTGTTTTTTTGTTGAGGACTTTACTTTTACATACTTTTGAATTTTGCTTTTAAAACATTCTCTTAGAATAATGTTTTATTGATCATTATCGTATATAAATAACACATTATTTTTTCATAATTCAGACGACATATAGAGTAAATAATTCATCACAGCTACTGTATAGTAAACATGAAACTTGCAACAGCACACATAAAGAGAGAGAGAGAGAGAGAGAGAGAGCTAAAATCAATTTAGATTCTTTTTTATACGGATAAACATGAATAAGTAATGTTTTTTCATTCTTTGCTGAAGTAAACACCAGTTTCTCTTCTCGTGTAGCATTTAAGAATTTGGCCTTCTAAGAAAAAAGAAAGCTCTTGAGAAAAGACAGACTTTATTTCATCTTCATGTAAATGATTAATTAAACATATGAGTATTAAGTATTAAATATTTTCATTTGCTGGAACATTAGAGGAAAGAAGCTGTCTTTTTTTTAATCTAATCACATGGCAGATAACCAAACTAAATTAACTGCGTTCTTTCTGAAACATCACCCTCATAAAAAACAAATTGTATGATCACCTTCCATCCGTCTCGCTGGAAGGATCTTTTTAATTGTAAATACTGACTCTTAAAAAAAGGGTTATTTTTTTTTAAACAAATATCTGACAGACTTGATTTCTTTCCTTGCTCCCTCTCAGTGGTTACGACATCCCCTGGAACCCTCTCCACCTGATCCCGTTCTACGCCGGCACCCGCTTCCACGACTTCCACCACATGAACTTCGTCGGGAACTACGCCTCCACCTTCACCTGGTGGGACAAGCTGCTGAAGACCGACAACCAGTACAACAAGCACATGGAGAAACTGGGAGACAAGAAGGAGCAGTAAACCACTCTGGATCTCTGTTTTCACACCTGTTCTGTCGGGGAGAAGGAACAGGAACCCACAACGAGAACACAAACACTGCTGCTTTTTCTCTCGATCCACGTACTGAAACAGACACACACACAATCTAAAAGTGTATTTTAAATGAATCTGGACCAAGAAGACGTTTTTCCAAAATTTACATTGCAAAAAGAAGTAGATCTATAAACGGTGGATAAATGTTTTTCGGTGTCAGAACTGCAAAATGACTCATCGGACTGTAATCCATTTGATCTCAGTGTGCATTTATCCAGGTCATTTCTTCACATCAGGAAGTGGCCTATCCAGTTCTAATCAAACATCCGTGATCAGGACTCCTTCGATTTGATTCTGACTTTAATCGGACTGCCTGCTGACTTCAGTCCGCCTCGTGTGCCTTTCTGCAAAAGCAGTATTGTTCTTCTGTCAACAGCTGCTGGCTAAATAAAAACCGTCAACATCCTCATTTTCATTCGTTGCTTTGCTCATTGAATGAAAAAAAGCTGTATCATAGGACTCTCTTGTGAAATTCTTCCGTTTATCTCTGAATGTCTTGAGCACTTTAGCGCTTCCTCTCGAGCTAAACTGGGTCACTCGGTGACGATGTGTTTTAGCTGCAACTTTTGAAACAATTTAGGCGTGTGCAGTCCCGTCTGAGTTTCGGATGGGATTGGCTCATATGGCACTTGCAGGTTGTTATAGCCTATTTTGTTTTAAGACTGTAATAATAAATCAGTTTTGGTTTGACAAACAGAAACCTTGAAAATGATTTGTTTTTGTGTTTTTGTTATATTAGAATAAAAATATATGAACAAATTTGGACATGAGTTTGGTCGTGTTTAAGCATTTTAATGAGAGACTTTGGATGATAATTGGATAATGATACTGGGATCACTGACAGGTCCAGCTTTTTAAGATTAATATCACAGAATCTTCAGAGTGAGTATGTTTTATATAATTGTTGTTAACAGTTATTGAGTGTGGGTTGATGGGGAACTGGGGTAATTTCGTGACTAGATATTCTCCACATCTCCTCTCTGCTGCACTGTGGACACACCCCTGCTGCCCCAGTCAGCTGCGTCAAGGCAGCGAGCAGCAGCAGCTACCAAACAGGAAGTGAAGCAGTTTTATAAAAGGAATGATTGAGTGGATAACAAGCTTCAATTAAGAACTTTATTAGTTTGTATTCCGTGAGCAGAAATGATTTTTTACTGCAGGGATTCATTTTTTATCAGCTGTATTTACTTTAGCACCTAGAAATACATAGTTACCGTTGTTGTTTACAGTAGGACTGCAGCTGTTATATTGTTATTGTTATAAATTCATTATTGTTTAATCTGTTGATTATTTTTTGCCAAATAATTGCCATAAAAGACCAGAACAACTCCTCAAAAGCCAAAATGATATATTCACAGTGCAAAACTCAAATATGTTCGATAAAAAGAGATGCAAAGCAGACAAAAGACAAATCTTTGGATTAAGTTGTTGCAACCAAATTTACAATCCACAGAAAAGTGTTGATGAAAAGGAAAAGGAATCGAATTTAATTAAAGAAGTTATGAAGACAATAGCCCTACCAAACCATATTAAATATTAACTAAGTAAATAAAGACAATAAAACAAATATACAAATGTGTAATATGAACATGACATTGAGAATTGATTGATATATTTAAAGAAAATGTGTTTAAGTGTTATTTCTTCCTGCTTTTTTGCACAGTTACCTAATTTAATCTTTTGTGATGCAATTTTATTTTATTTTAACAATTTTGTCCTTAAAAGTGTTTTTTTACACATGTGATCATTTTTAAATGCAATCTGTCAGAACCGGAATAAAAGTTGCATTAGACCGTAACTGCCAAAAAGCAGGAGAAATAACAATAACAATAACAATAATAATGGGATGAATTTTAATAATTCATTTGATTATTTCACATTTCATGATTTTTATTATTAATATTTACTGATATATAACACTTTCACATAGACTGACTTCCTCCAAATAGTCCCTGGATTTAAACTTTCACAAGTTCATTACGGCCTTTTGTCTATTAAAAAAGAACAATACATGTAAAGGAGACTGAAATATTGATACCTTTAAACATAAACTAAAAACATATCTATTCAGCCTGGCTTTTATTTAGTGTCTTATTATTTTCATGGTTTACATTTTCAGACTTATTCTAACTTTTTTTTTTTATCATAGCCTTACAATACAATATCATATTATATTATATATATAAAATATTATATTTACATTCACCTGTTGTTCTTATTATCATATTATATTTCATTAAACTTTTAAAATCAAATTTTATGTGCAGTATTTTATCTTATTTTCTGCTATAATTTTAGTGCTTGTTTTTATCTGTAATTATTTAATCTATTCATTTTGTTGCAATTGGTTTTCTTTAGTCTCTAAACATGTTTTTATATCACGTGCTTTTTTTGTTCAATCGCTTGAAAGCACTTTGAATTTCATTTTGATTTGCTGAAGTGCAACATCAATAAAGTTTGATTGATAAATCAAGAATACATATAGAAAAGAATCGACACCATCTGCTGCTGCGTGCTTGAAGAAACCCCTTTATTTTGAAAGCCGTGGCCGGATGTGCTGCTGCTCTGCGGGGCTCGACCGTGGAGGCAGTCTGAGCTCAGGTACGGCAGCGCATCACACTCTGATAGAGGGAGAGCGAGCGAGAGCAGCGCAGGGACAGATATTTATAGCCTGAAGCGAGGCTGCAGCACAGAGATAAGGCTTGCGGGCACACACAGACAGACAG
The DNA here is from genome assembly GCF_900880675.1 of Sparus aurata. Lineage (NCBI taxonomy): Eukaryota > Metazoa > Chordata > Actinopteri > Spariformes > Sparidae > Sparus > Sparus aurata. The sequence goes on from NC_044187.1 coordinate 11,904,184, forward strand.
GGCTTAGGGAAACGAGGACGCGTCAAAATGAAACAGTTGTTGTCGGTAGTTTTATTCGGGGCCGCGGTGGTCGCCCTGGTCAGCGCAGCCGGTACCGAGGGCGAGATCTCCTTCGAGTACCACCGCTATGAGGAGCTGCGGAAGGCGCTGGTGTCGGTGTGGCTGCAGTGCCCGACCATCGCCCGCATCTACACCATCGGGGAGAGCTTCGAGGGCCGCGAGCTGCTGGTGCTGGAGATGTCCGACAACCCCGGGACGCACGAGCCTGGTCAGTTTTTACGCATAAGTGTTGCTTCATAATGCGGTGAATGCGCAGCCCCGCAATCCCCCCGCATCCCTTTGTCCCCGCTTATTCCCTTCACGGTAGGAACTCCTAGTGATGATAACACAAACACATCACGCACTATTGCGCATTCTGGACCGGTGGCTCTTATTATCGTGCCAGCGGGAGGGTCCAACTGAGACCCGTGCGGCTGTGTGATGCTGAGAGGCGTTGGAGGTGGAGCGCAGGTGTGTCGGTGAGCGCAGGGGCCTGACTGCAACACCTCAGAGGAGTCTTAGATGATAGATTGTGGGGGATCAGCCAGGCAAAGCCGCCATTTTGCTGGTTGATAAGGATCTCTGCGCGCTTATCTCGAGTCGTGATTCTGACCATCACGTCCCAAAAAAAGGGCTGTGGATCGCGGGCACGGCGCACACTGGGGTTTTCAGTTCACATCCGTCCAAATCAAAAGCAGATGTGTCAGCAGTGTGGCTGCAACACATCAGAGAAACAGAGTTCACTGAAAGGAGGGAGCCTTTGACTGAATATTTAATGAACCAGTACAGTTGTGATGCTCCTATAGTAGACCCGGGCCATGTCAGGGCTTCCCAGCATCCCCATCCCTCTCCTCCATACTGTCAGGACCGGACAAGACCATAGGGAAGAAGAAGTGACGTTGGAGGTCTTGGTTTTAGGATCTGCAAATATGGGGAGTGACCGCCGCTGTTTTAGATGCAATGCACCTTCTTCTTTAACTGAAGTCTTGTCTGAATATTTAATTTAAAGGCGCAACATCATTTTCAATCTCCACATATCTCCACAAGTTTCACTAATAAATATCTTCAGATGTTTGTGTGATGGAGGTGAAGAACAGTAAGAGTCGATTTCTCCTGAACGTTCCTTTATTTCTTCCCTATTTTGTCCTGTTACTGCTGCGGAAGAGGTTGTGTTTTCCCCAGCAAACCCAGTTGGTTTGTTGGTTTGTGAGAAGGATGAAACAAAAACTACAGAACGGATTTCCACAAAACTTGGGTGGAGGTTGGGTCTCTGCCCAGATTAGACCCCATTAACTTTTGGTGCAGATCCCTTAATTTATTCTGACTTTCTTTAACATTGCGACATGGGGCGTTTTTCAACATTTTCGATGATTTCTCAGGGAATAGTGCTTGGATTTTGATGAAAATCTGTGAGTTAGTGCAGTTTGATGATGATCGTAGGGTGAGTTTAAATTAAGTTTTATATTGGGTCTTGGCAGAGGTAGTTTCAGACTGGAATTAAATCAAAACTTTAGCATTGTCTTTTTCTCAAAGTCAGAAATTAAAATCCTGTCTCCGTCTTTGTTGTTGGACAATGATGGAAATAAGGACTTTATCCTTCGATCCCTAACAAAGTATGACACGTAAAAGTTTTAAAATATATCACAACACTGTTTAAAGGCTTGAGAGACGATATGAAACTTTCACGTCACGGTCATCCTGTCGAACACAAGTGTTAATCACGATTTTATCCCGACAATCATCAAAAATATTCTTAAGCATTCAAATTAAAAGTTAAATTGCACCAAAGCCTTCTGGAATCACGTAAATCTGACATTTTGCACAGAAACAAATGCTGTTTTTCCATTGCAAATAGGACACAAATCTTATTGTTTGGTGAAAAACAAACACAGAATCTGAGCCTTCAGACAAGGAGACAGATGCAGACTATTCAAAATAAGTCGGGAAACCAATCTAGGACTGTATGTCAGCGAGCTAGGCGGATCTTTCAAGACTTGTGGGGAGGATATACACGATTATTCCAATCATGAAATTCACTGTGAGAGTTTTTTTTTACCGCGATACACGATTAATCTCCTAAAGTTGAGTTCACCAGCCTACTGAAAAAAAAGTACACTTTGTATTCCCGATACCGAGAAACAATGTTTTTGCTTACAGAGCAAATAATGCAACGTAAATGGATTAACCTGCTGTTGGAACATGTAACCTTATTAAACGCCTGGAAAGTGTCAGTGGTTCCTGTCTGATCAGGAGACGCAACGGTGACACTGCAGGAAGTGATTACTTTCACCCGAGTAATCCTGAAGCAGAGTCCTCAAGAGAAAAACAAGAGTCTCCCTGTAATTACTGTATATATAGTTTACAGTCTCGTTTGTGGTGCTTCAGCTATATGTCTCATGTATGTTTATGTCATAAAGGTGTATTTTCTTCTCTGTGTGGTCTCAACGGCACACCACGGGTTCTGTGTGTTTTGCAGCTCACATGGTCACTGAGTCTAATGACCGCATGGACGTACTAAATAAGCCTGTAATAGTCCGGTGGGCGTACGCAGGCATGAGTCACGGTAGCGTCGCGGGGCACTTATTACTACCAGATGAGTTTCCAAGCTGCTGTTTCACCAACGGGGGCAGCACCTCCTCCTTCCCCCCCCCCCCCATCCTCGCCTCTCCCCCCCACCACTGCCGAGCAAAACATTCATGGTAAGAAGGAGGGGGATGAAACAGAGAGGGAACCAGGGAGAAGAGCTCCAGGGGCCGATGGAGCAAAGATGAGTGGAGGCAGACGAGAGAGATGATGTTTTCAGAGTCAGGGATAGAAAAGATGGATGTGTGTGTGAGGCAGGAAGGATGAAATCTGCAAAGACAGGAAGCCTTTTTTGAGCTTCCCTTTTATGTCATCCTACCAATATTTTATCTGACCCTGCAATGTGTTGAAACTCTAAGGTGGAGCCGAAATAGCAGTTGCCGGGGCAACAGATCGGCTTAGTGCACTGAGCTGTTCTTCAGCTCCTGGTTGGCTGGCTGGCGAGCTCCGGAGGACGAGAGTCCTGAGCGCATGCATCTGTCAGTAAGCAGCCATCTGTCAGACTCTGCGGCACAGGAACTGCCCATAGCCAAGAGTGTCAACACGCTGGTTACATATTAATACACAGTGCAGGAACACAGTGTATAGGGCAGTGGTGGAAAGTGCAGTTACTGAGAAGGACTTGCCTAAGTAAGCAGCTATAATGCTTATTTTTATATCAGCAGTGGGTTACATGAGTACTGATAGGGGTCACTAGTAGAGATCAACTCAAAGTCTGGGGTTCCCCTCAGCTCTATAGGGATTTATAGCATCTTTAAATGTGCAATATGTAAGAATTTAAGTTTAAAACATTAAAAATGAGCAGAAGCTATGAACAGAATGTGAAGAAATAACAGTTTTTACAGATGTCAGTGACATCTACATATTATGTTGCAGAGATATCTACTTTAGTCAGCATCGCAACTAGCTAGCCTCAGCCCACCCTGCCACATAATCACATTTTCTACCTCAAGATGCAATAGTCTCACTAGACTCCAGTTCTGGTGCCCATTCTGGCACCACTTCTTGCAAGCATTACCCCACGAATCCCCCTGAAAACCTCCTCTCGATGGTCTAAAGATCCTGTTCTAGAGGTGCTAGCAACACCAGCACTCCCCTGGTGGTCCAAGCTGCACAGCTAACTGAGCTAACTAGCTAACAGCAGCTACATTTAATAGAAGTTAGTGGTTACTCTGGCGATACGTTGCCCCCTATCCGATTTGTTTGGTTGCCAAATTTTAAATCCTTTGTTTTACAGCTGCATATACACTATTTATGTTCAGCGTTGCTAGCATCAGGCAGCTGTTTCAGCGAAAAATCTCTAGCTAGTAGCGCTACCTGCCTAGCGCCCAACAGTTTGCGACTAGCTGCTGAAGAAAGTGGGACATTTGGCTGCTACACAGTTAGCTAAAGAGCTGATTAAAAGTGCGCTAAAATGTTTAATACTGGACTTAACTTGACATGACTCCAAATGAATGCTTATGTTGCGTGTTCACTGGATATGTAAATGGGCAACGCCTGGCTCTGTCCATTTGTGTTCACGAAATACGTCCGCCGGCACCTCTTCTTCTTACTATTAACAAAAGCGAGGAGTAAAAACCACAGTTTGCTGGCTCACTGAAGTGATGTGTTGGACTATTTCTTGGACAGGACAGCTTGTTGCTAGGCAACTGATCGGAGCCAGATTTGTTCTGAATATAACCCCTCATAAAACAACAAATTGTCTTGTTTTTCACTTTTATTTTTGTGCTGAACAAACAAAACATAAAATGAAATGTGTAAAATCGTGATCTTCAGTGGAAGGCGTTTGTTGTTGCCCAGCTAAATGTTTCCCCCCGTTGTCCTGTCCCATAAGCTAAGCTAACCAGCTGCTAGCTTTATGTTTAGCTTTATGACTCTTGTTATTTAAATGTCTGCCATAAAATATATAAGAGCATTTCCTGTGATGAACGTCGCTTCAAGTAGGCCTACAATTGTGTCACACTTATGCAGTATTACTTTTTTTTACTTAAGTCAAGGCTCTGAATAGAAACTTGTTTGCTAGCAGCTGGGTCCTATTTGAGCGACAAAGAGCTACAAAGAAGGGTTTCTCCTCAGTGAAGTGGGCTCAGGCCAAACTCTTTCGACTCTCATGTCTGGAACATATTTACAAGCTTCTCTTAGTATGAGGAGAAACTCTATCTTGTAATGGGTTTGCCTTTCTCTGAAGGTGCAGAAAAAAGATCATGACAGTATGAGGCCCTGCTTCACCCAATACGCTGCACACCATCTCATGTGGCGGAGAACTCTGGACTGTTTTATCAGATGACAGAGGAAGTATGTAATCCCCCATGAGCACGCACACAGATGCCCCATAAAACGGTATAGCAGCCAGGCACGCTGCTGGATGTGGTCGTATCAAATGACACATGACATAATGAATATAAAATGAGACGCAGGTGGACATGAAATTAATAGCGGGCGTCACAATGGCGGAGAACAGAGGAGTAAAGGGTGTGAACTCGGTGCATTGTTTTGGACATTTTTAAGCAGCGAGGAGCTTCTCGGGGCAGAGATTACAAAAACAGCCGAGAGGAAGGAGGAAAGGATGAGCCGCGGAGATTAAAGAAGAAAAGGAATGATGATTGAGAAAACGGCAAATGTAACAGGAGTGCGAGGGGTGTCGAGGGAGAGGATGAGAGGTGGTCCAAAACACGTAGAGGGAATAAGGGAGAGGCAGGAGAGGAAGGAGGATGAGAGGAAAGGCCTAGGCATCAGCCAGAGTTCATTTATTATACATCAGACAGCGGCATCCACCCTCCTCCTCCTATCTGCCTTCATGTGCTTCTTCTTCTTCTTCTTCTTCTTCTTCATGTTTCCAAATTCTGTTCTCTGTTCTATTGCTTTCTTCACGACACATTTTTATTTTTCGTTCTCCTCCTTGGTTCCTTTTTTCTCTCTCGAATTTCATCACAGTTTCCTGCTGTGCAGTTCATACTTGGGTTATCTTCGTGCTTCATCTTCTGCGTGTCATCGTGCTGCGTGACGTCACTTCATGTCACATTGTGTATCGGCCATCCAGTAGACAGCCAACCTCATGTTATTGTTTTATTGTTTTTTTACTGAATAAGCTGATAAATATTTGTGGAGGGTTCTGTCAATTTTTGTAAGAGTTTGATATGTATCTTTTTGTTCACCGGGATTCAAAAAAGCTCCCTTAAAGCTTCTACTGGCTAAGAATTGTGTGTTAAGTACTAATCATTGTTTATTTTGGTTAAATTAATCATCGACCAGATACGCTATAATGTAGAATATGGACGATATCTTTTTAATATTAAAACTGAGATGAATTCCCCCAAATTACCAAGAATTTTGATTGTAAAAGTCAGCTGAATTCTTTTGGTTTTGGACTGTTTGTTGGGCAAAGCAGGACATTGAAAGACGTCATCACCTCGGGAATTTATTAACAATTATCTGACTTTACGTTGAACTATTTTATGCACCAGACAATCAAGAAAATAATCAGCAGATTAAGTGATAGAACAAATTATCATCACAGTAGTATTTGCCGGCTTCCTTACTCCCCTGTGACATTAAACTGAATATTTTGGGGTTGTGAACATCATCTTGTTTTATGGGGAAACGATGATCAGCCTTTGTCACCGTTTCATGACAAGTTACAGACCGAAACACATATTGATTAACCAAGATGTAAAAAATGATGTAACCATTAGTTGCAGTGCCAATATGATCCCGCCTCTCAGCACATTTCTCCACTTCGGTGCTCTATCTGTTCCTTTATGTGTGTCTGTGTGATATCAGATGACAGAGCCGGCAGTCATTCAGAGCTGACATACTGCCTGTATATATGTGTGTGTGTGTGTGTGTGTGTGTGTGTGTGTGTGTACGCCAGCATGAGACAGGCAGAGTGTTTACTCAACCCCCGAGTAGATTTGTCTCCCTGAGCACCTGCCTGTGTCAGCGTTGCCACGATGACCAGGAGCACTCTAATGTGGTGCTTCCCTAATGACGTGGCAGCGACAGTCATTATTACGCCGTCGCCTAGGAGACCGCATCGATCACCTGCCAGTCGCCTTTGACAAAGTGTAGGATGATGCAGTGGGCTTTGTTCGCCTCGGATGTATTTTATCGACCCCGGGGCGGCAGAATCCACCTGCAGCCGTGCCACATCACACTTTGACACACAGCTCCCCACAGTTCAGTGTCATTTAAGAAGCCTCACCTATGTTACATGTGTGTTTTCCTTTCAAATGTAGAAATGAGGAAAAGGATAAGTTGTCCACACACAGAATCATATCAAGGTAGCAAAAATGTAATGAAACAACCCTCAACCTTCTTCAAGGAAACACATGTTTTGGTGTCTGGACCAAACAATACATGGATTAAACAGATTTGTCTGTTGCCGCCACCAAAGGACAGCTCGTACAATTTGAATGGGCGGGGTTACAAAAATTGAGGACAAATCAGGGAACACAGGGAACACACGACGACAAGAGACACATGGACGAACACAGAGTCACAACAAACCACCAAAGACTAAAATACAAAACAGACTGGGGACGAGGACAGGAGCACAGGAACACAGGAGGGAAACAGAACGTTGGGAACACTTACGAGCAGGAAGTGACAACAAGAGGACATAACTACAAAATAAAACAGGAAATATCCAACCAAAAAACCAGAACCGTGACAACCTCCCCTTTTCCTTTCACTTTTGTCCTAATCTGGTCCAATTTTTATTTATTTTGTTGCTTTAGATATTGTGAATTCATCTGTTTCCATTGGAAATCACAAATGGGAAATTGGTATCACATGTGGGTTTATACATTTCAAAAGTGAACTGTCCAGAAACCGTACGTACCCATAAAGTGAAGTCATCACAACTGAAATAGTGTTTCACACGCACGCTTTTTTCTTTCACTGCGAGCGTGTGGTTATGGGTGTGCACGAGAGAATAAACGCTCAGAGAAGCACAGACAGTTGCATGGAGAGGAGTCATAAATTGAGATAAAAGGGGAAAAAGACACAGTTGGCTGGAGGAAAAAAGGGCAGTTTGATTTGTTCCACCTACGCGGTGATGCGTCATGCTCGCCTCTGTGTAAAGATGCATCCTCTCTGTGTCTGTGTGTCTGTTGAAAGAGTAAACAAAGCTGTTACACAAATGTGAGGTTGCGAAAATGATAATAAATATTATTACAAAAGTTTATAAAAATGTATGCAGTAAATCATCAGTAGCTCTCCTTCTGCCGGGTCAACATCAGCACTTCACCCCAACACATCCTGATTCATCATAACCTACATGTGGTGGAAAGGTCTCAAGATACTGAGCATCTGTGTGATAGCTTGAATCATAGTAACTCATTTAGACAGAGTCCAACTTCAAAGTGTGTGTGTGTGTGCGTGTGTTTGACAGCTCCGTCAGGCCTCCGAAGCCTGTAAAAAACATTCACCAGCGTCAGGACAGAAAGAGTTAATTGTAGTCTTGAAATCATTAGTAGCAACTCAGAGAAAAACCAGCATTTAAAAATAACCTGAGTACCAGATGTGTGGCGGTGCGTGTGTGTGTGTGCGCGCTACTCACTCATGAAGCCGCTGGGAATAATTTACAGATGCATTCAAAGAAACACTCAAAGAAATTGCGAGGGATCACATCTTGAAAGCGTTATTTTCATACAGTTTACCAGCTCGACAAATTAATTTTAGTAACGTAAGAAGTGCAAGTAGAAAAACAATCTCTGAAAATGGTTTAAATCAGAGGTAAGAAACAATAAAAACACACACACACACACACAAAAGCCCCCCTGTACAAACAGGACCCCTGCTGTGTTTTGGCTTCGAACACTTACACACACACACCTACACACACACACACACACACACACACACACACACACACACACACACACACCTCACCATCTGCTGGTCTTGAGCTACGTTTTTTTTTTTTCACTCCCAACCGAATTGTTTTTTCTCAGCACTTTGAACAGCTACAGAAAGTTGTCTTGAATCATCTTTAAGCTTAATATAGCTCCTTTTAAACACTTGCAGAGAAAGAAGAGCTTATTGATACATAATAAACAGATGGCCATTAAAACAAAAAAACGCTTTTAAGCAAAGCAAGCAGAGGTGAAGCAGTCTTGTCCGGTTTTCATGCCCACACACTGACAAGGAAACATATGTAGAGTCAAACACACACAGAAAGCATCGTCGCATGAGAGGTTCCAGTTTTCAACCCTGACGTGACGTCACAGTGATTTGGTCTAATCGTGGTTCATCAACAGTTTATCACTGTTGGTCGGATATTTAAGATGAAAACAAAGTGCCAGACTAAATGGTCCCCAGGTATTTTATATACTTACAGACAGTAAAATAATTGATTCATTTGTCCTCATTTTATTTGAACAGTACACGGCTATTTTTATTGATATATTTATCTTCTCTTTTTGTGTTTGCGTCCATGGATGACTGTCACTATTCAGCTATTTTCAGGTTTTTTCTTTCCCCCTGAGAGCAGTGGAAACTAAATATGGACAGTAAAAAGATGCAGTAGAAGAAAAGAGTTGCATCTTTGAACGTATGACGGCACTGTATGATTGCAAGTGATAAAAGGAAATAAAAAGAAGCAAAACAAAAATACTAACAATCACACTGGTTGCAGTCTGCGTAAAGGAGCAGCCATCTTGAGGATGAACGCCACGTGTTTCACATGTTTATCAAACGTGAAGCACCATTTTCCATGAGAATAACTCACCAGAAATCCATATTATTTGGACATAATGTTTATCACACACATGAAACAGCTTTTCAAATATAGAAAAAAAAAATGTCTATCTATGGCAACAATTGTGAAATATTATATGTAGCAGCTGAAAACAGGAGTTTCATATTTCCTTTTCTTGTGAAAGCGCTGACCGCCTGAGGGATGACTCACTGATTACAAGCAACAGCACAAACAGCATGCGTGTTGTGTTGCAAAATATCCCAGAGGACGGCTCATTTTGTAGCATCGTGTCCCGGGGTCAGACTTCCTGTGATGCAGTCGAATCTGATCCCGGACCTGTCACTCCAGCCGGCCGCTCCCCGCCAAGACGAAACGGAACAATCTGTGACAGCGCCGCTCAATAATCTCTGGCCATTATTCCCCAAATGGAGTTCCTGGACTGCGACGTTGAGTTCAGTTTAACCTTTCAGCTGATGAGTCAGTGTGTTCGTCACTGCTGGAGTGTGTAGATCCAGTGTTAAAAGGCTGTGTGTGTGTGTGTGTGTGTGTGTGTGTGGCCCATCTGAGCCATTAACAAGGTTGTATGCATAATGTCGTTTTATCTTATCTATTAGCTCTGTATGTGTGTGTGTGTGTGAGAGAGAGAGACGCAGTAACACAGCAAGTGTCTCTTTGTTCCCTCCTGCAGGTGAGCCTGAGTTTAAGTACATCGCCAACATGCACGGCAACGAGGCCGTGGGCAGAGAGCTGCTCATCTACCTGGCTCAGTACCTGTGCAACCAGTACCAGCAGGGCAACGAGACCATCATCGACCTCATCCACAACACGCGCATCCACCTCATGCCCTCCATGAACCCAGACGGCTTTGAGAAGGCCGCTTCTCAGGTGATTACACAGCACGACAAAAAAAAAAAAAACACCACACACACAGAAACATGACCCCGAGGATTTGCCACCAGACCAGATTAAGCTGAGAAGACTACAAACACTGATTTTAAACATTGGCCTCGCAGCACACATACACGGCAACATGACTAATTATTAAGCTCCAGAGAGTCTCGCTCGACGCCCGTGAACGTCTAAACATTGTCTCCTCTTCCCCCGCTAAGCCCGGGGAGATCAAGGACTGGTTCGTCGGTCGCAGTAACGCGCAGGGGGTGGATCTGAACCGCAACTTCCCCGACCTGGACCGCATCATCTACATCAACGAGCGGGAGGGCGGAGCCAACAACCACCTGCTGCAGAACATGAAGAAGGCTGTGGATGAAAACACCAAGGTACCAAAGAGACACGCAGATTCAGAGAGAACAAGCGATTAAATTATAATCGTATTTCTTTTTGGCAGCAAATCACGTGAAAACACCAGAACAATACAGCATCTCTGACACATCAAACTTCAGAAGGTCCTTTCAAACTAAGTCTATAAAATTATAATCTACCATCTACCAAAACAATTTTGCCCACTGCAGTTTACGAACACCCAACCCGGTTTAAACAGTGTGTTTGTTAGGGACTATTTTTAGGTGCGTATAGATAAACGTACAGTTTTCTTGTGAGTATAATGGCTATAATTAACTTTTTTTTATTTAATGATGTTTCAGATGACAGTTTGAATGTGCAAAGTAGTCGCTCCCACGGATGACGCCTCTGAGAACTATCACCTGAATCTGCAGCTTGCCTCCGCTTTATGTCATCCCAGCTGTTCGGCCCAGAACTTAACTGTCTGTTCACTCTCACCGCTGTCTTATTATTCACAGCAGGCAGCTGTTTTCAGTGAAACATAATTAAAGCCCACTGTACACCACTTGCTCAGGAAACAAATGAAATATTTAGCGACCAGCTGGGGAACAAAGTGGAGAATTTAGCAGCTTAAAGAGACAGGTATTCCCCAGAAACAACGCAAAATGAATGAATGATGGAGCCCAATCAATACACAGCTTGGCCAGTGTTATGGGCCAGTATTGGCTAATCGCAGAGATTGGTATGAGTGTATGAGTGGTCAACATGTGCCACATATTTATGAAATCTTAAAGTGTAAAATATCCTGCCTCTGTTACATGTCTTTGTCAGAAGTGTGCTTGTGTGTATCAGCCGATATATCGTCATCAGAATTTTTAAACCCCTAATACCGGTACCAGAATCAGCCCCAGAGTATTCATGGTGATAAAGAAATATGTCACCCAGTGGTAATAGCTTTGGAGGTCTGTGGCAGGAAGGAATAAATAACATCAGGCTTAACTTGTCAGTAAGATTGTTTTGCTGTTGGTTTTGTTTGTTTCATGGACAAAAATATATAACTATATATTATCAATATCACCAGACTTATCCTTTAATCCTTTATTCGACATCTGGAGTATGTATGTTAGAAGTGGAAATATTTATGTGAGTGTGTATTTTGAAGTGTTGGTCATTTAGGAGTTATTTTTCTTTGCAGCTGGCTCCAGAGACGAAGGCAGTGATCCACTGGATCATGGATATCCCCTTCGTCCTCTCGGCTAACCTGCACGGCGGAGACGTGGTGGCCAACTACCCATATGACGAGACCCGCACCGGTACGTAAACACATACGCGCAGTCTCAAACACACCCTGTTTTCCCGTTTTAGGTGTTAGATTCTATAAAAGCTGCCCTGGCTGGCTCTTCATGAGAATGTTCCACTGATTTAATGATGCACAGAGTTTGACCTGTAAACAAGAAACATTTTATCCCTTTTCCTCAGAATGTCGTAACTCTAATTTAAATCAGATGGAAAATGTTTCCCTCTCTGGCTTCCTGCGCATTATTACTCAACGTAAACAAAATGTGTTTGTGCGGGCCCGCGATTAATGTGTTGCAGATGCAGGTGTTCTGTTACGGTAACACTTTATCAGAGCCGCTGTCTAAACATCCTGCACTTGCTTGTTCCCTTCTTCCTCTCAGGCTCCACCCACGAGTACAGCGCCAGTCCCGACGATGTGATGTTCAAGTCCCTGGCGAAGGCCTACTCCATCTACAACCCGGTCATGTCCGACCCTCACCGACCCCCCTGTCGTAAGAACGACGACGACTCCAGCTTCAAGGATGGCATCACAAACGGAGGGGCGTGGTACAGCGTGCCAGGAGGTGAGAAACAGCGGAGGAAAAAAAAAGGAGGAGAAGCTTGTTTTGGCCCCGTGTGTCTATCCTGAGCTTTATCAGGCAGAAACTAGCAGAGCAGAGACAGATAAGCCCGATAGCGGCCAGAAAAAAATGCAATATGTCGTCTGAAACTCACCAAAACCAGACAGCATCTTTACTCCCCCCCCACTTTCTCTCTTTAATGTCTGCCTCCCCCTCTTCGCGACCCATTACAGGAATGCAGGATTTCAACTACCTCAGCAGCAACAGCTTTGAGATCACTCTGGAGCTCAGCTGTGACAAGTTCCCCAACGAGGAAACGCTCAAGAACTACTGGGACCAGAACCGCAACTCGCTGGTCAATTACATCGAGCAGGTAGATGTGACTGTTCCAGATCACTCAAGATGTGTTTTCTGATGTTGGTCAATGCATGGCTGAGTTTAGGTGATTAAAGCTAGATGATTATCATCGGGGAAAGATTCCCTTCATGGTAGAGAGAAAGCAGTGTTGACCATTGTTTGGTAACGGGACATAAACCAGACATGACGCCACTGTGTCAGAGTCACAACCATCTACACTAACAGTGTTTAACAGCATTCACCTTTCACCACGTCGTCATCGACCTTTGCTATTTCGAGATGTCAGTTGTTGTCAGTGTTGCCATTGTTTTTCTGGTTGAGGACTGTGTATATTTTAAAACAATAGTTCATGATTGGTTACGGTTAAGTCAGAGATCCACAATCTCCATTTTGAATTTTAGTGTATTTCCCATTCAAAGAGCTCCGTCCATCCCCAAATTCCACTCTTTCCTCGAACCAAGCCTCAATTTTGCCTCAACCAATCTTTGATTTTTTGTTTTGAAGGTTCACCGTGGCGTCAAGGGCTTCGTGCGTGACCTGCAGGGCAACGCCGTCTCCAATGCCACCATCTCTGTGGAGGGCATTGACCATGACATCACCACAGGTATCAGCACCAGTACAAAATTCATGAGCTGTGATGTGAGAGATGTAATTACAAGGTGTTGTAACGCCATCTGGTGGACAGACTTTATATTGCACCACTTTTTCAGGAGCTGATTTTCTACCTGCACCGGTTCAGTGATAGTGACACATAACACACTCTATATGGCGCGATTAGATGCACTTTTTGTTGCTTATATACATGTATTAATGAGGCAATTCTCTATTTTACAGCCAAGGATGGAGACTATTGGCGCCTACTGGCTCCAGGAAACTACAAAGTGGCAGCGTCTGCCCCAGGATACCTGACTGTCATCAAGAAGGTGGCTGTTCCCTACAGCCCTGCAACCAGGGTAAGACTCCCAGACAAGTAGACCAACCAAATCTGCCTCATATTCACTGTGTGCCGCTTTCATATTTACAGGAAGATGCCTAATTTAGGGCCTTAGATCAAATCCTTCATTATGCCTCCAGTGTCAGTCAGAAGTCAAAAACAGCCGATACAGAACATTAGAGCTATTTTTTTCAAAACTGCTAATTTATTCAAATATTTTAATGATACTGGAATACTTTTGAATACTTCTAAAGGTTGGATCTAATGGGAAAATGGGACTTGATCACCCTATATGCTGCATATTTGACTGATGCCAAAAAAACACTTAGAATAAGAGAAAGATCAAGTTTTGGCTTCTGATGCCTGTTTTGGTCTCTACAAAGACAGCAGGATACGTCCTGACTTCTCGTCAAAAATATTTTGTTTCCGTTCCTACAAACACTGCAGGCACAGCACGGTTTCACACTTACAAATGTCGAGGTCACCGACTTGTCAGCCTTTTGGCCTGTAACTCCATCACCATCACCTCCAGCTCCCGACATGATAGTCAGATCATAAACATGATCATGTGAATATAAAATGACACTGGTCGTAGAAATGTCAATAGGGTACACAGCCTATGACATGCACACATGTGAGCGTAACAGTGGCTTGCAGAAACATAAACTGCCAACATTTTATCCCAGTGGCTTGTGTTAAATAATACAAAAATAATACAACTTTGTATTTGTGACCTGTTTTAGATATTCATGTCTTATGAAGGATAGAGTTTGAGGCTAGAAGCCACACATGGGGGGCAGAAGTTGAGAAGTACAGTGAGACAGACCGACAAATTATTGGTTTTGATCTTGTCAGGGGATTTGGCAGTAATCAGAAAAGTAAAGAATAGGAGCCTTATCTTTTTAAGTTATTAAGTTCTTACATACTCAAGGAGTCTTTTCCAGTCTTTGGTAGGGCATTTAAAGTCCTTAAACGCTCAAGTGCAGCTAAAGACTCAGTAAGGACACTCCCACATGGCGTTTAAAATGCCTGCAACTCCCCTCCAGGTAGTTAGAACTGAGGAAGCCTCTTGGATGAGAAGTGAAACGTCTTCCCAAAACTTAAACAAGTGATGACTGAGAAACTTCTTTAACAAGTCCTCTGACTCGTCTGCATGTTTAACTTCTTACCTCTCATCTGTCTCCATGTGGCCTTCTCCCTCTGTCTCAGGTGGACTTTGAGCTGGAGTCTCTGATGGAGAGGAAGGAGGAGGAGCGGGAGGAGCTGATGGACTGGTGGAAGATGATGTCAGAGACACTGAACTTCTAAAGCGTTTGTCTGGCTGATGATCGGACCGTCCGCACATCGATGTAATATATCCAACAGTTCGTGTGCCCGTCCACTCTAAAAAAAAAAAGAATATATTGTCTCTCATTTGTTCTGTTCTCTTTTAATCTTTATTTTAATTGATTATATTGTTTATTAATGTAATGGTTTGCCTCATACTCCTGTAGGTTGTTCGAATACCCTGCAGACACACAAACACACCGCACACTGACCCACACAGGAGGAGCTTGCAGGTAGTTTTGGTGGCAGCGGGATCGATGTTGGTTTTTTCTGTGGTGTTGTGTTCTTTATCGTACACGTGATTGGTAACCATGGCACCCACCTATATAACCGATGAGTGACTGAGTAATTATGTATGTAAAAGAGCTGTTTACATCACTTACCACATGGCTCCGTCCATAATAACGCGTCTTTATTCTGTTTTAAATGTCTCTGTTTCTCCAGGCTTTAGTATTATTACACAAACGCACACACACACACACACAACGCGAGTGCACACAAAAGAAGACAAGTACTGCACACACACTCACACACACACACACACACACACTCTGCTTCTCTCCCTGTTTTCTGTCCTGTAATATACAAAATACAACGCTATGGTTTCGAGATAATCAGGGACATTGAAAACACTGTAAAATCACTGTAAACATTCTATTGTAAACAATCTATACAGGCGAGCTCATTTCTCTGTATATGTTATTGATGTGGAGATTTCTTTTTTTTTAACTGACTGCAGCACAGCTTTGATTTTAGCACAAGATGAATGGTTATAATATATACTGTATTTATGAACTAGGGATAGCAAGAATTCTGTGGTTTTTGTAACTAAAAAAATAAATAAATAAATCAAAGAAAACCAGGCCGTGACACCCATAAATCTGTCACCCGCAGTCGACCCAAAGCCGTTCCTTTGTATCTGCACTACACAGGGGATACGTACAGTACGTGAGGGACTGTGGTTCATGTAGACGTTTGTTTTTTCAAGGATAAAGTATGACTTATCTTCTGAGTGAACTGAATGGATGCAGTTGAGACCGCGGAAAGAATTTATTGAATGTATAGCAACTATAGAAACAGTTACAAATGTAAAAAAAATTAAATAATAACTAATCAATAAAACTCCCCTCTTTATGTTGTCAAACTGCTGTCTTGTCAACTTTGTTTTAGCCAACCCGGAAAGAAACTGTGTGGTAATCGGTGTGTTGTATTTTCTGATGACTTTCACAGACCTGAGACCTGTGTCCTCACTTATTTGGTACTATAAGGTATTTAAGATCCTTCCTCAGAGGTTTCTTTATTGCAGTCTTTGGCCTTCTTGAAATAAAGTTGAGTCAAATTTCATGAAAGGGATCAAACGTACTTCGCATTTGGTAATTAATTATATTCTAATAATTTTAAGTTCTTTAACAATTCTAGAAAGAACTTGAAATGGGTAATAATAATGATAATAATAATAATTATAATTATAATTATAATAATAAACCTTATTTCTATGGTGCCTTTCAACTCGAGTTGGTGCTTCATATTTCAAACACAATGAATATGATATAAAACATAGAGAGATAAAACTAAAATAAAAAAAGTAACTTGAATATATCCTAATGGTTGTCTGCACAGGTGTGTTTCTTAAAGCTTAAAATGTACCTGGGAAATGGGCAAACATTGATTTTTTTCTTTTTTTTTCTTTTTTCTTTTTGTTTCTTTTTACATTCAAAATATATTCCATTAAAAAAAAAATCCCCACTTAAGGTAAGATAAGCCTTTATTGTGGTCATAGTGGTGTGATAAGAGCTGTAAAGTACAAAAACATAAAACAAAGAATATTATATTGATAGGCTATATATGAATGAATGAATGAATGAATGAATGAATGTTTTATATCTGTGTCTGGACATTTATATGAACCATCCATCATGGAATTACTCACACACATTAACTTACACAAAATCAATCATTCCGGCATGTTAACCCACCATCATGTAGTAGAACAATACATCAACATCTGATCAGAGACATCATCCAACTCAACAGACCTCCCACACGTAAATACATGCCAGGAAATAAAAAGAACAGACATACAAACACAGACACGGCCGTCTGAGCCTGATACACAAATCAAACCAAAATGAAACACAAAAAACAGAACAAAAAGTTAAATAAAAGTCGATCTAGTTCACAAGTCTGGACAGTATACAGTGTAATCTTCAGTCCAAAAGAGAGGATTTCATGTATTGTATGTTACCGTCCTCCTCCTATCACATTATTTGGAGACTTATTTGAAAATTGCAAAAACATTATCAAAGAGGTATTCAGTTAGGGCTCCATCTCCATCCATAATTTTCATAAAGAGTCTCAGGCAAATTATACTTCACTTATTCTATTTTCATATGAGGATGAAGATAATGTTTGTGTAAATAAAGAAGATTATCAGCTTCATTGTTCACAGGTGTCAGATGTCAGTGTGAGTGTGTTCTCTTTGTGGCCGCCAGGGGGCGAAACAAGCTCAAAACAAGCTAATAGCTACACAGCTAATGCTACTTATTACTCTTTGGTAAAGTTGGCTAAGGTGTCGACAAACAGTTCCCTATTTAAACATTTAACAGCTGAAGAGCAACAATTTTGCCATTGGGAAGTCCTATTTTTGTCCACCTGACAAAAGGTAAGTTTGATATTATCTCTCCTTTTATCTCTGGTTTGGTCCACACCAACTAGCTCGCTAATTAGATGCTAAACGAATCGTTAGCTTTAAGCTAGCTGGTTGCTAACTTTGCCTGATGTTGTTTGGTGCTTGGTAGATGACCAAACAGTCAGGTTTATTACTTTATTTGCCTGGAAACTGTGATTAATTAAGTAATTTGATTTTATGTGGACATTTAAAAAAGACAGAAATGCAAATTGAACTGTTAACTGGTGGTATTGTATTGAATACATGTATTTGCAAGAGAAGTGGTGTTACAACTTACTATTACTAGATTCTAGATCACACTTGTAACTTTTAAAGGATGCTGTTGAAATCTCAAGTAGTGTGCAAAAGTACACTCCCCTTTGTTATTTTGTCAGTGAGAAATACTTCAGCTAGGGCTACAATGTAATCACAATATGTTATATATGAATGTGAAGAAAAACAGATATGTCAATCACATGTAGACCATCATCATCAGCTCAACTTGCAACTGAGTCATTAAAGGAAAAAGCACTGCGCACCCTCACTCTAATTTAATATTTTGTTGGATTAGATGTTTAATTGACATGTCTCTGACTCCTCTGTTTGCTTTGCACCTGTGATTACAGTTGTTTATGTACATGGAGTCAGTTGACCTCACATAGCACCAGTTCAATTAGAAAGCATTACGGAAAACACCTGTGCTGGAACCTCCATTGATTGGACTTGTTCCAGCACATCACACAGATGCTCAATCAGATTGGGATCAGGAGCATTTCGAGGCCAGGTCAACACCTTGAAGTGTTTGTCGTGTGTCTTAAACCAGTCGAGAACATTTATTTCCCATAGTGCAGCCTGGTGCCATCTCTTCCCCAGGTAAATGACGTGCACATAGAAGAAAATATGATTTATCAGACCAGGCCACCCTCTTTCATTGTTCCATGGCTCAGTTCTGATGTTCACATGCCTTTAGGAGGCACTTTCTACAGTGAACAGGGGTTTACATGTGCACTATGACTGATGTGAGGCTATGCATTGTCATAGACAGCAGGATATCATCATCATCTATCTCTTGTCGACTGAATAAAATATTTTGGGGGATCAGACCAGACAAGCTAGCTGTGGTTGACCCTTGGGTACCCATTATCCTGTCTCTGCTTCCCTGGTTGTCCTTCCTTGGACCACTTTTGGTAGGAACTCCCCACAAGACCTGCCATTTTGGAAAAGCTCTGACCCAGTCATCTAGCTATAATAAGCGGGCCTCATCGAAGTCACTCCGGGCCTAACACTCCTCGTTCGCTCATTTTCCTTCTTCCAAACCTTCCATTTTAAGAGCTGACTGTTGACTAGCTGACAAATATATCCCGTCCTTTGACAGATGCTGCTGTAATGAGATCCTTGTTGTCATATATGGACAGCAAATGTCCGCTTTAGGTATTTCCTCACTGTGAAACCTACATTTGAAGAGCACAAACCTTTTCACATCGCTTATCTGGCTCAGAACAGAACCACTTTTTGTGGTGTAACCAGACTGATCCATGTCATTACTGCCCACAATCCTAATTATCAGTTCTTGTGGATTCTCAAATGAAAAAAAAAAAAAGCCAAGATACATTGTCCGACAGAGTAAACATGTTAGATAGACATGGATGAATCATAATGAGTGTGAGTTCATATGTGAACGCACGTTTGATTCTATCTGAAATCTAAATCTAAATGTAAAGATATGCTTGAAATCTTGCAGTGTCCTTTTTGTGATCGGTGCAGGAATTGTTCAGCCTAAAGCAGGAATGCATTGTTACAGGAGTGTATTGTTAAAGTATTCACCTCCTGGCGCACACACACACACACACACACACACAGAGCAAGGGTGGCACTTTTGGTCCAACTATGCAGTTGAATCAGCTGTTTTAGCATTAGATGCTAACTCTGCAGATCAATGGCCCCCTCAGCCTATTAGTCATACCGGTCCTATTAGCATCTGCTATTAGCATCTCCTCATCAATACCATTGATCAAGCTGCTCTGGTTTCAGGACGGTGGGGGACACAGGGGAGACCTGGTGAGACAGAGAGAGAGAGACAAAGAAGGATATTTATCGGATGAGACAGTCGAATTTGATGTAAGAGTCTACATTGTGCAACTTCGTTCTTTAAAGAAGAAGAAAGAACAGTTTATTGAGATGTTTGAGGTAAAGAAACATAATCAAACATTATATTAGAGCTCAAACAAGTAGTCAGAAAATGTGATGATGATTTGAACATTTGACAAATTTTTTCCAAACAAAAATGCCAAAACATTTGCTTGTTTCAGCCACTCACGTGAGGATTTGCTGCTTCTTTTGAAAAAGACATCTGAATATAAACACTGTTCAGAAATGGAGGCAGGTAGTTTTCACTATTTTCTGATATTTTCTAGACAAACGATTTATCAAACAATTGAGAATAATCTGCAGAATATTTCTGGTCTGGTTGACATCACTTCAGTCAGATTACAGTACAGATGTTGCACATTTTGATAGCACACCTCATCTGTAATTTGTTATTATTATAAAGTATCTAAGTTGTTGTTGTATAAGTATCTTTCTTGGTCATAGCTATCAATCGTTTATCTACACTCTGACTTCACAGTTCAGTGTGACAGCAGTCTATCTTCATTTGTCATTACTCCTTTAAACCTGCAGATGACAGTAGTGTGCTGATGACCTGACAATCACTGACAGGACTTGGTCCCTGAAGTGAACATGAGTGTTGAATGAGTCCCTGCAGCTCCTCTGTAAGGATCCACCGCCCGGTCATTGATCAATACTTTGATGTGGATTTGAGCTCTTGCATCACAGGACGTGGCTGTTGTAGATGTGGAGTTTGTGAACTCTGTCAGCGTTTACTCATCAGACTGTGGTTTCCCCTTCGGAGCCCACCAACTCCGAGAAGTTCAAAGTGGCGTCTGACTTATTCGTGCCAAAAAAAATCGCATGAGGAATTAGTGGTTTTGAGAATGTTAAGAACTGCTGAGAACACACAACAGTACATCCCCTCATCATTCAGTGCTGTGTGTGTGTGTGTGTGTGTGTGTGTGCGTGTGCGTGTGTGTGCTCGGCTACTTTTTCTTTCAGCTCGGATTGAAGTAAGGCCGAGTATCAGCAGAGCAAACTGCCAACAAAGACAGAAAAGCTCTAAGTCATCGCGGCAAAACTCCTTGTATTTACCTGCTAGATCCTACATAGTTTTTGTGTTTCCCTCCAGCAGTCAGATATTGTCAGTGTAATATTTACCTGCTGCCGGTCATGTGCAGGTCATGTTTTGATAACACAGAGGCATTTTTGCCAGGTATTGACACTGTATGTTTCTGTATGCATCTGTCTCTCTGTTTAAAGATTTCAACGATGCGGTATCATCAACCATGCAATCACTGAAGTTTACGAATGTGTAAATGAGATCAAATTGAATGCAGAGTTTGAGGGTGGGTGTGGTTCAACCTGCATAGCTATTGTCATAGTTTGAGTTTAGGGCCACTCATGTAATAATGTGGCACTGAGTGGTCATGGGTCGTGACGTCAACATGGTGACGGGTGTTGCGGCTGTCATATTAGCAAAATGGTGGGGACCCAAATGCAGACACACAGGCAGACAGAAAAACAAAAACAATACGAAAACTGAGGACAAAAGCAGAAAACCACAGGGAAACAAATCGAGATCAAAGGGAACGCATGAAGACCGGAGAACAGGCACAGAAGCACACGAGATGGGAAAACAGACGAACCGACAAACAGTGACGGAACAACACGGGCTTAAATACAAACTAAACTAACGAGGGGATGTGCTGCAGGTGGGGAGACACCGGGAACAGGACAGTGCTGACAAGGCTGATATGGGACAGGTGTGGTGTGGAAATCCGACTGGAGAGGAGCACAGGAACACAGGTTGCTGAACAGTTTTTAAAAATGGATCGAAATTGTTGCAACAGAACTGGAGATCAGTCTCTTATTTTATTCTATGCATCATCCTTCTTGATCAGAGGTTCGAGTGTGTTATATGAATAGTGCCTAATGCAACTGAGCAGCACAGATGAGGAGGCTATACAGATGTTGCTCCACAGACCTTTAAACTTTGTATTCTTCAGCAACAACTGATGTTGACTTAAGTGACAAACATTTATCAGTTTTTCAGTCTCCCACTTGAACTGTTTTTCACATACACAGTGAAGACCGGGATGTAGACTCTCGTGCAGAAGTGTCTTTAATAAGATGCTGTTTATGAATCATTCTTTGGAAACTAGCTTGAATATGAAAACAGTGCTGAGAAACACAGCACTCAGTACACTGCCTACGTTGTTGTGCACGTGGTGACTTTGAATTCTGTCTCTACAAGATTCAGGCTTTAGACGAACAAGAGAGAGCCTCTCTGCCTCTTTGTAATTGTAAATGAACTGTTACGGTCTAAACTGTTGCTGATGATGCCTTCTCCTCCTGTAGGTGGTGCAGGTTAACAGGTGTAGAACAACCCTTGGTCCCCGGCGACGAATCTTCCGAACGCGACTGAGTGAGTCTGTGAGCGCTTTACAAGAGATGCTTCACCTCAAATAATTCCACATTAAATGTCATCACAAGTTGGAGAAATACATTGTTTTCAGTGTACCAAAGATGCTTGGTGGGGCTGAAAAGTCTTTCTAAAGAAATTCAACTCTCTCTCTCTCTCTCTCTCTCACACACACACACACACACACACACACACACACAGTCTAAGGTCCTCGCTGCTTATTTCTACAGTCTCTCTGAAAGGAAGCATATCTGCAGGGAGCAGAGGCCAGGGCACACACATACGTACGCACACACACAATCCCAAGTTCCTGAAGAAGTGCTGTGTCAGCAAGGGACTACATTTACACACACACACACTCACACACACATTCTCACACACACACACATACAGCATCTTCGGCATTCAGAGCAGCGAGATGGCGTGAACAGGAAGATTCAGTCTGTTATGGCGTTATGGCTCTCTCAGTGCAATTCTTCGTTCAGTTCACTAACATCAAACTCAGCATCATCTGGTCTTTTATCTGAATGTCATTCTTCATCTGCATTTAACAAACGTATAGATATAGAAAATAGCTGTGGAGTTCATTCCTCAAATGTTTTCGGGTCAAACTAGAACCGGGTGGGTTCAGCTTACCTGTGTCCAAGTGGAATTCCATCACTCAATACTTGAAGTAAGAAGAGGAAAAAATTATTTGAGGGGAAAAACTGGCAAAACAAAGTGAGAAAAGAACCTGTATCTGTGTCTTTTTCAGGATCCGCAACAAAAGTTAATGGGCTCTGTTCTGGGCCGAGACCCATCCTCCTTTAAAGTTTGTAGAAAATCTGTTCAGCAGTTTTTGTTTAATCCTGCTGACAAACCAGCCAACCAACAAATGCAGAAGGATGAAAACATAACCTCCTTGGCAGAGATAATATATTCAAAGGGGTATTTTTGCACATTGGTTAGAGCCAGATTAGCGCTTCCACCTTATCTTTATGCTAAGCTAGGCTAATCACCTCCCGGCACCAGCTCCCTTCCTAACACACAAACAGGAAAGTGGTAACAATCTTTTCCTTTAACTCCCAGAAAAACAGCTTATAGCGTGTTCTAGTGTTAGCCCAAAATGTTGATGTATTCCTTCAAAAAGAGTGTAAAATATTTTTTATTTAACTTTGGAGATAATTTCTTGGACAACGGGTCATTAGTACTGCCGTACATTATTTCACAGTCATGTGTTTATCCAATTTATAACTAAAACTGAAATCATGTTAATTGAATTTTCTCTGTCGTCTTTTTCAGTATTCTCTGCTTTCCATCTTTTCCTCTTGACAGTCACAGGCATTTTTCTTTTTACTCCAACCTGCATCCTGCGTTCATTCTTCTTCTCCCCTGTCGGTTCATTCCAGTGGCACAAAGACAAAAGCATGTCCGTGTCATCTTTCCTAAAGCACGACCAGGATCATGAATGTGAGCCACAAGCTGGCACGTGCACTCCCCCGCAGTCACGCCCACATGCACGAACACACAAGAGGCAGCGGAGGAGAGATGAAGGTGGAGAATCTGAGCCCTGAGAGGTGCAGAAAAGAGGAAATAAGAGCAGGAGAGAGAGAATGGCACGCACAGCTTGGCATTTAAACAGAGGATTTCCTCTCTGTACCTCGTCTTCCCTCCGCTCTTTCTGTTTACATAAGGAGAGACTATTTAACATTGCTTGTATGAGAGTCCAGGAGTGTGCGTGTGTGTGTGTGTGTGTGTGTATGACTCTTTCCATTAACACAGGACACCAACAGCCATTATTTATATTCAAAATAAGATAAGTTTCACTCTGATTTATCACATGTTTAGTGGAGGTGTGAATCAATAAGGAGCATTAAAAAAAAGCATCAACTTAAACTGCTTTAAGAAGATACTTCCTTTTACTTTTTTGTTTATTTTGCACCAATCAAATTAAAAGTGATAAAGAAATTAAACTGCTTTGACATTTTGGCAGCTACTGGAACAATATCCAAGCATTATCATTCTCTCTTGTATTCTCCTGTTGTGTCAGCAGACTGTCTTCCTTTGGCATTTCAGCCAAAGGTGATGGATGTCTCTGGCCACCCCTTTGCCTCCCTCAGGGGGTGTTTCATAAAACACTTAAGGCTCTATCAGAGTCAGCAGGCCTGAGAGAGAAAATATTTTCTTCTCCTGCCTCAGGTATTCCTAACAAGTCTATCCTTCCGCTGTCTCCACTTTATATTATCAGACAAATTCTTGAGACACCGTACCTTGTAGGAAAAGTTTGTGGGTTGTGGTGAGTCATTTTTGGCTTCATCACACAGCATTCAAAACAACACCAGACAAGAAGCACCAACAAAAATACATGGTTGTAAAAGACTTGCATGTGGTAATTTAAGAAAACAGGGGCCGGATGCATAATCCTGAAGAAAGTAGCATACAGGAGGCTGTGCATTCAATATTGTGATATGGCTGGAACAACTTCAAAAAGCTCCTTCATAAAGTGTGAAGAAGCATGGGGTAGTGTCAGCAGTTGCTTTCATGTGGTGCACTTGCTCCTAACATGTCAGAAATGACAGCAAAGCACAGTAGTTAGCCTTTAGCATCACGTCTTGAAGCGCCCCTCTTGTGCAGTTATGTAAAGAGTGAGAAGAGTTTGATTTGGAGGACACTGGTGGTGGTTGGATGGGTTTGAGTCCCGTGTGTGACTCAAGATTGTCACGATTGATTTGTATTTAAGTTATGTTATGTAATTAACAACAAGTAACTTAAGTGATTTCACTCTTTGTAAGAAATTTAGTTATTTTAACTCAAAGCACAATCTTTTCCTCAACCTAACTAAGTAGCTTATGTGCCTAAACACGAAACGGTCATGGTTTGGTTGCGTAAACAAACTTTGTGAAATATGTTTGTCAGCAAGCAGGTTTGGTCAGTCTGCCTCACCTTCAAACAGACAATTACCCTAATAGTTCACAAATAGTACGTAGATCCACAGTAAGTCAGTATTGGCGGTAAACTCATTCATATTGCCTACATGCCAATGTGTTTGGCTCTCAGCCTGTGATCTGATTAAGCTCGACTAATTGGTACTCACCTGTTGCCAAAACCTTGAAGTGACCATCAGTCACTCCCCTGTAAAGATGCGGCGACTGTAATTAGTATTTTGAGTTCTTATAAGTGGTGTAACCTTTCCCAGAAGCTTTGTAACAGGCCTACTGCTTAGAAGATTACAAAAACATATCTGTCTTTATTTTCCAGCTCACGACAAAGATGAAAAACTACCTTCTGTTGTCTTCTTAATAAACACTGCTTGTTCCAGATTTAGGCCCTTATGTCACCCCTACTAGTCCATGCACTGTCCTGTCTCTGTTTTTCAGTTGCCTTGTCACCATGCGTCAACCTTTTTGTTGATATAAAAACAGTGATTAGCGCAGCTTTCTGAGAATCTGAGTTAAGTCAAGTCTCAAGTCAACAGCTCACAGTATTAGCAAAACTATGTTTTGAACATTAATGCTCCAAAACTTTACCTGCGTCCGTGTTGTGTTTAGAGATAAAGTGATGATTGTTTTTAACATAATCAGCATTTTGATGGCCATTATATAAAAAAGGGGTTATACTGAGTGAAGCTGCAACATAATTTATCTTTTAATCTGAGCGTTCTATATTCACGACATACTTTTGGCAGAGTATGTGCCTTTAAAGTTAAACAGGTACGGTGCAGACCTTGTGGAGGTGAGCCGCTGTATGGAGAATTGATGGGGAAATGTGTTTGAGGAAAACAAAGCTAATAATAGTGCTCTGATACCTGCAGACCACAGCACTTGGAGGAGTCTCGAGGGGCTGCTGCTCAGATTGAGGGTTCCTCCTGTTATGTGTGTGTGTGTGTGTGTGTGTGTGTGTGTGTGTGTGTGTGCCTGTGTGTGTGTGTGTGTGTGTGTGTGTGTGTGTGTGTGTGCAGTTTCAGGGAGGGGTGGTGGTGATGGTGGCGGCGGCGGTGCTTAATGTGCTGGGTCAGAATGCTGGCGAGGTACTTTTTACAGAGTTTCAGAGACGCACTGATCGATAAATGCTTTAAATAGGGACACAAATACCTGCACACAGCATTAATCTCAATAGCTGGATCCTATTTAAGAAGGAAGCATTTTGCTGAATAGATTGGCTGGATGGCAACCACACAGAGGTACAGTAAGTGGTTGGAGCGGCCCAAACCCCACTCAATGCCTTTTCCAGTGTTAATGAGCAATTGCTTAGGAGGGAAGTCCAGACCACACAGACACACATAGAAACACACACACACACGTGATGTTGTATAGAAGGTTGTCTTCACAAACAATGCCCCAAGTATTGGTTTATTAAGTTTTTCTTTATAACTACACTATATTAATTTCTAGAAGGTAAACTACTTTGGTCACACTTGCACAGCGATTAATTCATAATAAACTAGAGACCATGTTTGTGTTCTGACCCATGACTACACTGTAGTCATTATTATTACAGGAGTACTCAGAAATCATGGTTCAAACCACACCTGTCTTCGAACTCATCTTTCATTTTAATCTCAGCTACACGCCCATTAAGTTTCGTGACTGTATTTGTCGTGGTTGTGACGCTGTGTTGCTGACAAAGATCTATACACATACAGAAATTTAAACAAGGTTTGATTACAGGAGCATTAAAGGACACATCAAAACGTTTGTTGCCATGTGCTCAGGTATACTCGGGACAATATTTCTGAAGTTTCTCCTGATACTAGTTGGCTCAACTCTGAGAGCTTGTTGGACGGGTCGGTCGCCATCCCACAGCTTCAGTTTTTGACATGCTGGGAAAATTTGTCAAGTTGGGAATGAGACTCAAAAATCTACATTTTCTTACATATAGGACCTTTAAGTGCACGTGGTGAAGTCACGCTGCTGTTTCTGTTAATCACAATGACCAGTTGTGCATGTAGCTCTGCTCCACATGTACACCACGCCGGTTAGCCCGAAACATGCTTTTCCAGCCTGTTGGACGAGTCTGTGTGTGATCGGGACCTCAGGAAACAGGAGCAGCTGAGGCTAACTGGTTAGCGTGCTAGGCTATCTGTGCAACACATTACATCTTTGAAATAACATTAAAATGGTAGTTTCTTCTTCTTCTTTCTTTCAGCTTTTGTTGTTTATTTAATTATACTTCTTACATAAATATTACACATTGCACCTTTAAATTAACTTTACTTTAACTACCAGATGATTGGATGAGGAAACAATTTCCTCAGCTGCTTCATGTTTTAATAGGCTCAAGTTGTCACCTATTTCTGGGCTAAAAATCAGAGTGTGTTGACCTACAATAATTAAACTCTGTGAATGTGTGTGTGTGTGTGTGTGCGCGCCTCCAGGGGATTTGTGTCCATGCCCCGGCCGTGTGTAGTGGACAGCTTGCGGCTGGATTGATAGAGTGACGTCAGCGCGCCGCTACCTCTCCCCGAGGGCAGGATTAGTCGGGAGCAGCAGAGACAGCGCTCCGGTAATCTCCCGGTAATAAATGGGGGGAGACGGGCACGTTCGGGACCGAGTGACACCGGAGGGCCCCCGAGACTCCAGAGAAGATCCCCGCGTTTGAAGCAATGATGGGCCGCTTCGTGACGCCGCAGCAAACCGACCGGGCAGGTAAACGCAGCAGGTAAGCTGTGGAAACGCGGGGGGTGAACTCGTCTCAGGAGGATTTACCTTGGCAAGGTGTTCACAGGCTGCACCGCTTGTCTGTCAACAACTGCTGCTGTTTTATTTTTACTGCTGCTTGTGTCTGCCGTGTGTGTGTGTGTGTGTGTGTGTGTGTGCACTTGGGAGATTATGGGTGGCTGTTGACAACTTTGCAATCCGTGCAAATTTAGGGAACAGACGCTGAAGTTGAAGTGGCTGTAAAAGCTCTTTTCTCCATTTTTAAAACGCGCCCTTGGTTCCGCGCGGAGACGCGCAGCAGAGCAGAGGTTCCCTCAGTGAGTGGCGGCAACTTGTGGGTAGAAGTGATGCGTTTAATCATCATGAACCCACATGAACTCAGCCACTCATCTGCTGTTGACCGACCTACTGCTGGCAAGGTTAATGTCTATGACAGATTAGAGAACATCATAGCTGAATGAGAGGCTGTAGATCCATCGACCTGCCTGTCTGCCTGTCTGTCTGTCTGTCTTTCTGTCTGTTGCTTGCACTCCTAATTCGCAGATTAAACCAACAGAAATAATCAGAAATAAAGATTTTCAAAAAAATTACCATTAAGTGTCTATTCTGCACGTGAGATCCAGTTTTTAGCCCATATTTCGATCGCTCCGCCAGATAGATGGTGCTCAACGTGCCCGTTTTACGCACAGGCGTAATTAAGCTTAATTAGTTCTCGATCGCATTTAAACTCCCCTTAGATCTTTTTCAAGTTTCTCTCTTTCGAGGGCAGAAAACGAGGAGACCAGGGGAAGTATGAGGACAGACTCGCCGTGATCACAAAGGCGAGCTATAGGCTGCTACCTCTGGGCATTTATGGTTTGACTGTCACCTACTTGGCACCTGCCTCTAAATAACCAGATAACACCCATTATGCGCCGGGTCTCAGGGCTCATGGGCCGATTTGTAGCCGCCGTGTGACTTTTACCGCTACCGGTTTGTACTGTAAGCTGACTGTATTTTACAGATCAGTGTGAATAAAGGTCCAATAACCTGTGAAGATCCGCGCAGCGCCTCCTCCGCGAGGTAAGAAGGAGCCTGTGAAGTGTACTTACTTCTTGGTGGGCTGTCCAAGTGTGCGCGCTTTGTGTCAGTCTGTCTCTGCCTCGGTCATTACGCGTTAAAAACGGCAGCAAATGCTCAGTGACCAGAGACAGAAGCAGGCAGAAGAAAAGTTTAGGTTCTGCACCACTTGGGCCAAACAGTGCAGGTATTTGGCGCTGTGTGTGTGTTTGTGTATGTGTGTGTTT